>NW_026571299.1:1366061-1389207 GCF_026225935.1 Boleophthalmus pectinirostris | reverse complement strand
GGAGGGAGGGAGGAGAGAGACAAAAGGAAGCGAGACAAAGAAAGAAAGAAAGAGAGTAAGAAAAGAGAGGGATGGACGGAGAGAGAGAGAGACGGTGTTTATTTCATTTTCTTTAGACGAGGACGGAGCAAGAAAAAAACAAACTCAGAGGAGAGAAAAGAACGACAGAGAAAGAAAGAAAGAAAGAAAGAAGAGAAGAAGAGGAGGAGGAGAGAGGAGAAAGAGAGGGGAAGAATATAAAAGAGAGAGGGAGGAGAAAAGGACACAGAGGGAGAGAGTGAAACGAGAAAGAGAGAGAGAAATATGAGGACACAAAACACAGGCACTTCAGAGGAAATGGAGAGATGAAGAGGAGGGATGGAGAGATGAAGAGGAGGGATGGAGAGATGAGGAGAGGCACTTGTGACACTTGTCGGAGGAGAAGTGACTCAACCCTCAGAACTGAAGAGGGTTTAGAGAGAGAGGAGAGAGGGAGGGAAAGAGAGAGAGAGAGAGAAGAGAAGGCGAGAGGAAGGAGAGATAGATAGATATAAAAGGAGGAGAGGAGAGAGAGAGAGAGAGAAAAAGAGAGGAGCGGAGAGAGAGGGAAAGGGAAAGAAGAGACATTGAGAGAGAGGGAGGGGGAGAGAGAGAAAGGAGAGACAGAGAAAGAGAGACAGAGAGAAAGGGATAGAGAGAGAGGGAAAGAGAAAGGAGTAACAGAGAAGAGAATGGAGAGACGGGGAGAAAAGAGGAGAGAGAGAGAGAAGAGAAGTGAGAGACTGAAAAAAAGAGACAAAGACAGAGGAAGAGGGAAAGAGAAAGAGAGAGAAGAAGGGGTGAGAGACTGAGAAAGAGAGAAAAGTGAAAGAGAGGAGAGAGAGAAAGGACAAAGAGAGAGACAGAGAGAGGGGGAAAGAGAAAGGAGAAAGAGAGAAAGAGAAGAGAGACGCAAGCGGATGAGAGACTGACAGAGAGAGAAAGAGAGGAGAGACAGAAAGGAGAAAGAAAGAGAGAGAAGAAGGAGTGAGAGACTGACACAGAGAGAGACAGAGAAAGAGAGGAAAGACAGAACGAGAGAGGGAGAAACAGAAGAGAGACAGAGAGAGTGAGTGAGAGAGGAGAAAGAGAGAGAGGAAAAAGAGAGAAAGAAAGAAAGCGAGAGGGGGTCGAGAGATAAAGAGGGAAAGAGAAAGAGAGAGGAGAGAAAAAGGGGCAGGGAGGCAGAGAGAAAGAGAATGAGAGGAGAAACAGAGAGAGGAGAGAAAGAGAGGAGAGTCAGACAAATGTTGAGAGAAAGAGGGGGGGGGGGTCCTCTCTCAAACCGGGTCTTTGTTTTGGTCCTGGTCTTTTGTTTTGGTCCTGATTTTGTCCTGGTCCGGGTCTTTGTTTTGGTCCTGGGCCAGGTCTTTGTTTTGGTCCTGGTCCGTCTTGGTCTTTGTCCTGGGTCCGGGTCTTTGTTTTGGTCCTGGTCCGGGTCTTTGTTTTTGGTCCTGGGTTTGGTCCTGGTCCTGGTCCTGGTCCTTGTTTTGGTCCTGGTCCAGGTCTTTGTTTGGTCCTGATTTGAGTCTTTGTTGGGTCCTGGTCCTGTCTTTGTTTGTCGTTTTGGTCCTGGTCAGGTCTTTGTTTGGTCCTTGTCCGGGTCTTTGTTTTGGTCCTGATCTGGTCTTTGTTTTGGTCCTGGTCCAGGTCTTTGTTTGGTCCTGGTCCGGGTCTTTAGAACGGTCCTGGTCCGGGTCTTTGTTTTGGTCCTGGTCCAGGTCTTTGTCCTGGTCCGGGTCTTTAGTCCGGTTGTGATCAGGGTCTTTGTTTTGGTCCTGGTCCGGGTCTTTGTCCTGGTCCTGGTCCGGGTCTTTGTTTTGGTCCTGGTCCGGGTCTTTGTTTTGGTCCTGCTCGGGGTCTTTGTCCTGGTCCGGGTCTTTGTTTTGGTCCTGGTCCGGGTCTTTATAGCAGTCCTGGTCCGGGTCTTTGTTTTGGTCCTGATCTGAGTCTTTGTTTTGGTCCTGGTCCGGGTCTTTGTTTTGGTCCTGGTCCAGGTCTTTGTTTTGGTCCTGGTCCAGGTCTTTGTTTTGGTCCTGGTCCAGGTCTTTGTTTTGGTCCTGGTCCAGGTCTTTGTTTTGGTCCTGGTCCGGGTCTTTGTTTTGGTCCTGGTCCGGGTCTTTAGAACGGTCCTGGTCCAGGTCTTTGTTTTGGTCCTGCTCTGGGTCTTTGTCCTGGTCTGGGTCTTTGTCCTGGTCCGGGTCTCTAGTCTGGTTGTGATCCGGGTCTTTTTTTTGGTCCTGGTCCGGTCTTTGTTTTAGGTCCTGGTCCAGGTCTTTGTTTTGGTCCTGCTCTGGGTCTTTGTCCTGGTCTGGGTCTTTGTCCTGGTCCGGGTCTCTAGTCTGGTTGTGATCCGGGTCTTTGTTTTGGTCCTGGCCCGGGTCTTTGTTTTGGTCCTGGGCCGGGTCTTTGTCCTGGTCCGGGTCTCTAGTCTGGTTGTGATCCGGGTCTTTGTTTTGGTCCTGGTCCGGGTCTTTGTTTTGGTCCTGGTCTTTAGTCCGGTTGTGATCCGGGTCTTTAGTCCGGTTGTGATCCGGGTCTTTAGGTCTTAGTCCGGGTCTATGTTTAGCTCCACATGTGTCGGTTCTGGGTCCGTTCTGTCTGAGCCTCGTTTATTTTCAGATCCACTTTTTTTTTTTCATGTGTTTAAATTTTAACTGAGTTACACAACAACACAGACGAGCTCCTGTCCTTCACCTGTCCTTCACCTGCCCTTCACCTGTCCTTCACCTGTCCTTCACCTGCCCTTCACCTGTCCTTCACCTGTCCTTCACCTGTCCTTCACCTGTCCTTCACCTGCCCTTCACCTGTCCTTCACCTGTCCTTCACCTGCCCTTCACCTGTCCTTCACCTGTCCTTCACCTGTCCTTCACCTGTCCTTCACCTGCCTTCACTGTCACCTGTTCACCTTCCTTCACCTGCCTTCACCTGCCTTCACCTGTCCCTTCACCTGCCTCCTTCACCTGTCCTTCACCTTCACCTGTCCTTCACCTGCCCTTCACCTTTTCACCTGTCCTTCCTTCACCTGTCCTTCACCTGCACCTGTCCTTCACCTGTCCTTCACCTGCCCTTCACCTGTCCTTCACCTGTCCCTCTGGTCAGGTACAGGAGGACGGGAGGGCATCTGACACATGGATACAGGTCGGTGCAGAACTATAGACGACAGATTTTTACATTTTTTACCCAATTTGTAAATAATTTCTTACATTTTCATTTTCATAATTTTTCCCCTGAAAAAATCTATTTTTCCTGTTTTTTGTAATTTTATCACTTTTTTTTTCATAATTTTTCATCTTATAAATTACAGACCGACTACAGAATTTGCACAAAAATTTACCTCAATTTATAAATAATTTCTTACCAATAAAAAAAAATATAAAAAATCTAATCTATTTTTTTAGCCTATAAACTACAGACAGATTGCAGAATTTTTACTGAAATAAAACATTTTCCCCCAATTTATGACTAATTTCTAATTTCTAAAACTAACTAATTAAAAAAAAAAAAAAAACAAATTTATTTCTCTAAATATTCCGTTTTTTAATTTAATTTTTTTTTGTTGCAATTTTCGAATTTTTCTTTTAACTTATTATTATTATTATTTTTTTTAACCAGATTTTACAGCAATTCATATGTTTTTTCTGTCGCTTTTCTTTCTTCTAAATTTTCATAATTTCTTCGTCATCTTATCCCCAAATTTTCTTTAGTTTTTTGTCGCTAGGGCAACACATACACAAACCAACAAAATCTGCTGTGCTCTACATCTCTTTTACCTACAACATTTTAATTTATAACACATTTCTTACCAGTTTTTCCTGTTGTTTTGCATAACAGACTTTTCTACAGACATACAACAGACTACAGACAGATTTCAGACAGATTCAGAACCAGACTTCAGACTAACAGACAGAATACAGACAAGACTACAGACAGACTACAGACTAGACACATACTACAGACAGAATACAGACAGACTAAGTTTCAGACTTCACAGACAGTTTCAGACTGAACACAGACTCAGACTGATACAGACAGACACAGCAGATTCAGACAGACAGACAGAATACAGACAAACTACAGACAGACTACAGACAGACTACAGACAGACAGATAGAAACAGACAGACTACAGACAGAATACAGACAGACTACAGACAAACTACAGACAGACAACAGACAGAATACAGACAGACTACAGACAGAATACAGACAGAATACAGACAGACTACAGACAGAATACAGACTACAGACAGACTACAGACAGACTACAGACAGAATACAGACAGACAGATACAGACTACAGACAGAATACAGACAGACATACAGACAGACTACAGACAGACAGACTACAGACAGATACAGACACAGACAGACTACAGACTACAGACTACAGACAGGACTACAGACAGAATACAGACAGACTACAGACAGAATACAGACTACAGACAGACTACAGACAGACAGACAGACTAGACAGACTACAGACAGACACAGAACAACAGACAGAATACAGACAGACTACAGACACAGACAGAATACAGACAGACTACAGACAGAATACACAGACAGACTACAGACAGACTACAGACAGAACAGACAGAACAGACAGAAAAACCTACAGAGCACAGACTACAGACACAGACAGACTACAGACACAGACTACAGACAGAATACAGACAGACAGACAGACTACAGACAGACTACAGACAGACTACAGACAGACATACAGACAGACAGACAGACTACAGACAGACAGACAGACTACAGACAGAATACAGACAGACTACAGACACAGACCTACAGACACAGACAGACAGACAGACTACAGACAGAATACAGACAGTAATACAGACTACAGACAGAAACAGACTACAGACAGAATACAGACAGACTACAGACAGAACAACAGACTACAGACAGATACAGACAGACAGCAGACAGACAGAATACAGACAGACAGAATACAGACTACAGACAGAATACAGACAGAATACAGACTATAGACAGACTACAGACAGACTACAGACAGAATACAGACAGAATACAGACAGACTACAGACAGAAGACAGACAGACTACAGACAGAATACAGACAGAACAGAGCAGAAAAACCTGTTGTTTTGCATAACAGACTACAGACTACAGACAGACTACACACAGACTACAGACAGAATACAGACAGACTACAGACAGACTACAGACTACAGACAGACACAGACAGACTACAGACCAGACATACAGACAGAACAGACAGAATACAGACAGACTACAGACAGACTACAGACGGAATACAGACAGACTACAGACAGAATACAGACAGAATACAGACAGGCAGAAAACAGACTACAGACAGAATACAGACTACAGACAGACTACAGACAGACTACAGACTACAGACAGAATACAGACAGACTACAGACAGAATACAGACTACAGACAGAATACAGACAGAATACAGACTATAGACAGACTACAGACAGACTACAGACAGAATACAGACAGAATACAGACAGACTACAGACAGAATACAGACAGACTACAGACAGAATACAGACAGAATACAGACAGACTACAGACAGACTACAGACAGAATACAGACAGAATACAGACAGACAGACAGCAGACATACAGACAGACTACAGACAGAATACAGACTACAGACAGACTACAGACAGAATACAGACAGAATACAGACTACAGACAGACACAGACAGAATACAGACAGACTACAGACAGACATACAGACAGAAGACAGACAGAATACAGACAGACAGACTACAGACAGACTACAGACAGACACAGACAGAAACAGACTACAGACTACAGACAGACTAACAGAAAGAAGACAGACAGACTACAGACAGAATACAGACAGACATACAGACTACAGACTACAGACAGACAGAGACAGACAGACAGAAATACAGACTACAGACAGACTACAGACAGACACAGACAGAACAGACATACAGACAGACTAGAGACAGACTACAGACAGACAGACTACAGACAGACTACAGACAGACTACAGACAGACATACAGACAGACTACAGACAGACTACAGACAGACTAGAGACAGACTACAGACAGAATACAGACAGAATACAGACAGACTACAGACAGACTACAGACAAACTACAGACAGACAACAGACAGAATACAGAGAGACAACAGACAGACAGAATACAGACAGACAGACATACAGACAGACAATACAGACAGACATACAGACAGAATACTACAGACAGAGACAGAATACAGACAAACTACAGACAGACAAGACAGACAGACATACAGACAGACTACAGACAGAATACAGACAGACTACAGACAGACTACAGACAGACAGAATTACAGACAGACTACAGACAGAATACAGATACAGACAGACACAGACAGACTACAGACAGACAGACTACAACAGACTACAGACAGAATACAGACAGACTACAGACAGACTACAGACAGAAGACAGACCAGACTACAGACAGACTACAGACAGAATACAGACAGACTACAGACAGAATACAGACAGACTACAGACAGACAACAGACAGAACAGAGCAGAAAAACCTGGAGACAAACTGATGTGGCTGTTTTATTTCAGTGTTTGGTGATTACAGTGATTCAGGATTTTACAGTTTTTTCTTGAACTTTAATGTTTAAACTTTATTCAGAAACTATTTTTCTACACAGAACTAAAGCTTCATCTGACAGAAAACACAGAGCTGTTCCTGATGATTCAAATAATCAAAATATAAAGCAAACGAGTATCATGACTGACTCTAATTCTGTCACTGACTCGACGCAGCATTACACGAACATAAACTCTGTGAGTTACTGGACGTCTGTGTTTTTGTCTGAATCTCCGGTTAATGGCTGCAGTTCTTCATCTGAACCATCGTTTGTTTGAGCGATGCAACAGAAAAGGGCACCCCACCTCCTCCACAGCTCCTGAAAGAACTTTTCTATTTCTTCAGCTGTTGTCAGTTTGAAGATCTGAGAGTTACATTGGTCTTCTCCGCTCGCTTGGACCATGTCGTCAATCATGGTGAACAGATGTCGGACCTGCTGAGGGTCAAAGCTCTTGTTGTTGAAGACGTGGTAGCGCTGGTCACACTTTTCTAACATAGTCTTCATTTTTTCATTGTTATTGATCAGATCTTGGACGTTCTCTCCTCTGAGGTCATCTCCATGAGTGAACAAAACCATCGTGAACTTTGAGGCACATTCATCAAACAGTTTGGGCATGAGCTGCAGGAGTTTGGTGTCTCTGAGGTTCACTCGGCCCAGACGCACCACGATGATGAAGGCGTGGGGTCCAGCGGTCAGACGAAGCACAGACTCCATGATCTCTTTGAACAGTTTCTTTGGTTTCTTCTCCTCATCGCTGAAGCCTGGAGTGTCCACCACCGTGACCCTCCGCCCCTGCACCGTCACAGTCTTACACTCTGAAACTGTGCTCACGGTGTTGAACCCACAACTCGCCCTGAACATGTTTTGCCCCAGGATGGTGTTTCCAGACGAGCTCTTCCCTGCTCCAGGCAGACCCAGCAACACCAGCCTTAAGTCTGTGTGAAGATCAACATCCTCAAGCCTGATGCCTACAAACAGAAAACACTGATCACCAACAGACAGCAACACTTTAAGGTTAAGGTTTAAGGTCTTTCAAGCACAAAACAGGACATGAGGTGTTCGATATTTGAACTAAATCGAGTCTGGACTGAGTCTAAGCTCAGTGCAAATAAAAACACCTGCCGCCCACATGAAGCTGACAGAAGGTGGCGCTGTGAGAGAGAGTCTTTAAAGGACAGAGTTCTGTCTCTGAAGTCGGTGGATGTGTCAAAGGAGCACTCTGATTGGTCAGGAGCTCCTGTCTGAGGAACAGATGAAGTGTGTCATGGTGAAGGAAAAACTCCACTGACAAACACCTTTTACCGCGATCCTGGAAGCACAACTCACTCAAATCAAAACAAAGTCTTCTTCTCTGTGTCTTCAGACTTGGTACAGTTTAAGTCTGTTTGCTTTTATAATGGTTGAACATTTCTACACTTAAATCCATGTTTCCTCTTTGGTTTGGTCAGATGTTGGGAGTTTGTGTCCTGTGGAGTTCTCCGTTGGCTGCGCAGTGGACCAACTGTGTCCTTGAGGTGGCGGAGCCCGGATCAGTGCAAACTGGGCTTAAAGCTGAACATGTCTCCTTCAGGATTTGAATCAGAGGCTGCCCCACCCCAGCCTCACCTGAACCTCTGAGGACTCAGCTGAGGAGACTCTGAGGACTCAGTCTGGAGACTCACCTGGAGGAAACATCCCTGTTTGAAAGGGTTTGGATCTTCTGCAGGAGAGTCTGGACCTGCTCGGGGCCCCAGGCTTTGTTGTCAAACACATGATGTCTCCGTCCAAACATGTTGTTAAAGATGTCGGGCAGAGAACTCTCATTGTCCTCAGAGATGAAGTCCTCCAGACTCGTCCCCTTAAAAGAGCAGAAGGAAACAAGTCAGTGCTTTTCCTCAAACTGGATTTAGAAGCTGCCAGAATTATTCCAGTTGTGTCTGATCTTTCAGATGTCCACAGTAAAAATAAAACGCCTCAGAGAGAAATGGATCAGTGACGTGTCACATGAATATTGAACATTTTACACAAATAAACCTACTTTATATTTTATTTATTGCAGCGACTTCTCCCTGTTTCTCCACTGAAATGAACAGGACAACCATGTGACCTCATAGAGGAGCGGTCAGGAGAGGTCAGTGAACAGAATAAGCCCCGTCAGAACATGTATAAAAAGCACAAGCAAATGGAGTAAGTCCTGTGCTGTGACCACAGGGCGTCAGTCACATCAGAGTTTATTGGTTCTAGGAGTTTGAGTTACAGACAGAGACCTGCAGGTGGCGCTCCTGCAGTCTGTGTGAAGACAACAGGAGAGAACACTGAGCCCTGAGGGACCCCAGAGGATGTTGTCCATCCCCCCGACCCACAGACTGTATGAAAATGGACAAAGGTAAACCTCAAGCTGCTGTGTTCCAAACAGGAAGTGAGCATGGGCACACTTCTGTTTCCATGGACTCTGGCTCCAGTTCAGTTTGTTTTTAAAAAGTGTGGCCCTGCTGCTGTGAGGCTCCTCATAAAATACTTAACATGATCCTGAGGTTTTTATTTCACTTTTTATTTCACTAAATCAAGATCTGAACATAATAACAAACCGAACAGATTTGATTGACAGCGCGGCTCAGTGCTGCTCCATGTTAAAACAGTGGTGCAGGTGAGAAGGGCCTCACCTGCCACAGCCTCGCTCGGTCCTGCCGCACTCACCAGAGGTGACGCCACCTTATACAACATTTAGAAAGTCATTAAAACCAACGCTCCCTGCCACACTGACCTCTGCACCTGCCACACTGACCTCACCTGCACCTGACCTCTGCACCTGCCACACTGACCTCTGCACACTGACCTCTGCACCTGCCACCTGCTGACCTGCACCTGACCTCTGCACCTGCCACACCTGCTGACCTGACTGCACCTGCCACACCTGACCTCACCTGCCACACTGACCTCTGCACCTGCCACGCACCTGACCTCACCTGCCACCTGACCTCTGCACCTGCACCTGCACCTGACCTCTGCACCTGTCACCTGACCTCTGCACCTGTCACGCTGACCTCTGCACCTGTCACCTGACCTCTGCACCTGCACGCTGACCTTGCACCTGCCACTGCACCTGTCACACTGACCTCTGCACCTGTCACACTGACCTCTGCACCTGTCACCTGACCTCTGCACCTGCACCTGCACCTGCCACACTGACCTCTGCACCTGCCACCTGTCCTCTGCACCTGCACGACTGTCCTGCACCTGTCACACTGACCTCTGCACCTGTCACACTGACCTCTGCACCTGTCACACTGACCTCTGCACCTGTCACACTGTCCTCTGCACCTGTCACACTGTCCCTCTGCACCTGTCACACACTGTCCTCTGCACCTGTCACACTGACCTCTGCACCTGCCACACTGTCCT
Organism: Boleophthalmus pectinirostris; assembly: GCF_026225935.1. Lineage (NCBI taxonomy): Eukaryota > Metazoa > Chordata > Actinopteri > Gobiiformes > Gobiidae > Boleophthalmus > Boleophthalmus pectinirostris. The sequence continues at coordinate 1,379,173 of NW_026571299.1, read as the reverse complement.
CTGCACCTGTCACACTGACCTCTGTCCTCTGCCGAGAGCAGGTGCAGGTGAGGCACAGTTCTGAGGAAATAATCCACAGAGTCTCTTTTTGACTGAAAACTCAGCGTCTGGAGCATGTTTCAGGTCGTGTGTTACATCTACACTGACAGTAAAACAAGAGAAAGAGCATAAACATCTGGAGCTGGTGTGACTCTTACGTCTGTCTCACACGAGGAAAGAAAAAAAAAAAAAGGATAGTAAACAGGAGTTTTACCTCTAAATCTGCTCCGTAGGTGAAGAGCAGCAGACTGTGTCTCAGACCCTCGGCTCCCAGCAGCTCCACCGTCCTCTGCAGAGCCTGGTTCTGCTCTGAGGAGATCCTGCCCACCTTCAGAACCACCAGGAACACAGAGCCGGGGCGGCGGAGGTGCTCCTCACACACAGGCTGGATGAGCTGTCGGGCGTTGGGGTTCAGGATCCCAGGTGTGTCCAGCACAGACACCTGCAGTCCATGGACCTGCTCAGTGTGCTCACTGACCAGAGTGGTCACAGGTCTCAGAGAAGGTCTGGACTCAAAGACTCTCCGGCCCAGAATAGTGTTCCCTGAGGAACTCTTCCCCACAGCGCTCCCCCCGAGAAGAACCAGCCTGAGCATCTGAGCCATGCTGCACCTAAACAAACACCTGCTCATTAGTCTGCTCTTCTGTTTGGAAAACATTTACACCAACAGACGTACATGAAGCATAAAAATATGATTTATTCTGTGAGATCACACAGAGAGACACTTTGTGCTTTTAACTTCTGTCAGTTGCGTCAGTTATTTAAGTTCATGTTTTGTAATGTTCAGATTGAAACACAGTAAATACAATAAAATATGAAAACGCAATAAATATTAATAGATAAGTCATATTTTAAGTCAATTCATGTTCATTAATTTCATTTTTAAATTCATTTTCATTTTTCATTTTTGTTATAAAAGAGGAACCTTTTATTTGTTCCACTTCCAACTGCAATTTTGTTTTGCAAAACTGAAAACTATGGAAATCAAGAAAACACCAAAAAACAAACAAACAAAAGACGCTGCATCAAGAGTGTTCAGACCTGCAGGGGGCGCTCTCAGTGGAACAGCTCAATGTTTGTTACAGTAATGTGGATTTGATTTGATTCTATTCATACTGAGTTATAAAAAACATAAATATGTCTGTAGAACACCGTACATCATGTGACGTTTATTTTACTGTATTTCACACCCAGACTTCACGAGGCGTCGATCGGCCTGTTTGTTAACAGAGATAAAAGAAATAGATTATAGATCAATACAGCATGCGCACGAGCGACAGGCGTCTCCTCCTGGACGAGCTTTAAAAAATTATGATTTTTTTCAACACGCAAACAAAAGGCAGAAAAAGTTGTAAGAGCAGATCCACAAAATGGACGATACAACTGCAAAGGGAAAAAAGGACAGAGTTTAGGTACGGAAGACTTCGAAAAGATGTTTTTTTCATGTTTTTTTTTTTTAATATATACTATTATTCTATTATATTTATGTTATTTAAAGCACAGTAGATGAACAGAATCAAATCAAAGCCACATTACTGTAACTATCATCAGTTGTGGCTGTAGTTTTTCGTCAGTCGACTGTTTTCTGTTTCTCTTCATCTGGTGTGTGTCTCCATTGAGCTGTTAGACTGAGAGCGCCCCCTGCAGGTCTGGAGCACCGACGACTTTTTATGCAGCGTTTTTCATTTTTCTGTGTTTTCTTGGTTTTCATCGTTTTGTGCTTTGCGTCGTTTCTCTATTTGTGGTGCATTTGATAATGACACATTTGTCTTTGTTTCTTGCAGTTCACATTCTTTGTTTGTACCACAGTGAATTTACATGTGAGGACATGAAAATGGAAACATCTGATCGAGATGTTGAGCGGCAGGTTTTTTTTTTGGACCAGATAAAGATTCCGTCTGAACAAACACCAGGTTTGTTTTTGAAACTCACCAATGTCTAATATTTGACGCCGTTCACTTTTCTACAGCCCTTTGTGACAGATTTCATCTTTTATTTAAAGGTTAAATGAAAACATTTACAGACTAGTCTTTTTTATTTTAAATTTTTTCCAATAAATGTTCACTCTTGGTGATGGTGCAGACTGTTAGTCTCACTTCAGACCGTCTGTCCCAGGGCAGCTGTGGCTACAACAGAGTCTCTCCACCACAGAGTGAATGAAAAATGCAAAATTATACTCAGAAATTACAGACAGAATAATCGTGTGGAAAACAAATCCAACTTGCCCCAACAATTTTTGTGAGCACAATCTCAGGAATCTCCCTCACTACACCCACAGACAGACTCCGAGACAAAGGACTTTTCACAGAGATTTACAGAAGCTAAATACAACCACAGGTATGTTTTTAATTAAAGAACAATGTTAAAACAGGAAAAGTCAAAAGATCTATTCAAATAAAAACATTTTAGCAGCGCTGTGTCCACAAGAGTCCACACACACAATGATGCAGGTGACGCACCTCCTCAAGAAAGTTACACACTGCAGCTTTAAATACAGATGTGTCTACACTCTGTAAATTAACAAAACACTCTCTGTTTTTTGCATGAAAGAATTTTACAGAACGCAGAAGTCACAGCGTCTGATTTTTATGACTCACTCAAAACAGAAAATACGCTGTGGATTTCCTGACACTTCTGTTTCCTGTTTTATTCTGGACACTTAGAGTAATATTAATATAATAATAATGTTTTACCTTTATAACACATTTCCAGTAGTTTACACAAGGATTTTTGGTAACACTTATAATAACTACACCTTATTTAGCCTTAATAAAGCATGAATAATTAAAAAGAATTAGCACTTAACTTGCACTAATTCACATGATTTCTTACTTAATTACTCAAACTAACCATTCGCATGTTACAAATGTATATTTAAGTGCATAGTTTCGTAATTTATTAAATGATAATAAGCATGAGAGAAGAATTTACTAAAATACAATGCAATGATCATTCAGGCAGATTTATCTGTTAGTTAAAATCTTTCTGAGAGTTTAGTTCTAAAGTAAAGACTAATTTATACTTTAAGCATTTGTTAAGGATCACATTCAGAGAACAATAATGCATTACAGTAAATAATTCTCTCATGGTTTACTAAATCTTTAATAAATGCTCAAATTTGTACTTAAATATACATTTACAAATGCAAACACAAATGTTAGTTCATGAGTAATTAAGTAAGAAATACTTATGAGTAACTATTTACAGCACAGGGGAATTAAGTACAAGTTAAGTGCTAATTCAAGTAGTAATTAAGTAGTTACTAAGCATGAATCATTATTAATTAAGCTTTGTTCCTTATAGTTATTATAAAGTGTTACCGGATTTTAAAAAGGATCTAATAATGACGTCTTGTGAAAAAACATTCATAAAAAACACAGTTTGCACCGTAAGAGCTCACAGCAGTGATCAAGACACAGAGAGAAAAGTCTAAAAACAAACTTGTTTTATAATACACCTGTCGCCAACAGGACGACTTCACTGTAATGAAACAAATATATGAGATTAAAACAGCCTCTTACCGTCTGAGAATCCACAGTTATGTCTCATACTTTCAGTTTAGCCTGACTTTAATCTGAAATCAAATCTTCAAATCTTCACAAAGGCATCTGAGTGACAGGAGGTGAGACCTTTGTTTACTCTCACACTGCGTTCATGTGATCTCTGAAACTCAGAGATACGTGACCATCCGACTTCCCACAATCAAGAATGTTCGTGAGAGCAACGGTGAAATGCACAGATAACAACCACAATAACAAACATCTGTTTATCTGGATTCTTTTTGATGATTCATTGTGCCAAAAAGTTGTGCCAAACCCTGTAGTTGTTGTGACAGAGATTTATGTGACAGGATATGGTCTTATTTAGTACAACATTAATTATAATATACAGTTGATTTTCTCTTAAATGTGTTTAATTTGTGCAGAAAAACCATCAGTGTAAAATAAAATAAAATAAAGTCAGTCTCTCAGTTTGTCACCAAACAGACTTTGGAAACTCTGGAAATTCAAAAGCCCAACTTTTCTGCGTAAGTGTCTGAGTTGAAAATTGGACCTGAGCTGAGTTCCACGAGGCCGAGTGTTTGGGTTCAACATGCTCGAGGAGGAAGTGGAGGCCCCTCTCAGTCAACGTGAAGCAGTCTGACCACTTTCCCTATCTCCATGCACTACAGGACCTTTGGGCGGTACTGGAGCTGCAGTTCAATCAATCAATCAATCAAACTTTATTTATAAAGCACTTTTCATACAAAAATGTAACACAAAGTGCTTTACACAGATAAAAAAAAAATCCCACATAGACAGGGCCGTAGTGCTGAAAAGACGCCTCCTCTCCGTGAGTGTGTGTCCTGACTTTGGTAATGACCAGGAGCTGCTGCCGGAGGAGCACAGGGTCTGTGAGGGTTCGTAGGGTAAAAGCAGTTCTGAAAGATAAGAAGGCCCAAGACCATTAAGACATTTAAAAACCAGTAAAAGAACTTTAAAATCGATCCTGAAACTCACAGGAGCCAGTGCAGTGAGTTTAAAACCGGTGTAATGTGGTCCCGCCCTCTGGTCCTCGTCAAGACACGTGCAGCTGCTGAATTTTGTAGTAATTGTAAACCTGAAATACTCTTTTTGGGAAGACCAGAGAGCAGGGCATTACAGTCGTCTATTCGACTGGTGATAAAAGCATCAGCGTCTGTGTTGGCCAGAGAGAGAATGGGGCGGCTATGTTTTTATGTGATAGAAACTGATTTTTGTGATGTTCTTAATGTGTGGAATAAAAGTCAGCTCAGAGTCAAAAATGACTCCCAGGTATTTTACTTGAGGAGATGGGTTAAAAGACTGTGCTTGTAGTTTGGGTAAAAGTGTTTTCTCTCTGGGCCTCAGGACCAATGACTAAAACCTCAGTTTTGTCCTGGTTAAGCTGGAGGAAGTTTTCTGCCATCCAGGATTTAATTTCTAGAATGCAGTTAAAAAGGGCATCCATTGGTCTGGTGTCATCAGGAGACATGGAGATGTAAAGCTGTGGATCATCTGCAGAGCTGTGGAAGTTGATTCCATGTTTACTGATGACACCACCAAGAGGAGCATGTACAAGTTAAAAATCACAGGGCCTAAAATGGAACCCTGGGGCACACCACATGTGATTTTATGGACCCTGGAGGAGCATGTGTCTACACTCACCATAAATGTTCTGTCTGTGAGGTATGTGAACCATTTGTGAACAGCACCGGAGAGGCCGAGGTCTTTTAGGGAGTTAAAAGAATAGTGTGGTCTACTGTGTCAAAGGCAGCGCTCAGATCCAGTAGAACCAACACGGTTACCTTTTGTGAATCACAATTTATTCTAAAATCATTTAAAATCTTTGCCAAGGGCGGTCTCGGTGCTGTGGTTCACCCTAAAACCAGACTGAAATTTTTCCAAAATTTTATGATCATCTAAAAAATAATTTAGTTGAATAAAAACAAGTTTTTGTAAGATTTTGCTTAAAAATGGTAGGTTAGACACTGGTCGGTAGTTGTTAAAATCATTCAAAATCTAAATTGCTCTTCTTCAGCAGGGGCCTCACCACTGCAGTTTTGAAGGCAGCGGGAAAGACCCCGTCTGAAGAGAGCAATTCATCATGGTTAAAAGCTCATCCCTAAAAGATCCATAAAATGACTTAAAAATTGGGTGGGAATTGAATCTAAAAAACATGTGGTGGGCCTCACTGAGGAGAAAACTTTGTCAAGCATCTCAGCATTAACCAGGACAAAACTGTCCAGTGTTTTCTGTGGTCCAGACAAACACTCAGATGTACTAAAAACAGCTTTGACAAGATAAAATATCACATCTGATAGTGTTTATCTTTCCCATGACGTGGACTGCAAACTGCTCACAGAGAGAGTCAGTGGGTGTTAAGTAAAAACGTGCTAAAATCAGGGTTTAAAATGTTGTCGATGGTTGAAAAAAGAAGAACTTTTGGATTATTTTTGTTATTGGTTATTAATGTAGAAAAGTGATGGTTTCTTGTGTTTCTTATTGCGTTGTTGTAAGTCCGTTGTTGATCACTAAATAATTGATAGTTTATTGTAGTTTTGTTTTTTCCCATCCGTCTGCCTCTCACTCTCTCTTGGATTTTTTTCAGCTCTTCATTTCTTCATGGAGGTTTTAGTTTAGTTTTGATGTTTTTAGTTTTGAGTGGAGCAACCAGATCCAGAGCTGACTGTAGTCTGTTGTTAAAACTGTCAATATAAAAACCACAGGAGGCAGGTAAAACCACTGGGGGATTTTTTATTAAAACTTTGATAAAATTTGCAGCCACTTCAGGGGTCAGACAGCGCTTCCTCACAGTTCTCACAGAGGTCTCCCGCTGTATAAAACCAGTGATGTTAAAAAACACACAGTAGTGGTCAGACACAGCCAGGTCAACAACAGAGGACACACTAGTGGTCAGGCCATAGGTGATGACCAGATCCAGAGTGTGTCTCTGTTGTGAGTTGGCTGTGTGACGTGCTGAGTAAAATCCATATAATTAAGAACATTTAAAAATTCATTTGCGACAGGATCTAAAAGGTTATCTATGTGTAAGTTAAAATCACCGGTTATAATAATCATATTAAAAGAATTGTGTAAAATAGATAAAAACTCAGAAAACTCATTGATAAAAATACTACATTTCTTTGGTGGTCTGTACACTGTGACACATAAAATCTGGTGAATCTCACTCTGACCTGGTGTACACTGGCTGCAAATGCGCGGTGGTTCAGGACATGTACGAGTCCCACAAGACTTAGAAAGTCATTCAAATCATGTCAACCCTTTTACACTGATCTGTGACGTCTGTCACAATGACCTCTGAAGAGTGCGAGTGTGGGTGAGATGCGAGTCTGCAGAAAGAATCAGCAAGAAGACAGTTTTTTCTGAACACCACAGTATCTGGAGTTGTTTTCAGGTCATTACACGTGTGTTATTGTGTGAAACATGTTGATTTGGTCAAATACACACCACAGTTGTCATAGATGGTGTAACACATAGAATGTATAAAGAAGTGGAAAGAGTGTGATGTCACGCACAGCCTTCAGCACCATTCCAATGAAGCTCACCACTAGGACTGTAAGCAAGTGAAGTCAGATTAACAGAGGTGTAAGAAATGCCCTTCAGGACTTTTTTGAGACCACAGTCTGGGAAATGCTCTGCCAACCCCATGAGGACAACACCAACAGCAGGACAGACTGTATAACTGATTACATCACCTTCTGTGAAAATACAGCCATCCCCAAACACACTAGACGCTGTTACACCAACAACAAACCCTGGATCACCAGCCAGCTGAAGGATCTACTCAGTAAGACGAAGTGGGCCTTCAACTCTGAAGACAAGGACGAGGGGAAGACGGCACGTCGGCAGCTGAAGGTCCAACTCAGGGAGAGTCAAGAAGTAAGGAAGTTTTTATTTATAGGTCACTTTTCACAGACACATGTCACAAAGACACTTTTCAGAGCATTCTTCATTCACTCCAGACCCATTGGTGGTAAACTACTATTGTAGCCACAGCTGCCCTGGGGCAGACTGACGGAAGCTTGGCTGCCAATTGGCCCGTCCAACCTCACGCACACACACTTTCATACTCAGCAATGTGGGTGAAGTGGCTTGCCTAAGGACACAACAACATTTTTTGCAACTGGCGCCTCCTGTGGCTCCTGATTTTCCCAGTGTCTCCATCCAAGTACTGACCAGACCTGGAATCAGACTTTGACAAGATGGTATGGCCACATACCAGCTCGTCAAAGCTTGTCAAAGAAGTGTACGGGACAACACCAGAGACATGTGGAAGGGGATGAAGACCATCACAGGTTTCAACAGAAAAACTAAGCAGCAGGACAATCGCTCAATCTATTCAATCTGCATTTTAATCATTTTTCATCCCCTGGCTCCACCGTCTCTACACCTCCCAGACTCCCAATGCACACCTCACCACAGACCACTCGTTTATCAGCCCATCACCTCCTACACCCCCACGGACGAACCCAACCCAGTGTCTTTGTCTCCTGTCCAGGTGAGAAGGCAGCTGGTGAAAGTTCACTAAAACAAGTTTCCTGGACCGAACCAGGTCACCCCTCGTGTGCTGAGGACATGTGCAGCACAGCTCACTGAGATCCTGCACTTTCTCTTCACACTGAAGCTTGAAAGGATCCTGGTGCTTTGGAAGACCTCCTGCATTGTGCCGGTGCCAAAGAAGCCCATTCCATCTGGACTCAATGACTTCAGACAAGTTGCTTTGACATTTCAGGTCATGAAAGAGTTTAAGAGACTTGTTCTGGCTCAGCTCAGACCCCTGGTGGCACCGTCCCTGGGTCCTCTACAGTTTGCCTATTAGTCCCATATTAGTGTGGATGATGCTGTCGTTTATCTTCTGCAGCAGCTCCTCACACCTGATAGTGTTAAGGCTCTGTGAGGATATTGTTTTTCGAATTCTCCAGTGCCTTTAACACAATCCAGCCCTTTCTGATGAGTGAGGATCTGCTCAGGATGGTGTCAGCTCCTCCACTGTCTCCTGGATTTCTGACTACCTGTCAGACAGGCGTCAGTATGTGTGACAGGGAGCACCCTGTCTGATACTGTGGTCAGTAATGTAGGAGTCCACCAGCCGTTTCTGTTCACTCTGTTCATCGCTGTTTTCAGTACAGCTCCAAGTCCTGCACCTGCAGAAGTTCTCTGATGACTCTGCAGTGGTCGGGTGAATCAGAGATGGACAGGTGCTGGACAGGTCCTTGGACGGGTCCTTGGACAGGTGCTGGGACAGGTGCTGGGACAGGTGCTGGAGTGTATCAGAGATGGAGTTTTCAAGTGAACAGCTCCTTTCACCCCCCCATGACATAAACATCATTGGTTGAGCTTCACATCCACTGATGAATGCTCTCGTTGTGTCCTTGGGCAAGACACTTTTCTTACCTCCCCCCAGTGTGTGTGTACACTAGTGTGTGTGTGTGTGTGTTCACTGGTGTGTGCGTGTGTGAATGGGTAAGTTGTTCTGATGAAAACACTTTGAGCCTTGTTGGAAGTTGGAAAAGTGCTGTATAAAAATGTATTCACCATTTACTTGATTTTACCCTAAATCCTAAAAATCTTTTTCCTCAATTTTTTCATAAATTTTTCCTAAATTTTTCATGATTTCATTGCAATTTTTCATAATATTTTGTTACTATGGCAACACATATGCGGACAAACCACATCTATGTGCTATACATCTTTTTTTTACTTATACCCTGATTCAACAAATCAGTGCAGAAAAACCTGGAGACAAACTGATGTGAGTGTTTTATTTCAATGTTTGGTGATTACAGCGATACAGGATTTTACAGAATTTCTCTTGAACATTAATCTTCAAACTTTATTCATAAACTTTATGTCACTGAAGAGAACTAAAGCTTCATCTGACAGAAAACACAGAGCTGTTCCTGATGAGGAAAATAATCAAAATATAAAGCTAATGAGTATGATGATTAACACTAGTGTTAGTCTGAATCTATGTTGTCCAGTTCACTGTATGAAGTATTGTTTGTTCGAGTGATGCGACTGAAAAAGGCATGAATTTCTTTCCACCGTTTCTCAAAGAACTCCCTGATTTCAGCTGTTTTCAGTTTGAAGATCTGAGAGTTACATTGGTCTTCTCCACTCGCTTGGACCATGTTGTCAATCTTGTTGAACAGGTCTCGGACCTGCTGAGGGTCAGAGCTCTTGTTGTTGAAGACGCAGTAGCGCTTTTCACACTTCTGTAACATAGTCTGAATGGTATCATTTTCCTTGATCAGATCTTGGACCTTCTCTCCTCTGAGGTCATCTCCATGAGTGAACAAAACCATTGTGAACTTTGAGGCACATTCATCAAACAGTTTGGGCATGAGCTGCAGGAGTTTGGCGTCTCTGCGGTTCATTCGGCCCAGACGCACCACGATGATGAAGGCGTGAGGTCCAGCGGTCAGACGAAGCACAGACTTCATGATGGTTTTGAACAGTTTCTTTGGTTTCATCGCCTCATCGCTGAAGCCTGGAGTGTCCACCACCGTGACCCTCCGCCCCTGCACCATCGCAGTCTTACAATCTGCCTCTGTGCTCACGGGGTCGAACCCACAACTCGCCCTGAATGTCTTTGGCCCCAGGATGGTGTTTCCAGACGAGCTCTTCCCTGCTCCAGGCAGACCCAGCAACACCAGCCTTAAGTCTCTGTGAAGATCAACATCTTCTGGCCCGATGCCTACAAACAGAAAACACTGATCACCAACAGACAGCAACACTTTAAGGTTAAGGTTTAAGGTCTTTCAAGCACAAAACAGGACATGAGGTGTTCGATATTTGAACTAAATCAAGTCTGGACTGAGTCTAAGCTCAGTGCAACCAATACACCTGCCGCCACATGAAGCTGACAGAAGGTGGCGCTGTGGGAGAGAGTCTTTGAAGAACAGAGTTCTGTAGTTGAGAAGTCGGTGGATGTGTCAAAGGAGAAACTTGATTGGTCAGAAGCTCCTGTCTGAGGAACAGATGAAGTGTGTCATGGTGAAGGAAAAACTCCACTGACAAACACCTTTTACCATGATCCTGGAAGCACAACTCACTCAAATCAAAACAAAGTCTTCTTCTCTGTGTCTTCAGACTTGGTACAGTTTAAGTCTGTGTTTGTTTTTATAATGGTTGAACATTTCTGCACCTAAATCAGTGTGTGTTTCCTCTTTGGTTTGGTCAGATGTTGGGAGTGTAACCAGGGTAAAATTCAATCCCCTAATCCAGATCCAACCCAGGTTTTCCCCACTCCACATGATTTGTCACCACCCATCACACGTCCATTTCACAATTATCCATCACCACATCCCCAGTCAGAGTATATAAGGTCCCGAACTTCTCTCTCTTCAGTTGTGTGGGAGAGAAGCCAGGGGACAGAGCTTGAAGGTCAGTACATATACACTTTTTCCTTTCAAATTCTCATGTTCCCATTTTTAACTTCACCATTCACATCTTTTAGAACCAGACCCGTTATGCGACATTGTCACGTGTGCTTTCAATCCACTGAAACAATATTGAACTGTAGTGATGGGCAAATGAAGCTTCATGAAGCATTGAAACCTTTCATTCAATTGGTTCACTCCAGCGCGAAGCTTCTTGAAGCTTCATTTGCTCTAGCAGGACATCTACTGGACACAAAAATATCAGTTGACATGAATTGAAGTGTGTGACATTTTGGCAAGAGCCTGTGAATAGAACTGTCAGCAAAATAAAGAAGTATGCAAAACATGTATATTGCAGTGAGGTCAGTGTTCTGTGTATCTATGTACTGCAGTATGGAATGATTATTTTGAAAATTATGAAAATGGAAAATCGCAGCAAAGTCGAACCACTTCCTGAATCAAGTCACGTGTACAGCGGGCAGCGAGGCTTTGGACGTCATCATTTTCAGCTCCTCCCCTAAATGAAACGAGCCTCGATACGCGCATCATCAAAACACCCCCTCCCTACTCAACACACACTTCGAAGCCTCGATATGAAACGTCACATCACTACTGAACTGGTAAGTTAGAACTGAACCCTGTTTATTGATTTATTTAATGACTTTTGTTTTTGTGGCTTTGTATGCTAGTGCTAATACTAGAGCTAGCATGCTAATGCTAATGCTAAGGTCAGCCATTTTGTCATATGCCCTATGTCTTGCTCCATGTAGCATATGTCAATGTTAGCTTAGCATTAGCATGCTAACAGCTAGCATGCTAATGCTAACATGTGCGCCACATGATTAGTTGTATTTTGTGACAGACTTATGAACTCTTGTAATGTTAATGTCAATGTTAACGCTAACTGTAAACATGTTCTAAGAGGCCTTTTGTTAATGTGCACACAGGCCAGGTGCCCAAACTTGGGGTCAAATTGATGGCGAGCTAGGAACTGTCCTTTTGAGAGCTTCGGTCTGGTAGGAGGCTAACCGCCTATCCTCTCTCTCCCACCTACCCAGCTACCTCCACTACATAACCATTCAATCAACCGCGCTTTATGGACATCATACACCTCAAATAATAATACTGGACTTTGAAGTAGTTTGGACTCTGTTTACACCCTGGGCAACCAGACCCAGTTCGCAAGGACATTTAACTGAGTTGTTTGATTTTTGTTGCTGCAGCTGTTGTATATTTTGTTGTCTCACTTACTTCCTGTATAATACACTTTATTCATTTTCCACTAATCCCATGTCTCAATTTACTGCCCCTGCCCTCCAGTAGCCTTACTTAGAATCTTCTGATCATTCAACCTTGCTAATTACACATTTGTTACACTTTTATTACCTAAGTAATAAGCAAACACTTGTTACAGGAGCTTGTGTCCTGCGGAGTTCTCCGTTGGCTGTGCAGTGGACCAACTGTGTCCTTGAGGAGGTGGAGGCCGGATCAGTGCAAACTGGGCTTAAAGCTGAATACGTTTGTTTCAGGGTGAGGATCAGAGGCTGACCCACCCGAGCCTCAACTGAACTTCTGAGGAGACTCAGTCAGGGGACTCACCTGGAGGAGACATCCTTGTTTGAAAGGGTTGGATCTTCTGCAGTAGACGCTGTACCTGCCTGTTGCCCCAGGCTTCGTTGTCAAACACATGATGTCTCCGTCCAAACATGTTGTTAAAGAGTCGGGCAAGAGGACTTCTTGTCCTCAGGATGAAGTCCTCCAGACTTGTCCTTAAAAGAGCAGAAGGAAACAAGTCAGTGCTTTTCCTCAAACTGGATTTAGAAGCTGCCAGAATTATTCCAGTTGTGTCTGATCTTTCAGATGTCCACAGTAAAAATAAAACGCCTCAGAGAGAAATGGATCAGTGACGTGTCACATGAATATTGAACATTTTACACAAATAAACCTACTTTATATTTTATTTATTGCAGAGACTTCTCCCTGTTTCTCCACTGAAATGAACAGGACAATCATGTGACCTCATAGAGGAGCGGTCAGGAGAGGTCAGTGAACAGAATAATCCCCCGTCAAAACATGTATAAAAAGCACAAGCAAATGGAGTAAGTCCTGTGCTGTGACCACAGGGCGTCAGTCACATCAGAGTTATTGGTTCTAGGAGTTTGAGTTACAG
>NW_026571299.1:1347735-1365561 GCF_026225935.1 Boleophthalmus pectinirostris | reverse complement strand
GTGAACTTTGAGGCAGCTTCATCAAACAGTTTGGGCATGAGCTGCAGGAGTTTGGCGTCTCTGCGGTTCACTCGCCCAGACGCACCACGATGATGAAGGCGTGGGGTCCAGGGGCCAGACGACGCACAGACTTCATGATGGTTTTGAACAGTTTCTTTGGTTTCATCGCCTCATCACTAAAGCCTGGAGTGTCCCATCACCGTGACCCTCCGCCCTGCACCGTCGCAGTCTTAAACTCTGGAGCTCTGCTCATGGTGTTGAACCCACAACTCGCCCTGAATGTCTTTGGCCCCAGGATGGTGTTTCCAGACGAGCTCTTCCCTGCTCCAGGCAGACCCAGCAACACCAGCCTTAAGTCTCTGTGAAGATCAACATCTTCTGGCCCGATGCCTACAAACAGAAAACACTGATCACCAACAGACAGCAGCACGTGAAGTCTTTAAGGCACAAAACAGGACATGAGGTGTTCGTATTTGAACTAAATCAAGTCTGGACTGAGTCTAAGCTCAGTGCAAAACCAATACACCTGCCGCCCACATGAAGCTGACAGAAGGTGGCGCTGTGAGAGAGAGTCTTTAAAGGACAGAGTTCTGTAGTTGAGAAGTCTGTGGATGTGTCAAAGGAAAACTCTGATTGGTCAGGAATGTGTCATGGTGAAGGAAACATTCCACAGATAAACACCTTTTACTGTGATCCTGGAAGATTCTGTGTATGAAGCACAACTCACTCAAATCAAAACAAAGTCTTCTTCTCCGTGTCTTCAGACTTGGTACAGTTTAAGTCTGTATTTTTATAATGGTTGAACATTTCTACACTTAAATCCATGTTTCCTCTTTGGTTTGGTCAGATGTTGGGAGTTTGTGTCCTGTGGAGTTCTCCGTTGGCTGCGCAGTGGACCAACTGTGTCCTTGAGGTGGCGGAGCCCGGATCAGTGCAAACTGGGCTTAAAGCTGAACATGTCTGTTTCAGGATTTCAAAAGGCTGCCCCACCCCAGCCTCACCTGAACCTCTGAGGACTCAGCTGAGGAGACTCACCTGGAGGAAACATCCCTGTTTGAAAGGTTTGGATCTTCTGCAGGAGAGTCTGGACTGCTCGGGGCCCCAGGCTTTGTTGTCAAACACATGATGTCTCCGTCCAAACATGTTGTTAAAGATGTCGGGCAGAGAACTCTCATTGTCCTCAGAGATGAAGTCCTCCAGACTCGTCCCCTTAAAAGATCAGAAGGAAACAAGTCAGTGCTTTTCCTCAAACTGGATTTAGAAGCTGCCAGAATTATTCAGTTGTGTCTGATCTTTGTGTGACGTGCCACATGAATATTGAACATTTTACACAAATAAACCTACTTTATATTTTATTTATTGCAGCGACTTCTCCCTGTTTCTCCACTGAAATGAACAGGACAATCATGTGACCTCACAGAGGAGCGGTCAGGAGAGGTCAGTGAACAGAATAAGCCCAGTCAGAACATGTATAAAAAGCACAAGCAAATGGAGTAAGTCCTGTGCTGTGACCACAGGGCGTCAGTCACATCAGAGTTTATTGGTTCTAGGAGTTTGAGTTACAGACAGAGACCTGCAGGTGGCGCTCCTGCAGTCTGTGTGAAGACAACAGGAGAGAACACTGAGCCCTGAGGGACACCAGAGGATGTTGTCCATCCCCGACCCACAGACTGTATGAAAATGGACAAAGGTAAACCTCAAGCAGCTGTGTTCCAAACAGGAAGTGAGCATGGGCACACTTCTGTTTCCATGGACTCTGGCTCCAGTTCAGTTTGTTTTTAAAAAAGTGTGGCCCTGCTGCTGTGAGGCTCCTCATAAAATACTTTACAAAATACTTAACATGATCCTGAGGTTTTTATTCACTTTTTATTTCACTAAATCAAGATCTGAACATAATTAACAAACCGAACAGATTTGATTGACAGCGCGGCTCAGTGCTGCTCCATGTTAAAACAGTGGTGCAGGTGAGAAGGGCCTCACCTGCCACAGCCTCGCTCGGTCCTGCCGCACTCACCTAGACGCCACTTATACACACATCCTAAAGTCATTAAACCAACGCTCCCTGCCACGCTGACCTCTGCACCTGCCACACTGACCTCTCTACCTGCCACACTGACTCTCACCTGTCACGCTGACCTCTGCACCTGTCACGCTGACCTCTGCACACTGTCACGCTGACCTCACCTGCACCACTGCCACACTGACCTCTGCACCTGTCACACTGACTCTGCACCTGTCACCTGACTGCACTCTGACACCTGCACCTCTGACCTCTCCACCTGCACCTGCCACCTGACCTCTGCACCTGTCACAGCTGACCTGCACCTGCCACCTGCGTCCTCTGCACCTGTCACACTGTCCTCTGCACCTGTCACACTGTCCTCTGCACCTGTCACACTGTCCACCTGTCATGTCAGAGTCCACTGAGAGCAGTGCAGGTGAGGCACAATTCTGAGGAAATAATCCACAGAGTCTCTTTTTGACTGAAAACTCAGCGTCTGGAGCATGTTTCAGGTCGTGTGTTACATCTACACTGACAGTAAAACAAGAGAAAGAGCATAAACATCTGGAGCTGGTGTGACTCTTACGTCCGTCTCACACGAGAAAAAAAAAAAAAGGAAAAAAAAAAAGGATAGTAAACAGGAGTTTTACCTCTAAATTTGCTCCGTAGGTGAAGAGCAGCAGACTGTGTCTCAGACCCTCGGCTCCCAGCAGCTCCACCGTCCTCTGCAGAGCCTGGTTCTGCTCTGAGGAGATCCTGCCCACCTTCAGAACCACCAGGAACACAGAGCCGGGGCGTGGAGGTGCTCCTCACACACAGGCTGGATGTTCCTGTCGGCGTTGGGGTTCAGGATCCCAGGTGTGTCCAGCACAGACACCTGCAGTCCATGGACCTGCTCAGTGTGCTCACTGACCCGTGTGGTCACAGGTCCCTCAAAGACTCTCCGGCCCAGAATAGTGTTCCCTGAGGAGCTCTTCCCCACAGCGCTCCCCCCGAGAAGAACCAGCCTGAGCATCTGAGCCATGCTGCACCTAAACAAACACCTGCTCATTAGTCTGCTCTTCTGTTTGGAGAACATTTTAGAGTAACTTTGTCCAGTAACATGGATCCTCAAACTCAGTCTTCATCTAGTCATGCTCTCGCTGGTGTGATTGAGCCAAGATGCTTTTGGTGAACTGGACCAATCACAGAGCAGCATTGTGGTTTGGGGCAGAGCCAAACCTGAAGTAGCCAAATGAACCAAAACAAACTTGGCGACACCAACACACGTGAACCTATTTTGATGTAAAAATATTATTTAGTTTGTACAGAGGGAGGAGCTTTGTGCATTTGTGGAGGAAAGACATCTGAGCTTTTCTTTCAGCTAGATTTAACAAAGGTTTCATTTCTGTTCTACTGTCGTGATGCTTCAACCAATCAGATACAAGTATTCCTGATATGAACGTCCTGATAGGTCCCAAACACTTTCAGGGAGCGATGTTAGGTTAGTTTTTCAGACCAAGAGTTTGTTTCATTTTTGACAGTTTGTTCTCTTCTCTGCGTCTTCCCTAGAGTCTCGTGATGTTTCTGTGTCATGTCGCTCAGTTGATTTAAACAGGTTTTGTCTCTGTCTTCCTCTCGGTGGAGGCAGGACGACAGCACCACCTGCAGTCCCACTTCTTCAGGACAGAATCTCAGGTGTGTGAGAAAAAAGCTCCTTGTCCCAGTTTATTGTCCCATGAGCACTTTTCGATTGCCTCTTTAATCCAGCATAGATGTTTGTTTTCTTCTGTCCCAGTGATGTTTGCTCCGTCCCAGTCCAGAATGTGCTTCTCTCTTTTACACTGGTCAGATATCGCCGACTTGAGTTGTTACTGTTCTGCTTTGTGTTTTGTTGCTCAGTGTTTCTCTTTCCTTCTCACATTCTGTCCTCTGTTCCTTTTTTCATGGACTGAATTCCCTCCCTGTTTCCCTGATGTTTGTTTTGTTGCAGAACATGCAGGTATAAATGATGTTACATTTATGCTCTGGTTCTATTTTATCTTTTGGGTGGACGAGTAATTGCCTGAGTTTCTGTACGGCGTACCCACTCTGATTAAAACCGTTAGTGTCAAGACTGTCAGGTATGAAAAAAACCTTGGTCTGAAAAAAGAACCTAATAACATAAATTATTGAAAGAGCAAACAAATCTCTTTGGACTTTGAGGGAGAACCACCCCACAGTGATGTAGAACTTGATCCAGAGAGACTCACATCAGTCTGTTCAAGCTTCAGGTTTACTTCAGGGCATCACATTTAAAACTGACCAATGCAGATTTCTGTTTGTTTGTGTGTAAAGACCACTTAGGTCTTCACCGCTTAGTATTCATTCAGTTGGGTGAAAAGCTTATTTGTTAATAATATCTATTGTGTATGGTCCTTTACATGTATGTGGCATTATTATTTAGGCTAGGGTGACCATATTTCTGTTTGTGAAAACCTGGACACCGACCCAGCGGGTAGTAATTACACATGGGTGGGTCAGGATTAAACCAGGTCTAAACCAAAACTAAACCAGGTCTAAACCAGGACTAATCTTGGATTTAAGAGAGAGAACGTCGAGCAGTTTGTCCGCAAAGCGCGATCGGGCAATTGCCACGTTTACCTCCGTGAGGTGCAGAGCTGAGCCGGTCCTTTCTCCTGCGTCACCTCAAAGCCTGTCCTGACGGTGAGTCCTGTTTCAGTTCTAGTTAAGTCCTGGTTTAGTCCTGTTTTAGTCCTAGTTCAGTTGTGGTTTAGTCCTCCTCTTCAATCCTGGTTTATTTAGTCCTGGTTTAGTCCTGGTTTAGTCTTGGTTCAGTCTGTGGTGTAGGCAGAGCAAAAGTTTGATATAATCTCGAGTTAAGCTCCATTATGGAATAAATGAATCTTCAGTTTGTTTCATAAAGAAGGAGGAAAATAACAAAAGGACGACAACAGCAACAAGTTTTAAGAAGGAAGTAAAAAGGGTTGCACCTGTCGGTCCTGTCTGAGAAAAGTGTATGAAGTTTGTGGTGAGGGGTTTTACAACCTTAAAACTGACATAATCATTGTAAAATATAAAGTTAATACTTCATGGATTTCACCTGTCGCAGGTTATTTTTAGAACGTAAGCCCCGTGATAAACGAGGGACACTGTCCTCACCTCAGCCTGTGCACATGGACTCACACTTGTCCCGACTGGGACAGAAAACAGATAATTTCTTGTCCAAGTCGTTGTTAAATGTTCATTTGTGTTCGGTGTGTTTCAGACTGACCGACTGTTTGTGTCTCACTCCTTCTGAGTCACAGACGAGAGACGCTCAGTTTAATGTCCCCAATGAATGGTAATGAAAACCCGGACATTTGCATCACTTTATAAAAAAAACCCCGGACGCCCTGGACATGACACAAAATACGGACATGTCCGGGGAAAAACGGACGTTTTCTCTCCCTAATTTAGGCCATATCAGACTGTTTGCTGTGCCCTCTCCGGATGCACAGGGATTTAGGGGGAGAGGGACGCGTGCACGGACACGCGCACAGGGTGTGACGTCACACGCCAACTTGGACACATGCCAGGAGCTGTCAGGACCATGGAACTCACACTATTAGAATATTATTGCCGCCTGTCTTGTGGATTATTGCGTTTTCCAATCGTGCGGGAATCTTATTTCACCACAGGAGCTGCTGGACTGTGCACAATACCGGAGCACGGGTGGCTTGAGTAACATCGCAAACACTACAGGCTCACGTCAAGCTGCCACGCAGCAGGGGGAACGGCTTTCGGAATTTTTGGGGGGAGTTGCTCGGGTCGGTTATGGAGAAGGGTGGTGCACTTATAACGAACTGATTTTGTTGTTTTGTTGCACTGTGATTTGGGGATTTGGGTTTTGGGGATTGGGTGTGCTCGAGCGTGGGGTGGTGGTTAAGGGTATTTGTTAATGTGGCCATTCTCGTATGTGTCCAGCAAAGCCAAAAAAAGCCGGGTGGGCCAAAAGCACTTTATTTTATTTTTTTTTTTGCGTGTCTTTGTTTCACCCTGCTGACATGAATGGATCCTCCCGCATCCTAAATTTTGCGTTGTAGCTTTTCATCTGTCGAGAACAGGTGAATTGTTACATGTGTAAAATGAATCCTGTAAGTAATGAAACATTTAAACAGCAGGTGTATTTGTCACATTCTTTTTGGAAACATCTGATCGTGTAATGGCATGTTGAGCTGCAGGTTTTTTTGGACCAGATAAAGATCTGTCTGAACAAACACCAGGTTTGTTTTTGAAACTCACCAGTGTCTAGTATTTGGCACTGTTCACCTTTGTACATTCCTCTGTGACAGATTTCATCTTTTATTTAAAGGTTAAATAAAAACATTTACAGACTGGTCTATTCTGTTTTATTTTATTCTGGTGAATGTTCACTCATTCCTAATAATGTCTCCAATCCTTTTAGACAAGTAGAAACTACTGTCTGTGCTTTGAAATGAACAATTTTAATGAGTAAATTTTTTATTTTATTTATTTATTTATTTATTTATTTTTGAAAAAAGCATCTCTGAGCTCTTTGTGTGAGGAGAAGTAAAGATGGAAAAGCCAAAATATCTGCTCAAATAAAAGTATTTTAGCAGCACTGTGCCACATGAGTCCTTATGTTGTTCTTCAGAGCAGGGTCTCAGATACAAACATGTAAACAAAGGACAAAATGTGGTGATAAAGACTTTTAATGTTGTCACCTTTTTGAGTGCCTCAGTTGTTTGTCATTTTGTTGTTTTTATGACACAAAAACAAATAAAAACCCGTGTCTTTACAGTGGGCTCACATTCCACAAACCTGACTCTTATTTAACCTGGAGGTTTCTCTGGAAGTTTGGTTTTAACTTTCTATTTCTGTGGAATGATGCAGGTGACGCGCCTACTCAAGAAAATTACACACTGTAGCTTTAAAAACAGATGTGTCCACACTTTGGACAAAAAAGTGATCTGGAAATTACAAAAACACTTTCTGTGTTTTGCCTGAAAGAATTTCACAGAATGTAAAAGTCACAGCATCTGATTTTTATGACTCACTCAAAACAGAAAATATGCTGTGGATTTCCTGAAACTTCTGTTTTCTGTTTTATTCTGGACATTTTTCTCACATTAATGTGTAATAATAATGTTTTACCTTTAAAACACATTTCCAATAATTTACACGTGGATTTTTAAAAAGGATCTAATAATGACGTCTGTGAAAAACATTCATAAAAACACAGTTTGCACCGTAAGAGTTCACAGCAGTGATCAAAAGAGAAGAGAGAGAAAAGTCTAAAAACAAACTTGTTTTATAATACACCTGTCGCCAACAGGACGACTTCACTGTAATGAAACAAATATATGAGATTAAAACAGCCTCTTACCGTCTGAGAATCCACAGTTATGTCTCATACTTTCAGTTTAGCCTGACTTTAATCTGAAATCAAATCTTCAAATCTTCACAAAGGCATCTGAGTGACAGGAGGTGAGACCTTTGTTTACTCTCACACTGCGTTCATGTGATCTCTGAAACTCAGAGATACGTGACCATCCGACTTCCCACAATCAAGAATGTTCGTGAGAGCAGCGGTGAAATGCACAGATAACAACCACAATAACAAACATCTGTTTATCTGGATTCTTTTTGATGATTCATTGTGCCAAAAAGTTGTGCCAAACCCTGTAGTTGTTGTGACAGAGATTTATGTGACAGGATATGGTCTTATTTAGTACAACATTAATTATAATATACAGTTGATTTTCTCTTAAATGTGTTTAATTTGTGCAGAAAAACCATCAGTGTAAAATAAAATAAAATAAAGTCAGTCTCTCAGTTTGTCACCAAACAGACTTTGGAAACTCTGGAATTCAAAGCCCAACTTTTCTGCGTAAGTGTCTGAGTTGAAAATTGGACCTGAGCTGAGTTCCACGAGGCCGAGTGTTTGGGTTCAACATGCTCGAGGAGGAAGTGGAGGCCCCTCTCAGTCAACGTGAAGCAGTCTGACCACTTTCCCTATCTCCATGCACTACAGGACCTTTGGGCGGTACTGGAGCTGCAGTTCAATCAATCAATCAATCAAACTTTATTTATAAAGCACTTTTCATACAAAAATGTAACACAAAGTGCTTTACACAGATAAAAAAAAAATCCCACATAGACAGGGCCGTAGTGCTGAAAAGACGCCTCCTCTCCGTGAGTGTGTGTCCTGACTTTGGTAATGACCAGGAGCTGCTGCCGGAGGAGCACAGGGTCTGTGAGGGTTCGTAGGGTAAAAGCAGTTCTGAAAGATAAGAAGGCCCAAGACCATTAAGACATTTAAAAAACAGTAAAAGAACTTTAAAAACGATCCTGAAACTCACAGGAGCCAGTGCAGTGAGTTTAAAACCGGTGTAATGTGGTCCCGCCCTCTGGTCCTCGTCAAGACACGTGCAGCTGCTGAATTTTGTAGTAATTGTAAACCTGAAATACTCTTTTTGGGAAGACCAGAGAGCAGGGCATTACAGTCGTCTATTCGACTGGTGATAAAAGCATCAGCGTCTGTGTTGGCCAGAGAGAGAATGGGGCGGCTATGTTTTTAAGTGATAGAAACCAATTTTTGTGATGTTCTTAATGTGTGGAATAAAAAGTCAGCTCAGAGTCAATAATGACTCCCAGGTATTTTACTTGAGGAGGTGGGTTAAAAGACTGTGCTTGTAGTTTGGGTAAAAGTGTTTTCTCTCTGGGCCTCAGGACCAATGACTAAAACCTCAGTTTTGTCCTGGTTAAGCTGGAGGAAGTTTTCTGCCATCCAGGATTTAATTTCTAGAATGCAGTTAAAAAGCGCATCCATTGGTCTGGTGTCATCAGGAGACATGGAGATGTAAAGCTGTGTATCATCTGCATAGCTGTGGAAGTTGATTCCATGTCTCCTGATGAAACCACCAAGAGGAGCATGTACAAGTTAAAAAGCACAGGGCCTAAAATGGAACCCTGGGGCACACCACATGTGATTTTATGGACCCTGGAGGAGCATGTGTCTACACTCACCATAAATGTTCTGTCTGTGAGGTAGGATGTGAACCATTTGTGAACAGCACCGGAGAGGCCGAGGTCTTTTAGGCGAGTTAAAAGAATAGTGTGGTCTACTGTGTCAAAGGCAGCGCTCAGATCCAGTAGAACCAACACGGTTACCTTTTGTGAATCACAATTTATTCTAAAATCATTTAAAATCTTTGCCAAGGCGGTCTCGGTGCTGTGGTTCACCCTAAAACCAGACTGAAATTTTTCCAAAATTTTATGATCATCTAAAAAATAATTTAGTTGAATAAAAACAAGTTTTTGTAAGATTTTGCTTAAAAATGGTAAGTTAGACACTGGTCGGTAGTTGTTAAAATCATTAAAATCTAAGCACTCACCACTGCAGTTTTGAAGGCAGCGGGAAAGACCCCGTCTGAAGAGAGCAATTCATCATGGTTAAAAGCTCATCCCTAAAAGATCCATAAAATGACTTAAAAATTGGGTGGGAATTGGATCTAAAAGACATGTGGAGGGCCTCACTGAGGAGAAAACTTTGTCCAACATCTCAGCATTAACCAGGACAAAACTGTCCAGTGTTTTCTGTGGTCCAGACAAACACTCAGATGTACTAAAAACAGCTTTGACAAGATAAAATATCACATCTGATAGTGTTTATCTTTCCCATGACGTGGACTGCAAACTGCTCACAGAGAGAGTCAGTGGGTGTCAAGTAAAACGTGCTAAAATCAGGGTTTAAAATGTTGTCGATGGTTGAAAAAAGAACTTTTGGATTATTTTTGTTATTGGTTATTAATGTAGAAAAGTGATGGTTTCTTGTGTTTCTTATTGCGTTGTTGTAAGTCCGTTGTTGATCACTAAATAATTGATAGTTTATTGTAGTTTTGTTTTTTCCTCCACTCTCTCTTGGATTTTTTCAGCTCTTCATTTCTCCATGGGGGTTTTAGTTTAGTTTTGATGTTTTTAGTTTTGAGTGGAGCAACCAGATCCAGAGCTGACTGTAGTCTGTTGTTTAAACTGTCAATAATAAAACCACAGGAGGCAGGTAAAACCACTGGGGGATTTTTATCTAAAACGTCAATAAAATTTGCAGCCACTTCAGGAGTCGGATGGTGCTTCCTCACAGTTCTCACAGACGTCTCACGTTGTATAAAACCAGTGATGTTAAAAACACACAGTAGTGGTCAGACACAGTCAGGTCAACAACAGAGACACACTAGTGGTCAGGCCATAGGTGATGACCAGATCCAGAGTGTGTCTCTGTTGTGAGTCGACTGTGTGACGTGTTGAGTAAAATCCATATAATTAAGAACATTTAAAAATTCATTTGCGACAGGATCTAAAAGGTTATCTATGTGTAAGTTAAAATCACCGGTTATAATAATCATATTAAAAGAATTGTGTAAAATAGATAAAAACTCAGAAAACTCATTGATAAAAATACTACATTTCTTTGGTGGTCTGTACACTGTGACACATAAAATCTGGTGAATCTCACTCTGACCTGGTGTACACTGGCTGCAAATGCGCGGTGGTTCAGGACATGTACGAGTCCCACAAGACTTAGAAAGTCATTCAAATCATGTCAACCCTTTTACACTGATCTGTGACGTCTGTCACAATGACCTCTGAAGAGTGCGAGTGTGGGTGAGATGCGAGTCTGCAGAAAGAATCAGCAAGAAGACAGTTTTTTCTGAACACCACAGTATCTGGAGTTGTTTTCAGGTCATTACACGTGTGTTATTGTGTGAAACATGTTGATTTGGTCAAATACACACCACAGTTGTCATAGATGGTGTAACACATAGAATGTATAAAGAAGTGGAAAGAGTGTGATGTCACGCACAGCCTTCAGCACCATTCAAATGAAGCTCACCACTAGGACTGTAAGCAAGTGAAGTCAGATTAACAGAGGTGTAAGAAATGCCCTTCAGGACTTTTTTGAGACCACAGTCTGGGAAATGCTCTGCCAACCCCATGAGGACAACACCAACAGCAGGACAGACTGTATAACTGATTACATCACCTTCTGTGAAAATACAGCCATCCCCAAACACACTAGACGCTGTTACACCAACAACAAACCCTGGATCACCAGCCAGCTGAAGGATCTACTCAGTAAGACGAAGTGGGCCTTCAACTCTGAGACAAGGACGAGGGGAAGACGGCACGTCGGCAGCTGAAGGTCCAACTCAGGGAGAGTCAAGAAGTAAGGAAGTTTTTATTTATAGGTCACTTTTCACAGACACATGTCACAAAGACACTTTTCAGAGCATTCTTCATTCACTCCAGACCCATTGGTGGTAAACTACTATTGTAGCCACAGCTGCCCTGGGGCAGACTGACGGAAGCTTGGCTGCCAATTGGCCCGTCCAACCTCACGCACACACACTTTCATACTCAGCAATGTGGGTGAAGTGGCTTGCCTAAGGACACAACAACATTTTTTGCAACTGGCGCCTCCTGTGGCTCCTGATTTTCCCAGTGTCTCCATCCAAGTACTGACCAGACCTGGACTCTGAGCTTCTGAGATCTGAAGGAATCAGACTTTGACAAGATGGTATGGCCACATACCAGCTCGTCAAAGCTTGTCAAAGAAGTGTACGGGACAACACCAGAGACATGTGGAAGGGGATGAAGACCATCACAGGTTTCAACAGAAAAACTAAGCAGCAGGACAATCGCTCAATCTATTCAATCTGCATTTTAATCATTTTTCATCCCCTGGCTCCACCGTCTCTACACCTCCCAGACTCCCAATGCACACCTCACCACAGACCACTCGTTTATCAGCCCATCACCTCCTACACCCCCACGGACGAACCCAACCCAGTGTCTTTGTCTCCTGTCCAGGTGAGAAGGCAGCTGGTGAAAGTTCACTAAAACAAGTTTCCTGGACCGAACCAGGTCACCCCTCGTGTGCTGAGGACATGTGCAGCACAGCTCACTGAGATCCTGCACTTTCTCTTCACACTGAAGCTTGAAAGGATCCTGGTGCTTTGGAAGACCTCCTGCATTGTGCCGGTGCCAAAGAAGCCCATTCCATCTGGACTCAATGACTTCAGACAAGTTGCTTTGACATTTCAGGTCATGAAAGAGTTTAAGAGACTTGTTCTGGCTCAGCTCAGACCCCTGGTGGCACTGTCCCTGGGTCCTCTACAGTTTGCCTATTAGTCCCATATTAGTGTGGATGATGCTGTCGTTTATCTTCTGCAGCAGCTCCTCACACCTGATAGTGTTAAGGCTCTGTGAGGATATTGTTTTTCGAAT
Organism: Boleophthalmus pectinirostris; assembly: GCF_026225935.1. Classification (NCBI taxonomy): domain Eukaryota; kingdom Metazoa; phylum Chordata; class Actinopteri; order Gobiiformes; family Gobiidae; genus Boleophthalmus; species Boleophthalmus pectinirostris. Next base: position 1,353,290 of record NW_026571299.1, on the reverse strand, counting down.
TCTCCAGTGCCTTTAACACAATCCAGCCCTTTCTGATGAGTGAGGATCTGCTCAGGATGGTGTCAGCTCCTCCACTGTCTCCTGGATTTCTGACTACCTGTCAGACAGGTGTCAGTATGTGTGACAGGGAGCACCCTGTCTGATACTGTGGTCAGTAATGTAGGAGTCCACCAGCCGTTTCTGTTCACTCTGTTCATCTCTGTTTTCAGTACAGCTCCAAGTCCTGCACCTGCAGAAGTTCTCTGATGACTCTGCAGTGGTCGGGTGAATCAGAGATGGACAGGTGCTGGACGGGTCCTTGGACAGGTCCTTGGACAGGTGCTGGGACAGGTGCTGGAGTGTATCAGAGATGGACAGGAGCTGGAGTACAGGACAATGATTGCAAACTTTAAGGAGTGGTCCTAAGCAAACCATCTGCTCCGGAACATTGACAAGACCAAGGAACTGTTGATGATTTCAGAAGGAAAAAGACACCAGAGGAGCTGTCACCATCCAGGACCATGAGGTGGAAATAGTGACTGATACAAGGATCTCGGCGTCCAGGTGAACAACAAACTAGACTAGAAGGACAACAGTAATGCTGTGTACAAGAAGAACATGAGGAGATTCGACTTCCTGAGAAAGCTCTGGTCTTTCACTATGTGCAGTAAGTTACTGGAGATCTTCTCCCAGTCTGTGGGTCCAGCGCCTTGGACTTGGCTGTGGTCTGTGGGGGGGCAGCTCCAGGAAAAGAGACTTTGAGCTGATCAACAAACTGGTCCATAAAGCTGCTCACGTGATCAACTGTGAGCTGGAGACATTTGTCACAGTGAGGGACAGATAATACTCCCTACAACTACAATAACTCACCCACTGCACCAGGCTATAGAAGGACAGATAATACTCCCTACACAAGTCTAAGTCATGATGCTAACAGTTACAGGGGTGAATTTGGAGCCTTTTTTTTTTTTTTAACAAACAAAATGTTGAAATAAAATCCCCACGATCACATAGAGCGTCAGACGGAGCCTGAAGAGAGTCAGAAGGAGCCTAAAGAGCCACATGCAAACTTCCTAGCACATTAGCTATGCCCATGGAACACACTTGCAGTCGCTGTAAACCCGGTGTCATCAAGTTACACTTCACTCAGACTGTAGCTGGTCCAGCTGCAGCTCAGTGTGGCTCTGGTCTTATTGCAGTGTGACACACGAGGACCCGAGCTTTGCTGTGCAGTTCCAGTGACTATTTATTAATGTAAAAGGCTGTGATCTCTCCAACATCTGGTAAAAATACAATACAACACAATTCATCCAAAGTGCTACAGCACCTCCAGCGTACTGCGCCGTGTGAAGTCTGAGCCCGGGCTTGAGACTCATGGTGATGTGTTGACGGCCCAGCACTCTGACACAGATCGTGGTGCTGGGGTGAAGTGAAGCTGGCTCTTGTGAGTTTGGGACAATGGAGCAAAATCGCCATGGTCCAAAACATTGAATTTATTTACCAGTGCTCTGATACAGAGGAAGAGGAGCAGGTTACCTCACTGCTTTTATGTGTCCTGACAACAATCCACAGGTTGGACTACTGCAGAGCTGAAGGGGCTTTAGGTCCAGAGCCTCACTGGAGCCTTTGGTGTTCACCTGTACCTGCCACTGTGATGTGGCCTGGGGGGCAGACGAGTTTCTGGAATAAAGGGTCGTGTTAATGAGATGCTGTCAGTTAAAAACTATTTGTTTGGGAGTCGACTTGACTGAAAAAAATAATCAATCTCCAGGAAATTAATGAAAGTCACTGAGATCCAACAAGTGAGTGTGTGTGTGTGTGTGTGTTTGTGTATTGTGTTGTGTGTGTGTGTGTGTTTGTGTTGTGTGTTTTCTGTGTGTGTGTGTTGTGTGTGTGTGTGTGTGTGTGTGTGTGTGTGTGTGTGTGTGTAGGAGTGATGTGTTAACAGGAATTTTCCTTCAAACAGACGTTGGTGTGAAACTGTTTGTTTAAGTGTGAAACCAGAGACAGAAATAAACAGCAAAATTTAGATCTGACACACACACACACACACACACACACACAACACACACAACACACACACACACACGACACACACACACACACACAACACACACACACAACACACACACACACACAAACACAAACACACAGCACACAACACACACACACACGACACAAACACAAACACACAGCACACAACACACACACACACACGACACACAACACACACACACACACACACACACAAACAACACACACACACACACTGGATGTTTAAAGCTCCTATATTTAGGGTTTAAAACACACTAAACTGACTCCTGTGAGCGTTAAGTCTTGTTTCTAACTCTGTTTCCTCGTCACACTCAGAGCTGGACTTGTGTTTTGTTTCATTCACATGTTTGAGGAACTCTGTATTATTAGTCTGTTTTTCTAGTTTTCAAGTGAACAGCTCCTTTCACCCCCCCATGACATAAACATCATTGGTTTGAGCTTCACATCCACTGATGAATGCTCTCGTTGTGTCCTTGGGCAAGTGTCAGGGAATTTTACCCGAAGACATCAAATTACATTAAATAAATACACACCAAAACGAGAACAGTTAATTTACTTGCGCAAGGAGAGAAAAAGCTGTCATCTACGCCGTCTGACCCCACTTGACAGCTACTCCCCAACAGCAGCTTTTATTGAAAGTCATTTCACAGATAACAATACAGTTACATTTATGTTAAACTCATGACGTTTACCATTACGTTGTTTCTCCCGGTACATTGTCTTAATGAGTCAGCGACACATCAGCAAGATCACCTGATACAGCTTGAACACAACAAAACAAGACAAAAAACAAAAAGCCAATGTTGCTTTTTGTCAGAACAGAAAAACCCAAAGACGCAATTGTTGATAACTTTAATCACACACAAATGATTATGATTTTCATAATATTTAAAATAACACAGAAATTCTTTCACATTTCCCTCCTGTTTATCAATAATGCTTTACCTCAGAGGACTAGAACTTCTAAGCAGATTCATGCTCTTCAGCTACATAAACTTCAGTTCTGTCCAACACCCTTATCAGGAGCAAGCGGATACATAAAATACAACATAACACAAAAAACACTTATTACCACTAAGCATTGATGTTAAAAATGGATAACACGACATTTTCAATGCCCCCTAAAATCTTAATTCACTTGTAAGGTGAGAGTGTGTCTGTGTGTTTGCCTAGACCTGCATCTAAACACAAATTTCTTAATTTTAAATTTCCAAAACCCCTCAGAGAGCATCATTTTTCACTGTAAAACCATACTTGTTTGTTGTCCCCTTTCTGAGGGCTGTGGCTCCGCAGGCTGGATTCAAGGCTGCGTCAGATAATCAGGCTGATGTTGTACAGTCACGTGACCAGTGACTGACCATGTTGCAGTGCCCAAGAAGCAGGGGTTACCAGCCCGTACTTCTCGTAAGAACACTGTCGCTGCTTAGTAGAGCGAGGTCCTGCGTCTCTCTTACACGTCGAGGTTTCTGGACTCACAGTGACTCAGGTGGATCCACCCGCTCCTCCCTTCGACCTTAACAGCGGTGGGAGTGGTCAGCAAACACACGGTGTGTGGTGCTTTCCTTTTGATCACTGGACCAGCATTTCTGTTTTATCACCTTGACGAACAAACAAGGCTCCAACACCGACAGGTGGATGCTGCTGTGAAGAGAGTGGGAAGATCCAGCAGGTTATTGTTCTCTGAGCAAGTCTCTAGCCAGTGATGTTTCCTCCATGTACTGGGTTAGATCAGGTACAAAGTCAGGTGTGTCTCTTTTACTTCATGGTTTCATTAGTTTGTTCTTACTGTCCCATTTGTGCGTTTCCATGAGTCCAGCCGATTGGGGTCTATACGTGCAATGTCTCTTTAGATCTATGTATGTATATATATATATATAGTCTATGACCTTATTCACAAAATGCGTCCCATTATCACTTCTAATGATTTCTGATATACCCAAGGTGGGAATAATGTGGTTACATAGGGTTTTTTGCCACTGTGATTGTATCAGGTTTGGCTGTGGGAAATATTTCAATCCATTTTGAAAAACATCTATTACTCCTAAACAGTAATAAAATCCATATGTAGAGTCTGAAAGGGGGTAGGTTGGTTGAGGAAACCGGCCTCTCTTAGGTCTAAACTTGCAGATTAAACACTGTCTGCAAACATTTTTTGAGTAGGTATTAAATCCTATTGTATTAAAGTATTGATTTACTGGTGCCACCATCCCTCCTGTTGAGACATGATATACTTCATGGCTCATGCTCCTTTAAACATGGATTGGTAAAAAAAATCATTTGATCCCACATATATCTTTGATCTCTGATTTCTGCACCGTTTCTCAACCAAGTCGCCCTTTCAGATGTGTTCACTTGCTCTTGTATTATTTGTAAAATACCTTTAGTATCAGTTACTGTTTCTTGTGTGTATATTCCACACGCTTTTTCTTTCACTTTCATATCTGCAAATCTATTACCATTTGATATCAAATCTGTTCCTTTTGTACTTCACATTTTAATTATTGCTAGTTTCTTTGGTAGATGAATAGCATTTAATAGATTTTGAAGAAGTTGTTTGTGAACACTTCTTTGCCTGTGGTGGTTTTGAACCCCCCTCAGCTGCACTGGAGACAAAAGACATATACTGCACTGAAGTATATTGTCTGTTTGTGTAGATTGTGGCAGGTTTGTCTCTGTACAGTTTACACACTTCAGTCAAGGCTGTTAGTTCTGCTGCCTGTGCTGACAAATTTGAAGGTAATTTTTCTCCGTCTATGTAAATTTGGAGTAAGGTGGCTGGGTTCAGTGCAGTACATCTCTCTATAGTTAGATGCGGTTGTGACAATAATATTGTCATACACGTTAGGTGTCTGGCTGGTGATACAAATGCCCTTTTGGTCTGCAGGAGGAGTGCTGCCACTGCATGTGAAACTTTTAGCTGGTGAAACAGCACTGCCTCTGCAGAGGCTGTGATTGCAAAAGCTGCTGCTAATACTTCCTGCACACGATGGGTTATTACTAAATTCAAAGCAATAATATTCCTTAGATTCAAAGTAATTAAATAAAATAACTGTTGCTTTAAGACTCAAAGCTTCTCTTTTACCCATTAATTACATTGTTTGAAATTCTTCAACAATATCATTTATTTAACCCATAAATAATATATAAAAGCTACAAGTACTTTTACTCAGTACTAAATGAATAATACCAGGTTAGAATTAAGGCCAATACAAACTAGGTTAAAGTTACTCTATCACTTGAATAAAACAAGCCAACATGCTTAATTACATTTTAAACAGAACATTTTCAAACAAATCAAAAATACGGTGCCTTTAACATTTTAGCAATAGTTTAGTGTTTATCTAAAATCAGAAGGACCGAAATAACGGCGATTAAACGTGACCCGTATCTAATACAGACTTTTTATTTTAGCGGACTTTTATTTTGGCGACTTTATTTTGGCAGTCTACTTCCTGTTCGGCTGCCGCACTTTCCCCTTCCTTTAGGTACACGCGCTTTTCTTCCCCTCACTCTCAGCTGCG
>NW_026571299.1:1312069-1347235 GCF_026225935.1 Boleophthalmus pectinirostris | reverse complement strand
ATGTGAATTTTTAAGTAGCGTTTTTGGGCTCGTTGTGCGGCATAACATGTATGAAATTTAAGCTTTCAAACGATGTATGGCCAGTAGTGAAAACAATAATGAAGGTGAATATACAGAGTGAACATTTTTTATTGGAAAATTGCCCGCCGGCGGGCGGGTGGATGGTAAGTGGTTTTTAAAAGAAGCAATCATGTTTGTGGTCTAAAATCAGATCATTAACAATAAAAGACTTGTTCAGTTAATGAGGACTGAGAAAGTACAGGAATTTGTGGTGGATATGCTTTTGGGAGAGATCTGAGATTATTGATGTTGGCAGTAGATTCATGAGAAGTTTTATGCTTATGCTGCTCTCTGCTGATAATCACAGGAATTAACCGTCCTTGATTGCACTGTCATGCTTCTTCTAGTGTGAGTTCTGTGTTGTATGAGAGGAGACGGGATCCGGGGATGTTGGGGTGTAGTCGGTCCTTTTTAAAAAGTTCAGGTCTCTTAAAAAATGTGGTAAAATTGTCTACATAGGGGATTTTATTGTCTCTACAGTATCTTTTGAGCCATATGTGTAATACTCTTAAACGGCTGAACTTCGGAGAGGCCCCTCTCGACGCACGCAAAGCGGTCGGGATACGCACATGCAGAGAGGGGGCAGAAGTCAGTAGTGTTCGCCTGTACCTGCACTGAACACCAGGGTCAGGCGGTGAGGGCTGGTGCTCAGGGGCGTCTCTGGAGTAGTGGATGGTGTCAGCTAGCTGGGCGCTGTTGGCGGTGGCACGAGTCTTGGCCAGGACGATGTTCTGGTTGCTCTTCACTCAGCTTTCAAACATGAAATGTTCCATGTCACAGCTGAATGTAAAGGTGAGTGGGTGCATGGCTCACCTGCAGCCACGCAGCCGGTTTGTGGCCTACCGGTGCAATTTCGTTGGTTGACTTAATTTCAGGTAATTTTAGAAATTTTGGATTCAGGTAGTAACCAAACTCAAAACCTGCCTCGATGTTTATTAGCCTCTTGTAAAAGATGTCTTAGTTATTGGTTAAAAGTTTTTTTTTTCTTTGGGAGTCGATTGAACGAGCAAAAAAAAAAAACAGACCAGAGCACCAGAGCACTATCACAACACACTCAGTGTGCGTCCCACTAATGAAACTCCTGCACATCACATCAGGTTTGTCCAGTCGCTGTGGACAGTTTGTGTCATGTTTTTGTGGATTTATGGAGAATTGTCGTGTGGGAACTTGGGGGACGTAGGCTTGTGGGCGGAGCCTCGTACAAGCTCACACTGCTCACCATAAGAAGGGTTTGACTAGGGCCCAGGAGAGATCACTTGATTACTCAAACATGAATGGGTGACTCTAAAACCTCTTCAGACAGGTTTGTGATGAAGGAATGTTATAATATAACAGAAAGTTCAAAAGATGATTTTGCATAATACCCCCTCTTTAATCAACCAGAAAGACACGCCCACTACACACACACAGGTACTACCAAAGAAAATACTTTTTAAATATATGGAGATGTGGACATGGAGACCTTACATGTGTGGGTCCGGGTGTAACAGGCGGACGTCTTGGTGCAGGTCACTGAACGCTCATTGGAGCAGGTGCCATATGAACAGGTGTTGCACTGCAGCAGCTCTGTGACAGAAAGACTCCATTCAGTCTGGACAAGACCAGTTTGAGACAAGGACCACATGCTGAAACACTGTGGGGACAGACCTGGGAGACTGGACACATTTAGGACAATAGAGACAGACTTGGGACATTGGTCATATTTCAAAGAGTGGGCAAAAGTCTTGGACATGTTTAGGACCTGAGTGGACGTATCTGGGAAACACTGAGGACAGTGGGAAATAGAACTGAGACACTGGAAATATTCTGGACAATTGAGATGGACTCTGGACCTGTTTTGGACAGTGGTGGACATATGTGGGACTATAGACTGTAAATATAAGTGGATATAACTAACCCGCTACCTGCCAAGTTACAAACAGGAAGTGAGCATGGGCACAATTCAGCTCCAGCGACTTTGGGTCCAATTCACTTTGTATTGAAAAAACATCCCCTCTCTCTGTAACTGCTGCTGTCAGGCTCCTCATTTTGGTCTTAAAATGTTCGTAATAACCCACTCTACATGATCCTGGAGTTTTTATTTTGCTTTTATGTCCATAAATAATTCCTGTTCCTAATATGGAACTCTGCTCGACCCATAACTGCTAGCCTCATGAGCTTCATCTGACTGGAGCCGAACGCTGTGGGAGACGACCACACTGGGACCTTGTAGTCGTGTGTGGGACTGTGTGTGGGACGACATGTGTGTGGGACATGTGTGTGTGTGGGACATGTGTGTGTGTGTGTGTGGGACATGTGTGTGTGACATGTGTGTGTGTGTGTGGGACATGTGTGTGGGACATGTGTGTGTGTGTGGGACATGTGTGTGTGGGACATGTGTGTGTGTGTGTGTGTGGGACATGGTGTGTGTGTGTGTGTGGGACATGTGTGTGACATGTGTGTGTGGGACATGTGTGTGTGTGTGTGTGGGACATGTGTGTGGGACATGTCTGGGACAGTAGTGGACAGACCTGGGGGGTTGCAGTGGGACGTGTTGCAGCACACAGTTGACTGACTCAGGGACACATATGACTGGCCCATGGACACCGCTGTGGTCAGACTGCTGTTGCAGATGTTCTCAGAGACACAGCCGTAGAGCGGCCGCAGGTTTGACGTAACTAACAAAGACAAAGACAAAGACAAAGACATGCAGAGTGAACAGAGCACAGGACTACAGTGGGCAAATGTAACTAAACCAAAACACATATTATGCACAATCAACTCAAGAGCTCTTAATCTGGTGGATACAATCAGAGGTGGGTAGTACTCAGTTACATTTACTTGAGTAACTTTTCTAGAAACACTGTGACTCCTGCTCTGTGGAGCGACCCAGTGGCACCAGATTTAGGTCTGTTTACACTAAGACAGTGGTGGCTGGTCAATAGGGGGCGCTACACTCCCTAACATGTCCTAGACAGAAATGAATAAAGTTGTTATTTGTTTTAAGCCGTTTGCTTCACATTTTGTTTAAAATGTGCGTAGACATATTTTTATAATGTTAAATGTGCTCATATTACTTTATTTCATTCATGTGTTTGCTCTTTGAGTGCTCTGGGTCAGAGTGAACTCAATGGAGTTCTATGGGAGAGACTGAAGTTTGGAGAAAATGTGACGTCAAATCTGGTGCTTCTCCTGATTCCTTCACATTGCAGTCGTCACGTGGGTCCTTGGGTGAAGAAGAGACTAAACTCAAATCAAGTGATTGGTCTTTATAAACGTTTATCACACACCTGACCTATTGTGATTCTCCCTGCTCGCTCTCTCCCGCCTCGCCCCAACTCTCCACTCGTGGCATTTTACTACCATAGGCTGAATGTGAGAGCGCTGGGAAACTCAGGTGCCACAGGGGGGCGCCAGTCACAAAACAGTGGCTGTGTCCTTAGGCAAGGCACTTCACCCACATTACCTAGTATGAAAGTGGAGTGTGTGAGTGACACTGTCCAGAGGAGCAGCTGCAGCCTGTAGGACTGAGGACATAAGATCTGGCTAATGTGCACCTCAATATTATTGTTAGTAACTTTGAATGATTCATGTAGTGTGACATTCATGTGCAGCTTTGTGCTTGTTGTGTAGGACATTCACAGTTTGCTACTGGACACTGAGTTTCCCCTCCTCTGTGATCAGTAAATTACTTATTTGTCCATCCATCCATTTTCGTCCACTTATCCAGGGCCGGGTCGCGGGGGCAGCAGCCTAAGCAGGGACTCCCAGACTTCCTTCACCCAAACACGTCCTCCAGCTCCACCGGGGACCCGAGGTGTTCCCAGGCCAGCCGAGAGACATAGTCCCTCCAGCGTGTCCTGGGTCTTCCCTGGGGCCTCCTCCCGGCGGGACATGCCCGGAACATCTCCCAAGGGAGGCGCCCAGGAGGCATCCGTGACTGAGCTCCTCACCCTATCTCTAAGGGAGCGCCCAGACACCCAGCAGAGGAAACTCATTTCGAGCGCTTGTATCCGCGATCTCGTCCTTTCGGTCACTACCCAGAGCTCATGACCATAGGTGAGAGTAGGAACGAAGACTGACCGGTAAATCGAGAGCTTCGCCTTTCGGCTCAGCTCCCTCTTCACCACAACGGTCCGATACAGCGACCGCATCACTGCCGAAGCTGCACCGATCCACCTGTCAATCTCACGTTCCGTCCTTCCCTCACTCGTGAACAAGACCCCGAGATACTTGAACTCCTCCACTTGAGGCAAAGACTCCCCACCCACCCGGAGAGGGCAAGCCACCTTTTTTCCGGTCGAGAACCATGGCCTCAGACTAGAAGAGCTGATCTTCATCCCAGCCGCTTCACACTCGGCTGCAAACCGCCCCAGTGCACATTGCAGGTCCTGGTTCGATGAAGCCAACAGGACAACATCATCCGCAAACAGCAGAGATGAAGATCCTGTGGTCCCCAAACCGGACCCCCTCCGGCCCCTGACTGCGCCTAGAAATTCTGTCCATAAATACAATGAACAGAACCGGTGACAAAGGGGCGGCCCTGGCGGAGTCCAACATGCACCGGGAACAGGTCTGACTTACTGCCGGCAATGAACACAGCTCCTGCTCTCTGGTCATACAGGGACCGGACAGCCCTTAGCAAAGGGCCCCGGACCCCATACTCCCAGAGCACCCCCCACAGGACACCACGAGGGACACGGTCGAATGCCTTCTCCAAGTCCACAAAACACATGTGGACTGGTTGGGCAAACTCCCATGAACCCTCGAGCACCGATGGAGAGTGTAGAGCTGGTCCAGTGTTCCACGGCCAGGACGAAAACCACACTGCTCCTCCTGAATCTGAGGTTCGACTATCGGCCGGATTCTCCTCTCCAGTACCCTGGCATAGACCTTACCGGGAAGGCTGAGGAGTGTGATTCCCCTATAGTTGGAACACACCCTCCGGTCCCCCTTCTTATACAGAGGGACCACCACCCCGGTTTGCCAGTCCAGAGGTACTGTCCCCGACCGCCACGCGATGTTGAAGAGGCGTGTCAGCCAAGACCCACAACATCCAGAGACTTAAGGTACTCAGGACGGATCTCATCCAACCCCGGAGCCTTGCCACCAAGGAGCTTTCCAACCACCTCAGTGACTTCAGCCAGGGTGATGGATGAGTCCGCCTCCGAGTCCCCAGCCTCGGCCTCCTCCTCGGAAGACGTGACGGTGGGATTGAGGAGATCCTCAAAGTATTCCTTCCACCGCCGGACCCCAGTCGAGGTCAAGCAGCTCTCCCCCCGCACTGTAAACAGTGTTGGTGAAGAACTGCTTTCCCCCTCCTGAGGCGCCGGACGGTTTGCCAGAATCTCTTTGAGGCCGTCCGATAGTCCTTCTCCATGGCCTCCCCGAAACTCCTCCCAGCTCCAGAGTTTTTGCCTCCGCAACCTACACGGGCTGCAGCACGCTTGGCCCACCGGTACCCGTCAGCTGCTTCAGGAGTCCCCCGAGCCAGCAAGGCCCGATAGGACTCCTTCTTCAGCTTGACAGCATCCCTTACTTCCGGTGTCCACCACCGGGTTCGGGGATTGCCGCCGCGACAGGCACCACAGACCTTACGCCCACAGCTCCGAGCAGCCGCATCGACAATAGAGGCCGAGAATGAAGCCCACTCGGACTCCATATCTCCAGCCTCCCCCGGAATCCGGGAGAAGTCCTCCCGGAGGTGCGAGTTGAAAGTCCCTCTGACAGAGGCTCCACCAGACATTCCCAACAGACCCTCACTACACGCTTGGGCCTGCCAGTTCTTTCCGGCTTCCTCCTCCGCCAGCGAACCCAACTCACAACCAGGGGGTGATCAGTTGACAGCTCAGCCCCTCTCTTCACCCGAGTGTCCAAGACACGCGGCCGGAGATCAGATGACACGACTACAAAGTCGATCATCGACCTCCGGCCTAGGGTGTCCTGGTGCCACGTGCACTTATGGACACCCTTGTGCTCGAACATGGTGTTTGTTATGGACAAACTGTGACTAGCACAGAAGTCCAATAACAAAACACCGCTCGGGTTCAGATCGGGGAGGCCGTTCCTCCCAATCACCCCTCTCCAAGTGTCACTGTCGTTGCCCATGTGGACGTTGAAGTCCCCCAGGAGAACCACGGAGTCCCCGGTTGGTGCACTGTCTAGTACCCCTCCCAGGGACTCCAAGAAGGCCGGGTACTCAACACTGTTGTTCACCGGGGTGAACTCCAACACACAGCGGCTGAGCTGTGGGGCAATGAGCCCACACCAGCCCGCCGCCGCTCCCCGCGGCCAACGCCAGAGAAATGGAGAGTCCAGCCCCTCTCAAGGAGTTGGGTTCCAGAGCCCAAACTGTGCGTGGAGGTGAGGCCGACTATATCTAGTCGGTAACGCTCAACCTCCCGCACAAGCTCAGGCTCCTTCCCCCCCAGCGAGGTGACATTCCATGTCCCCAGAGCTAGTCTCCATGTCCGGAGATCCGGTCGTCGAGGCCCCCGCCTTCGACTGCCACCCAGATCTCTTTGCACTGGCCCAATATGGATCCTCCTGCGGGTGTTGGGCCCACGTGAGGACGGCCCCACGTCGCCTGCCCCGTGGGGGCACGCCTGGCCACCAGGCGCTCGCTGGCGAGCACTCACCCCAGGCCTGGCTCCAGGGTGAGGCCCTGGTGATGCCAATCCAAGCGACGTAACTGGCCTCTGTGTGTAACTCATCATATGGGACTTCTGAACCATTCTTCGTCTGTCCCGTCCCCCTGGACCTGTTTGCCTTGGATGACCCTACCAGGGGCATAAAGCCCCCGACAACATAGCTCCCGGGATCATTCGGGCACTCAAAACCCTCCACCACGATAAGGTGAGGGTCTAATAATTATAATAATAATAATTGATCCAGTTTTCACAGCTTATTGAACACACTGACCAAAGCCTGCGCACACTTCCTGGACGTTGCAGGTCACATTTGCAGTAGACACTTCAGTATTAGAGTCCCAGCCGTAGCACTGCAGAGAGCCAGCAGGGGGCGCAGGGACTGAAACACAACACAGGTTAATGCATGATGTGGGAGGGTGGAGAGTTTGGGCAGTGTCACTCACTGGGGAGCTGGGCGGAGTTACACTGGTGTGAGTCACAGCATGTGGTGTTCTGGAGGAACGGGGAGCCGAGGTTGTACGAGTAGAAGAAGCCTCCATCAGAACATCTCCAGTCCCTTGAATTTGTACAGCCTTTAGTGATCGTGATCGTCCCAGAGTCTGGAACACAACAGTAACAGGATAAACCTACTGCTGGTTTCACATGACATCACTACATTCTATGGGCCAATTTAAAGAGCCCATATTATGTCTTTGTCTGAGCTCTGTTATAATGTTGTTTCCTCATCAAAAACACAGTTGTGTTTTGTTTCATTCACACATGTTTAACACACAAACCCTGTACATTTAGACTGAGTTCTTCTCTTAAATGAAAATCCACTTTGTGATATCATGTGTTAATACATGACATCACAAGGTGGAACAGAGCATTTTGAGCTTTGGAGATGTAAACAAACTAATAATAAATGGTTAGTCAAACATGTGAATGTAACCAAACAGAACTCCAGGTCTGTTTTGGATGAGATAACAACATTATAACATGGCTTAATCTCACCAGAGAACATTTTGTGGAATATAGAAGCTTTATACTTTGAGAGACTCTCTCTGCTCTGTTTTCTGAACCCAAATTATCTATGGATTTGGTAACTTTGTCACTCAATGCAATTGACACAATTCTTTCTACGAGAAGCTCAGGGATGGGCAAACCTGCGTGTCCCCACTGAACGTTCGGCAGCTCTCTCCTGTGGAGGACATAGAAGACATCTACCTATTTGAAACCATGATTACAGGTCTTTTGCTGATTGGCTCAAGCATGGCCTTGATTTTCCAAAAAGTTTAGATTCCCAAGGCGGCTCTTCAACCCTCCACTTGGCTGCCCGGTCTAATTGAAAGTGGAGGTAAAGTTATGAACTCATTAACTGTGACTATGAGCCGTATTTTGGAAGGTTGGGCTGCCTTGCACCACATGTTGGAAAACACCATGGAAAAGTTAACAGTGATTGATCACAGAATGGATGGGACTTTGTCCTTGGAGTGCAGTATGGAGAACATCTCTGAGAGACTTGAAGCTTTACAAAGCATGGTGTGCAGACCTTGAGACCAAGAGACGATCAGAGCTGTTGTGAAAAGAGCAGCTGCTCCACCAAAACCAAAACATGATGAATCTGATCTATTGGCCTCCCCCAGCCAGCGCCAAACTGCCACCCAGAATTGGCAGGCAGGTCTGTTGTATCCAGCGCCCCCTGGCTGCAGGATCTAGAGGCTGCCTGTCCATATTTTGGGGTCGAATCCACTTCCCTTTCCTCCCCAGTTGCTTTAGTCTTGTCATTGTTTGTACTGTTATTGTCTGTACTGTGTTTTTGTTGTATGTGCTGATGTTGCAGAGGGTTTCTTCCTTTTTTTTGTTTGTGTACTGGTTCCAGATACTTCGTGTCCCAGATTCCAGACAATTAGAATAAATTCCAGATTTCAGATAGTTAGTTGTAAAGAAGATAGCTGTGTCAGATTCCACATAGTTCGTAGGAGTGTGTGTTTACCTTTTTGTGTATGTATGAACTGTAAAGTGCTTTGTGTTGCAATTTTGTGTGAAAATCACGCTATAAATAAAGTCTAATTGATTGATTTTATACAGCTGGGAGTGAGTTAAAATGAAGTGTTGATATGTAATACAATGAGTTCTTGGCTCTAGTCACAAATTGAAATCAGATTCAGCATTTGTACATGACAGTTGCAAATACAGTGTTAAAAAAAAAAAAGTTGCTTTTTCACATTTTTATACAGCGCTTTTCCACCTTCAAGACTCAAAGCTCTTTACAACAAGGAACCACTCACCCATTCACACACACATTCACACACCAGTGTACACACAAACTGGGGGCCAGGTGGGTTAAGTGTCTTGCCCAAGGACATAACAACAATATTCATCTGCGGGAGCTGGAATCACACCTCCAACCTGTGGTTCAGTGGATGTGACACTCAACCAACGATGTTTATGTTGAGAGCAGGATTCAAACCGCCAACCTTTAAATCAGTGGACAAACACTCTGAGCTGAGCTACTGTCAAGCCAAAGATGTTCATTTTGCATTCTCATATACTTTAATTTCTTTGGCTTCTTGAGCTATTGTCGTCCACATGCCCAAGCCTCAGCTGCTCCTCTCCACATGGAGCAGCGGCTCTACTCCAAGCTCCTCCTTCCAAGTCCTCTTTCCAAGATTGCTCTCTAGGGGTTCCCCAAGGGTCAATTTTGGGCCCTCTTTTATTTTCTCTCTACATTAATGACCTTCCAGACATTTGTAAAGATGTGGACATACAGCTTTATGCAGATGATGCAGTTCTCTTTACAAGTGGGAAAAATTTCGAAGAAATATCTCAAATTCTCTCATCAGCATTAACACATATTGAGAATTGGCTCACCAGGTCCTGTCTCCTGTTAAACACACAAAAAACAGTGTCTATGTTTTTTTCTAAGAAAAAAAAAATATATAATCAGGTTAAATGTGTATTTCAAAAGTTTAAGAATTAAAATTAGTGAAGGAATTCATATATCTGGGAGTAATGTTGGACTCTGCACTTACATTCAAAACCAGGCTAAAATGGTGACCAGAATAGTCAAATACAATCTATACAGTTTCAATCAAATATGCAGGTCATTAACTAATGAAGCTGCAATAATGTTTTTACATTGTATGATTTTTTCTCACATTAGTTATTGTATAACCAGTTGGTCTTTGTCAGGTGTTACAACTCTAAAGCCAATAGAGTTAGTTCCTCTACAAAAAAACTTTGAAAATATTAGATAAGAAACCCTTTACTTACCACAGCTGCAATGTTCTCTCCAAATACAATTTATTGAGCTTTTAGAATTTTATAAAACTTAGAAATGCCTTTTTGATGTATAAGACATCACATGGTTTAGCTCCACCCCCACTCAGTGACTATATCAGGTGCAGGTCAACTCTTACATCTCACTCCTCCAGGGCCACAGCCACAGGAGACTGTGAGGTGCCTGATAGAAAAACCTCTTTCAGTCAAAATGTGTTTCATATAAGGGCAGTGTTGTGTGGAACAGTCGACCACCCACAGTTAGAGACTCCCCCAGCTTCACTACTTTTAAAGGTCATTTAAAGATGTGGCTCAGGTCAACACAGGTGTGTGATCATTTAATATAGTTCACAATGTGCAATGGGCAAAGTGCAATATACTATTTATTAAGTATTTGAATATTTTACTTACGGGCAATATGCAATATATTAAAGAATTTTATCTTTGAGGGCACGTGCAATACATTGTAGAAAAGCACTTTATATTATAATAATTTTAGCAATGGGCTCTGTACAATACCTATACTCTGACACCTTAACCAAACGGGGCAGCGTGCAATTCTGATCAAATAATCTAACGTCCTTTGGTTGACCTGTGTCTGTGATCTTGTGACTGACCAGCTCTTTGTGTCTATTTGTATTGTGCATTTGTTTTATGATTACATCAACCGGTCCAGGGACAGCAGATGGGCATGAGCCCGAGGCTATTATCTGATAACATATTTACATATCATGTATATGTTCATTAATGTGTTTTGTCCCTATTTTTAAATAAATAAATAAACAAACCATTCTGCCGATAAAGTCATTTTACCACCTGTGTCCATCATCACCTTTCAATCAGTATCCATAGGACCAGAGATCTGAACCAGGACTAAACCAGGACTGTAGTTGAGGTGGAGCGTGGCTTGAGCAGTAAATCAAAAACTTTACCTTTGGACTGAGTTTTTTCTTCACCACAACAGTCCAATACAGCGACCGCATCAGTGCAGACGCTGGGAGGGCATCTGACACACACACCACATCACCGCCCATCCTCCATCCTCCCCTCACTCGTGAACACGACCCTGAGAACTCCATCCCCCAGACTGTTCCTAAACTGACTGTTCAGTTCATGATATTGTGACCAGGTCTTTTATCCTGCTGTAGTTTTGCAGATAGTTGTGTTGATAGTTACCGTTGACAGCACTTGTGTAACACAGAGTCTGCGAGGAGTAGCACGTCACTGGAGACTGTGAGGAACAACTCGAGTTGGTACAGGTCATACACTCCAGTCCAGCAGCTGTAAGAGAAAAGACCATGTTTACCCCAGGACATCTGCCTCCATTCACAAACTGACCAAACTTCTACATTTCTAAAGCTCAACAGCATCACAAACATTATCATCCATCCATCCATCCATTTTCGTCTGCTTTTCCGGGGCCGGGTCGCGGGGGCAGCAGTCTAAGCAGGGACTCCCAGACTTCCTTCACCCCAGACACGTCCTCCAGCTCCTCCGGGGGGACCCCAAGGCGTTCCCAGGCCAGCCGAGAGACATAGTCCCTCCAGCGTGTCCTGGGTCTTCCCCGGGGCCTGCTCCCGGTGGGACATGCCCGGAACACCTCCCGAGGGAGGCGTCCAGGAGGCATCCGGAACAGATGCCCGAGCCTCAACTGGCTCCTCTCGACGTGAAGGAGCAGCGGCTCTACTCCGAGCTCCTCCCGTGTGACTGAGCTCCTCACCCTATCTCTAAGGGAGACGCCCAGCCACCCCTGCGGAGGAAACCATTTCGAGCACTTGTATCCGCGATCTCGTCCTTTCGGTCACTACCCAGAGCTCATGACCAGAGGTGAGAGTAGGAACGAAGACTGACCGGTAAATCGAGAGCTTCGCCTTTCGGCTCAGCTCCTCTTCACCACAACGGTCCGATACAGCGACCGCATCACTGCCGAAGCTGCACCGATCCGCCTGTCAATCTCACGTTCCGTCCTTCCCTCACTCGTGAACAAGACCCCGAGATACTTGAACTCCTCCACTTGAGGCAAAGACTCCCCACCCACCCGGAGAGGGCAAGCCACCTTTTTCCGGTCAAGAACCATGGCCTCAGACTTAGAAGAGCTGATCTTCATCCCAGCCGCTTCACACTCGGCTGTAAACCGCCCCAGTGCACATTGCAGGTCCTGGTTCAATGAAGCCAACAGGACAACATCATCCGCAAACAGCAGAGATGAGATCCTGTGGTCCCCAAACCGGACCCCCTCCGGCCCCTGACTGCGCCTAGAAATTCTGTCCATAAACACAATGAACAGAACCGGTGACAGGGGCGGCCCTGGCGGAGTCCAACATGCACCGGGAACAGGTCTGACTTACTGCCGGCAATGAACACAGCTCCTGCTCCGGTCATACAGGGACCGGACAGCCCTTAGCAAAGGGCCCCAGACCCCATACTCCCAGAGCACCCCCCACAGGACACCACGAGGGACACGGTCGAATGCCTTCTCCAAGTCCACAAGCACATGTGGACTGGTTGGGCAAACTCCCATGAACCTCGAGCACCCGATGGAGAGTGTAGAGCTGGTCCAGTGTTCCACGGCCAGGACGAAAACCACACTGCTCCTCCTGGATCCGAGGTTCGACTATCGGACGGATTCTCCTCTCCAGTACCCTGGCATAGACCTTACCGGGAAGGCTGAGGAGTGTGATCCCCCTATAGTTGGAACACACCCTCCGGTCCCCCTTCTTATACAAGAGGGACCACCACCCCGGTTTGCCAGTCCAGAGGTACTGTCCCCGACCGCCACGCGATGTTGAAGAGGCGTGTCAGCCAAGACAGCCCCACAACATCCAGAGACTTAAGGTACTCAGGACGGATCTCATCCAACCCCGGAGCCTTGCCACCAAGGAGCTTTCCAACCACCTCAGTGACTTCAGCCAGGGTGATGGATGAGTCTGCCTCCGAGTCCCCAGCCTCTGCCTCCTCCTTGGAAGACGTGACGGTGGGATTGAGGAGATATTCAAAGAATTCCTTCCACCGCCGGACAACATCCCCAGTCGAGGTCAGCAGCTCTCCCCCCGCACCGTAAACAGTGTTGGCGAAGAACTGCGTCCCCCTCCTGAGGCGCCGGACGGTTTGCCAGAATCTCTTTGAGGCCGTCCGATAGTCCTTCTCCATGGCCTCCCCGAACTCCTCCCAGCTCCGAGTTTTTGCCTCCGCGACCACACGGGCTGCAGCACGCTTGGCCCGCCGGTACCCATCAGCTGCCTCAGGAGTCCCCCGAGCCAGCAAGGCCCGATAGGACTCCTTCTTCAGCTTGACAGCATCCCTTACTTCCGGTGTCCACCACCGGGTTCGGGGATTGCCGCCGCGACAGGCACCACAGACCTTACGCCCACAGCTCCGAGCAGCCGCATCGACAATAGAGGCCGAGAATGAAGCCCACTCGGACTCCATATCTCCAGCCTCCCCCGGAATCCGGGAGAAGTCCTCTCGGAGGTGCGAGTTTAAAATCCCTCTGACAGAGGGCCCCGCCAGACGTTCCCAACAGACCCTCACTACACGCTTGGGCCTGCCAGGTCTTTCCGGCTTCCTCTTCCGCCAGCGAATCCAACTCACAACCAGGTGGTGATCAGTTGACAGCTCAGCCCCTCTCTTCACCCGAGTGTCCAAGACACACGGCCGGAGATCAGATGAACGATACAAAGTCGATCATCGACCTCCGGCCTAGGGTGTCCTGGTGCCACGTGCACTTATGGACACCCTTGTGTCGAACATGGTGTTCGATCATCGACTCAGTGAGAGGTGAGGTGTCCACCACGCACATTACGCCCACACCTCAGTGTATTGGGACAACATGGTGTTCGGTTTAGCACAACAGTCCTGGCCATCGGACTCAATTCAGCCTCCGGTGATCCTCGGTAAAATCCCTCTGACAGATCCAGGGACCCTCACTACACGTTGGGCCTAAGTCTTTGACACCGAATAAACACAACCTCAGTTGAGGTTGAATCGGAGATCAGATCGCTACAGTCCAGCCGTGTCCTGCCACGTGCAATGGACACCCTTTGTCCAAACCGTGACTAGCACAAAGTCCAATAACCCGCTCGGGTTCAGATCGGGGGAAGTTTTGCCTCCAAGTGTGTCGTGCCCACTGGCGTTGAAGTCCCCCAGGAGAACAACGGAGTCCCCGGTTGGTGCACTGTCTAGTACCCCTCCCAAGGACTCCAAGAAGGCCGGGTACTCAGCACTGCTGTTCGGCCCGTAGGCCGACACCACAGTGAGAGACCTGTCCCCGACCCGAAGGCGCAGGGACGTGACCCTCTTGTTCACCGGGGTGAACTCCAACATACAGCGGCTGAGCTGTGGGGCAATGAGCCCACACCAGCCCGCCGCCGCTCCCCGCGGCCAACGCCAGAGAAATGGAGAGTCCAGCCCCTCTCAAGGAGTTGGGTTCCAGAGTCCAAACTGTGCGTGGAGGTGAGGCCGACTATATCTAGTCAGTAACGCTCAACCTCCCGCACAAGCTCAGGCTCCTTCCCCCCCAGCGAGGTGACATTCCATGTCCCCAGAGCCACAGTCTCCATGTCCGGAGATCCGGTCGTCGAGGCCCCCACCGTCAACTGCCGCCCAGATCTCTCTGCACCGGCCCCATATGGCTCCTCCTGCGGGTGGTGGGCCCACGTGAGGACGGCCCCACGTCGCTCCTTCGGGCTAAGCCCGGCCGGGCCACCAGGCGCTCGCTGGCGAGCACCCACCCCAGGCCTGGCTCCAGGGTGAGGCCCCGGTGATGCCGATCCGGGCGACGTAACTGGCCTCTGTGTGTTGCTCATCATATAGGGCTTCTGAACCGTTCTTCGTCTGACCCGTCCCCCCAGACCTGTTTGCCTTGGGTGACCAGTGGCATGAAGCCCCCGACAACATAGCTCCCGGGATCATTCGGGCACTCAAACCCCTCCACCACGATAAGGTGACGGTTCAAGGAGGGACAAACATTATCAGTGAAACTCAAAACCTGGAGTGAAGTTCAGCTGATGTTTAAGAATGTCACGTTCATTCATAATAAATTATTCTGGGCCATCGACTGTTTAAAGAATTGGACTAAGTGAATGTGACATTTTTCATATTAGGAATACAAATTTATTTACTGACAAAACAGTGAATAAAAATCCCAGGATCATGTAGAGCAGGTTAACATGAACATTTTAAGACCAAAATCACTGCAGCAGTTACAGAGAGAGGGGCGACAATATTTCAGTGTAACGTCAAGTGGAAACAGAGTCAATGGAGCTGAAGCGCCACCATGAACACTTCCTGTTTGGAACACAGCAGGTTAGTGGGTCAGCTCTGTCTGTTTAAATAAATCTATGTTCTGGACACATCATCATAATGAAGTCGAATCAGTTAAAGATACTGTGTGCTCCAAAAAGTAAACCTTACTCACTAAAGGTGCATTCACACTCAGCGGCGCGTATAACAGATAATACTCCCTACAATTGTACAACAACTCACCCTCATGTAACAGATAATACTCCCTACAACTGTACAACAACCAGTGTTGGGAAGGTGACTTTTAAAATGTATCCCCCTACAGATTACAGATTACATATCCCAAAATGTAGTTTGTAACTTAATCCATTAAATTACTTAAAATGAGTAAAGTAATCTGATTACTTTGGATTACTTGATATTGTCATGCCTTTTAAAACGACATGAATGTACCAACCACATCCTGAAAATTCATGTTTGTTCTCTTCAAATTGTCTGTTGAGCCCAAGTCTCCATGAATAAGAAACTGTTTAGTGTAGAGAAACAAAGAGCAGAATCTGTTCACATCTTAACCATATTAAACATATTATTGATAGAGAAATTATTTTTTATATGAGATCACCTTAAATTATGCCCAACCTACTGTTAGGTATCATTGTTTAGACCTGGTTTAAGTTCTGGTTTAGTCCTGGTTTAGTCCTGTTTTAGTCTTGGTGTTCGTTCTGGTTTAGAGGTGCACAGGAGGAAGCGCAGTTTACGCAGCGTACGCGAGAAAACACGATCCACACGTGGCGCACGGGAGGATGACAATGAAGGTGTGTATTTGTGTTTGTGTGTGTGTGTGTGTGTGTATGTGTGTGTGTGTGTGTGTGTGTGTGTGTGTGTGTGTGTGTGTGTGTGTGTGTGTGTGTGTGTGACAGTAGTGCAGACATCATGAGTCTGTGCAGGTTGTTTTCATCAGTGTCTGTAGCTCTGGTTTGACATTTAACTTTTAGGTGATTTTATATTTGTTATTTTCTTTTATATTTCACGTCGGGAGAAGAATTTCCAAGACATGAGTGTGTTTTTCCCTGTGCACTGCTGCTCTGTTCTACTGACTCTTCCACCTCGTCCATTGTGACTGACGCTCCAACGTGAACATGACGTTTACATCGCTCTTATTGTGAGCTTTCTGTGTGGGTTTCCAGCCATGAGTGGAATTACTGAAATAAAAAAATAAATAAACGGGATGTAGTACAAAATGTGAAAACAGGAAAACACTGCCTTGTAATCCACTTATTTCAGCAAAGTAACTGTAATCCAATTCCCACTCACTGAAACAGTAACTGTAACTGAATACAGTTACTCATCATTTGTATTCTGATTACATAACTCCAGTACATGTAATCTGTTACTCCCCAACACTGACGACAACTCACCCTTATGTAACAGATAAACCTGTTCATTATTCATTATAATTATTATTATATTGTGGGAATTATTATTAACTAAGCATGTTCAATTGTGTTTATGGTAAAGAGTAAGTCTACCAATTTGCTTGATTGAAGATGCTTATTTTGGTGTAAATAATGATGGGCTATGCTGAAGTTTCTGAAACAGCGTGGTTAATTGTTGAAAGCTTTGTCGGCTTGATTCAATTAAGCTGTGACTTTAAGCTTGGTAATGGCCTGTTGTTCCATGTTGAAATAAAAATCCGTGTGATAACACAGTAAACGGAGCATTTTTGATTAAATACAGCATTCATTTCTCAACGGTGTCGGGCTGAGGGTGCTGATGGTTAACAATTCGTAACTGTTGAAGGTTATTAAAAATTGATGAATGGCCCTGGGATTATAAAGGTTACCAAATGTAGCTGATCATTTTGTGTAAAATTTGAAAACATTCTTAAAACTTATAATCCGTACAGTTTTAAAATTGCGATGTTTAGTTTAAAAAGTCATATACAACATTCTCTTGTTGCACTTATGGTTGTTATATAGACCTGATATTAGTGTTTATCCCTGTACCTTAAACCTGTTTTTAGTTGACATGATACAAAATAAGTTTACTTGTTTGAATACCGTCTCTTAATGTTGATCTATAAAATAAAATTGCGTTGTTTATAATGCTTAGATTTAGGTGTTGTGAATTCTGGTTTTGGAGGAGCAGATGGTATCGATATTTCAGACCTGATTTGGTCAGTTTTGGACTTGGTTGGGTTCAGGCTCAGATCTGGTTTTAGACCTGGTCTGCACCTGACTTGGTCCAGCTTTGGTCCGGACTTGGTCCTATTCTGGTCCAGTTTTGGTCTATTCCATTCTAAGTCTAAATTTAGTTCGAGTTTAGCACTGTTCATGTCCAGGTGTGGTTTAATCTGGTCTAGCCTTAGTTTAATTTTAGTCCAGGGGAGTTCTAGTTAGTTCAGCTTTAGTCCTAATTAGATCCTGGCCTGTTCTGCAGAGTAGTCTTATTTTAGTTCTGGTTGATCCACTCTGCCTCTCCAAGCCTGAATTTCGCTCACATTTTAATTTTTGATCTCAGATTATCCGTACAGTTATGCTTCTCTTATAAGTCCACTTTAAATAGTTCAACGTGTATTATCAAATTTATGCGAGTATTTGACAAAAATTGCGATAATAGTTAAAAGGTTTTTCTTCTGAAGTTCATATTCTGTTTCTGGCTTGACACAAATCTACTATCTAAAACAGGGTTATCACTAATAATTATAGGAAAACTAAATAAAAAGGGAAATTAAATGTTTAAGTTGACCCATGACTTAGTCCAAATTATACTTGAGGTTAATACTCTTGCATTGAAATAAAATGGTTAGACAGAAAATTTGATTAATGATTGCGAAATAAATTTCAAAAAAAACTAAAAAATTGTTAAAAATAATTTGTAAATTAAATAATCTCAAACAAAACTATAAAAAGATAATGCTGGCTCCTAAAATAATACTTCAAAATTATCTAAGATACATTTCTTTTTCTCTTAGAAATCCAAACTAAGGACGTGGAAGCGCCCAGCAAAAATAGCCTCAGTGCCACAGGTCGTCTGCAAATAAAATAACTCATAAAACAAAAAACTAAGAAGAGGAATTCAAGGAAACAAGTCCATTCCAAAACAATTATCGACCAGTTTAAACACAGACCAATTTCGAGCAAACAAAATGTGATTCACACTAAATAATAAGACTCAATCCAAAAGAATTAAAACAATAACCAATTGATAACAACAGCAGCTGAAAAAGATAACACTATAATTGATAACACAGAAGTCCCAGAGGTATCACAATGTTCATTTGTTACATTGAACAGTTGAAGCTTTGGAACAGCAAGGTGCTGGAAAGAAGAAGCTGACCAAAAGAGCCCAAAGCAAATCTGTTTACCATCCAAGATGTGGGGAGACTTACGTATGCACAAACATACCATTGAAATGAAGGATGCCATCCCCATGATGAAGAAGACGGCCCCCCCACCATATCAAAGTGCCACTAACAAAAGCCCAACTCAGAACACCCTCCACTTCTATGATGCCATCCGATCCAGGACATGGCGGCCTCCCAAAATAACTCATAAAGTGATGGAGGAGAGTTGGCGCTAACATCTGTTGGAGGCCCTACAAGAGAACTAGAAGAAAAAGTCAAATCTGTCCAAAGCCAAGTGTCTGCATTGACTCACATAATAGAAACAGAGAGATGCTGAGACGAGGAGGAAGGAGTCAAAACGAAAGACACGTGAGAAGACAAACATGACAGATCAAGACGATGAAAAGACATCAGTTGACCTGGACGGAGACACAATGATGGCGAAAAGTGGAAGTTCGTTTCCGAAGGACAAAGAAGGATGGACCAAGGGGGCCACGCAGAAGTCCCGAGGAGACAGAGTGACGAACCCTACTCTGTTAATGAACATTCACTGGAACGGTCTCTGACACTGACTATGAAGAAGCATACATCAGTGGAACGGTCGATCCCCTAAAATCAAGACAACCATAATCAGTGACACGGATGACCCTGACATTACAGAAGGGAGAGAATCTGCAAAGGTCTGCCCAATAAGAATGGATGGTCGACAGATTGTTTACATGCCATTTTCATCAAGGACTGGAGTGACCTGATGCTCACACTGCCGAAACTGACCAGAGGAGGTGTACCATGGATGAGAGCCTCCTGAAACAACAGCTGGAGACAAACTGTGTTGGGGGACATACAAGCTGCCTGATCAAAGCTGCTGATGAAACAGTTGCCAGAAACATCAGAGCTACTGAAGAAAGAACAAGAATGCAGCTACAGAATAACTACCCCATTCATATCTTCCGTGAAGCCCTGGAGGCAGAACTCAGGACAAGATTTCCATGTATTGTCACTGTGAGCTGTTGTCCATGCAGATGCGAGATACGACGATTATTAACAGCTACAAGCAGCGGGCTACCAATCTATACCATGACGTAACCGGAGAACAGATGGAAGTCGGAAGTCATGTTCCGATCTGCGCGGGTGAAAAGGCATGCCGGAAAGCATCCAAGACGCCCTACAGAATATCATGGCGCTATACAACAAATCTGAAGAAGATCGATGCCCATTGCAACCACCAGGTAACCAAGGGCAGAAAGAAGGAGGCTGAAGAAAAGAAACAAGAACTGGAGCTGGCCGCTGTGAAACTGCAACTAACCTGAAGACGCACCTCGACCGCCGTCCGCTACTGGGGCTCCAGCAGAGGAGGGGAAGAAAAGGGGGAAATAATTTAAAAGGAGAGTACAGGCCATGTTTTATGAGAAATTTTCAATGTCTATCTTTGATTATGCTAATTCTTTTTGCTTTATTTGTTTTTTATAGTCCTATCAATAGAAGCTTTGAAACCACTACTGACCTCGGACAGCCAACAAGCAAAATGACAGGCCACGACATGGAGTTGGCAGACGACAAAAACAGTAAGACACAAGGAGCACAGAAAAGGGTAAAAGGGAGCACCAAAATAGTAAAACTTTGCTACGAAGGACAACTTGTAATATAGTATTTGATGAATGTGAAGTATTAGATTGCATGCTCGGTATAACCAGCTATAAACCATGCATTAAATGTACAAGTTGTCTGTCAAAAGAAAACAATTATTGATTACTACTGCCTTAACACGAAATGCTCCCGTCTCCCAAATTTTGTTACTCTCTGCTGATTCTCAGCTCTCACGTTCTGACTAGAATAATAATTGGGTTTGATTGAAACCCTACAAATTTATCCATTGATTAAATAGAGATAAAACCTTCCTGAGTATGTGCTCCTGGTCTCTTATTTTCGCTGTCCGAGTGTCATGTATTGATTATGTACTATGTTATTCAAGTATATTGTGTTAACAAGAATCTGGGAAAATGTTATAAAAAGCTAAAGCTAACAAAAAATTTTAATTTTATTTTGTTCATATATGGGGATTTAATTATGTGGAGTAGCGTCTTGCTCCTCTTATTTTAGGTGGTGATTACATGTTAATGTAATCAAAAGGGGGAATTGTGGGAAATTATGTGTTGGTCATGCTAATTCACCTAATATTATGGACTTTAGAATGACATGGGTGGAAAAACACGTGTGATTATCTATAGGTCTATATAACATGTTTTTCTGGACTGTGAGTGTCATAAAGAATATGTTTTTTGGACTTTGAGATGCCACAAAGCAGAAAAAACTGACATATGTGGTCCCCGTGGCATGTTCCCACCCATGATAAGGTGCACTGGGTCAGCAAGTATTGTTCATTTTCTTGCTGTATATGCTAAATCAACAAGTTAATGTTTTGTCAGATGTAGTATAAGCTACCCTGATTTTGAGTTGGGCAGTTGGGCATCGTTCCGGGGGCAGTTGTACTTGGTAATCAACTTGAATCTCACTCAATGAAATGCTGAAATAAAGTGGCCTGTTTTCTCGGATTCTCCTGTGCTTCATTTTAGGACACGCATGGAACCTTCCGAAAAAACCCACAATGTTCATTATTATAGGTGTGTCCTCCTATTACCTCTTGTTTATAACTGAGATTTTAGATTTTATTTACTTTTCAATTTTACCAGTCAAAAGTTTTAGACTACCTTAGTTTTTCCAGTTATTTATCGCTATTCAAGTCTCGCAAGTTTAATAAAGATCTTGAAATGTTACAAAGGTAGGAACTCAACAGACAGAGGTTAAAAAATAAAAATAAAAAAATAAAAAAAGACAAAAGGTACAAAACACAAGTCCAAATTCTGCCAAAACCACCTCAGGAAAAAACAACAAGACGGTAAATCTTGAAAATCTGGAGTGTCCAGCAGCAGCACAGTGTCCAGACTTAAACCCGTCGAGCTGGTTTGGAATGAACTGGACTGAAGAGTGAAGCAACCGACAAGTGCCACACATTTATGGAAACTTCTGCGACAGACTTGGGATTTTCTGAACAATATTTGATTTTTATTGTAACAACAACGAGCCACGGGTGTGTTCAGCTGTTATATCTGCCAAAGGTCGACACACACATCAATCTAAAGTTTAGAAAATGTTTAGGTCAACAGGAAACAATGAACAAACTGTGGAAAAAGTGTGGTGTTCTAAAACTTTTGACCTTTGAGTGTATGTTTACATTTTTATAATTATGTCATATTTGATCTCCTGTCTCTTGCTCTTTCTATCTACTTATTTAGAATCTATTGTTATCATTTATATATTTTTTCTCTTTATTATAATATATTGTGATGTGAGCTACTGTGTCCAAATAATTCCCCTCGTGGATCAATAAAGTTTGTCTAAATCTAAAATAAAAAATAAATAAATGAATACAAAATAATAATAATAATAATAATAATAATAATAATAATTATTATTATTATTATTATTATGTTTATCTGTCACGTTTATATGAAACTCATTCTGACTAGAACATGTTTACAGGCAAAAACAAGAATACCCCTAATATCACCTTGTGTTGTGAAAAATGTCACTAAAAACATCAAACGATCTTTTCAATTCTGCCTAAGAAAATGTACAAAACTGTTGTGAGCTGCACCAGGTTCCACTATGGGTCTGTCTTGGACACTGGAAGGAAGGAGCCCCTGGACTGTTGTATTTGTACAGAACAATAGCAGTACACATGGAATTTTACCTTCAACCAAAACCAACCCACACTCACTCATTTCAAACAGTGAATTCACTCAGAGACAAAGAAACAGATCAGGACTAAACCTGTGTGAGCTCTCACCTGAGCTGATGCAAACAAACACAACAGTTAGAGACAACTGCTTCACACAAGTCTTCATCATCTTCATGTTGACTTTGTTGCTCCTGTCTGCTCCTGTCTGCTCCTGTCTGCTCCTGTCTGCTCCTGTCTGCTGCTCTGAGAGACTCTCAGAACTGTGCTCATTGTCACTTGACATTTATAGACTTAAACTTCCTCATATTTTCACAGCTGAAACTCGTCTGGCAGCTCATCTTTACACTGCAAAAGGAACATTTCCCAAACTAAACCTGATGATGGTTTGGTTCATTAGACGACATTTACACTAAATTAAAAATCAGAAATTACTTTTAAACTTCCAACTCTGTAATTTGTTCTTTTTACATTCACTTGTCTGTAATTACATAACTGTTCCCATTCCACCAGTTATTGTTCTACTCTGAACTTTACTTAACTCATTAACAAAATCAAACAAAACAAATGCAAATACAAGAATGGAAATATTGTCTCAGTCAAATAAAAAAAAAAAAAAATTGAATGGATAATAAAGTGTTAAAATGTTCTTAAATGATCTAAAAGCTATGAACAAAAGAGGCTCAAGTAAAGACACCAGTCCCTGGTCTGAAACCCTAAATTAAAGGCAGTAATTAACTGCACGCAATGTTATTCTTCTGGTTATGCCGCCCGGCTTCTTGTCACTGGGCCCCACCCTGGAGCCAGGCCTGGGGCGGTTTCTCGATGCCAAGTATCTTGTGTTGTGACAAAGGCTTTGCCCACAGGACACAGGCAGGCACAGCCCAAAGGAGTGGCAGGCAGACAAACAACCAGACACCATCTGGGCAAGTTACACGTCAGATCAGTGGAATGGCAAACCTGCTTACAGTAAGAATGCAGGTTTTTCTACATAGTTTTGAGCAATAAAAACTTCTGTTCTGAAACATTTAAATTTAATACTGTGGAACTCTCCCCTAAACTGCCACCTTATCGTGGTGTAGGAGTTTGTGTACCCGAAGGATCCTAGGAGCTATGTTGCCCGGGGCATGGCAAACAGGTCCTAGGTTACGGGTCAGACTGAGTAATTCAGTACACGCTTATGAATTGTTAAGATTGAGGATCGTGACGTCGCTCGGTATGGCACAGCCGGGGCCCTACCCTGGAGCCAGGCCTGGAGTTGGGCTCAAATCTGAGTGCCTGGTGGCCAGACTTTTGCCTACAGGGCCTGGCCAGTTCCACCCTTCTGTGGGCTCACCACCCGCAGAGGGATTCATAGGGGTCGGGTGTATAGAGTGTGCCAGTCCACAGGCACAGGTTTAGAGGTACAGTTAGATAGTTAGATATAGTTGGGTTCACCTCTACGCACAGCTTGGGTTGTGGTACCCAACTCCTCAGTGGGTGGTTGCACCCTCTATTTCTCTGGTATTGCCCACAGGTAGCGGTGGTGAGCTGGTGTTGGCTTGCTTATAAATCCCACAACTGAGCCGCCACATGTTGGAGTCTCGGCCTACGGACCGAACAGCAGTGCAGAGTACCCAGCCTTTTTGGACTCCTAGGGAGGGGTACTAGACAGTGCACCTGTTGTTCTACTGGGTGACCACAAGGCTCATGTGGCCAATGACAGTGACACCTGGAGAGGGGTGATTGGGAGGAACGGCCTCCCTGATCTGAACCCAAAGCAGCGTTTTGTTATTGGACTTCTGTGCTAGTCACAGTTTGTCCATAACAAACACCATGTTCGAGCACAAGGATGTCCATCAGTGCACGTGGCACCAGGACGACCCTGGGCTGGAGGTCAATGATCGACTTGATGATCATATCACGAGGGTCTGTTGGGAACATCTGGCAGAGCCTTCTGTCAAAGTAACCGTCAACTTACACCTCCGTGAGGTCTTCTCCCAGATCCCGGGGGAGACTGGGGACACGGGGTCCAAGTGGACCATGTTCTCCACCTCTCTTGTCAATGCTGCTGCTTGTAGCTGTAGTTGCAAGATCTCTGGTACCTGTTGTGGCGGCAAACCCCAAACCCGATTTCAGATGGAGTTCAGAAGTAAGGGATGCCGTCAGGCTGAAGAAGGAGTCCTGTCGGGCCTTGTTGGCTCGTTGGACTCCTGAGGCAGCTGACAGTTACCGGTGGGCAAAGTGCACTGTAGCCCCTGCGGTCGCAGAGGGAAAAAGAGCTGGGAGGAGTTCGGGGAGACCATGGAGGAGGACTATCGGATGGCCTCAAAGGGATTCTGGCAAAAGGTCCGACGCCTCAGGAGGGGGAAGCAGTGCATCACCAACACTGTTTACAGCGTGGGGGGAGAGCGGTTGACCTCGACTGGGGACATTGTTGGGCGGTGGAAGGAAAACTTTGAGGCTCTCCTCTCTTCAGAGGAGGAAGCAGAGGCTGGGGACTCGGAGGTGGACTCATCCATCACCCTGGCTGAAGTCACTGAGGTGGTTAAAGCTCCTCGTGGCTTCGGGGGTGGATGAGATCCATCCTGAGGATCTTAAGTCTCTGGATGTTGTGAGTCTTGGCTGACATGTCTCTGCATAATTGCGTGGTGGTCGTCCCTCTGTATAGGAAGGGGGATCGGAGAGGACTGGTTGTTGTCCCTGGCATAGACCGGTAAATGGTAAATGGTCACATTTTTCTATAGCGCTTTTCCACCTTCAAGGCACTCAAAGCGCTTTTACAACAAGGAACCACTCACCCATTCACAAACACATTCACACACCAGTGTACGCAGACACTGTGGGCAAGGTGGGTTAAGTGTCTTGCCCAAGGACACAACGACAGCATTCATCTGTGGGAGCTGGAATCACACCAGCCAACCTGTGGGTCAGTGGAACTGACCACTCAACCTGTGATGTTTATGTCAAGAGCTGGAATCAAACCACCAACCTTCAGATCAGTGGGCGAATGCTCCACCAAGCGAGCTACTACTATTCTTCCATTTCTGCCAGGGACTGGAGAGGAAAATCCGGACAATAGTTGAACCTCGGATTCAGGAGGAGCAGTGTGGATTTCGTCCTGGCCGTGGAACACTGGACCAGCTCTACACTCTCCATCAGGTGCTCGTGAGTTCATGGGAGTTTGTCTAACCAGTCCACATGTGCTTTGTGGACTTGGAGAAGACATTCGACCGTGTCCCTCGTGGTGTCCTGTAGGGGGTGTTCTGGGAGTATGGGGTCCGGGGCCCTTTGCCAAGGGCTGTCCGGTTCCTGTATGACCGGAGCAGGAGCTGTGTTCATTGCCAGCAGAAAGTCAGACATGTTCCTGGTGCATGTTGCACTTCGCCAGGGCCGCCCCTGTCACCTTGGCGAAGTCAGGGGCCGAAGTGGGTCCAGTTTGGGGACCACAGGATCATCTCTGCTGTTTGAAGATGATGTTGTCCTGTTGGCTTCATCAGACCAGGACCTGCAGCTCTGGGGTGGTTTGACCAGAGTATGAAGCGTCTGGGATGAGGATCAGGTAATCCAAGTCCGAGGCCATGGTTCTCGACCGGAAAAAGGCGTCTTGTCACCTCCAGGTGGGTGGAGAGTCCCTGCCTCAAATGGAGTAGTTCAAGTATCTTGGGGTCTTGTTCTCGAGTGAGATTGACAGGTGGACAGGTGCAGCGTTGGCAGTTATACCATCGCTGTATTGGACCTGGTTTAGACCCAGTGTGTAGACCTGGTGTAGACCTGGTGTAGACCTCGTGTAGATTTTGTTTAGACCCGTTGTAGGCCCGGTGTAGACCTGGTGTAGACATGTTGTAGAACTGGTGTAGGCCTGGTTTAGACCCAGTGTTGACCTTGTGTAGACCCAGTTTAGACCTGGATTAGACCTGGATTAGACTTGGTGTAGACCTGGTTTTGACCCGGTGTTGACCTGGTGAAAACCCGGTGAAGACCCGGTGTAGACCTGATGTAGACTTGTTATAGACCTGGTGTAGACCTGGTTCAGACCTGGTTTAAACCTTGTGTAGACCTTTAAGGCTCTGTCTCCCTCTGGTGGTTAAAGCTGATATAACAAGTGTTTATGGCTGTTTCCTCTGGTAAACCAGGTTTAAACTGGACAATAGGTCTACACCAAGTCTACACCAGGTCTACACCAAGTCTACACCAGGTCTAAACCAGGTCTTTAACAGGTCTACACTGGGTCTAAACCAGGTCTACACTGTGTCTACAACAGGTCTACACCAGGTCTAACTCAGGTCTACACCGGATCTTTACCAGGTCCACACCATTTCTCTGTTGTAGACCTGGTTTAGACCTGGTTTAGACTTGGTGTAGACCTGGTGTAGACTTGGTTTACACCACACTCAGGTCTTTTACACATAAAAACAAAGTGACAGACTTGACTTTAATTCAAATGAATTTTAATGGGTTGTTTCTTTGATTTTTTACAATACATAAATTATCAAATCATCTTCCATAAATTCCCAACCACAGAATCACCAACAGTTTTTCTTTCAGCCTTTAAATATATGTATTATACCTGTGTGGTATTAAAGAGGGAGTATTATACCTGTGTGGTATTAAAGAGGGAGTATTATACCTGTGTGGTATTAAAGAGGGAGTATTATAGTGGTATTAAAGAGGAGTATTATACCTGTGTGGTATTAAAGAGGGAGTATTTACTGGAACACATCACATATTTAGATCACCGTGTTCCTTTTATTGTTTTCTAAATGTTAAATTCACCCAAAACGTATTAACATGTTCTACGTCACTAGGCTAAGTCACTCCCCCTTCAGAGCTCTATCCCAACACACTCAGTGTGTGTCCCACTAATGAAACTCCTGCACGTCACATCAGGTTTGTCCAGTCGCTGTGGACAGTTTTGTGTCATGTTTTTGTGGATTTATGGGGTGGGTGGAGCGGTAGGGCATCCGGGTTAGTTGTTCATGGGGTGGGTGGAGCGGTAGGGCATCCGGGTTAGTTGTTCATGGGGTGGGTGGAGCGGTAGGGCATCCGGGTTAGTTGTTCATGGGGTGGGTGGAGCTTGGGTTGGTCCTGGAGCAGAGGTGGTGTTGGGGGTTTCAGTTTCAGGCTGAGAGATCTTCTTCACTGAAACCACGAAACCTGTGGTGTTGAGCTGCTCTCGAAGAAACTGCAACAGAGAAAAAACAACACGGATCCATTTGTTTGTGTGAAGAAGAGAGAGAGAGAGAGAGAGAGAGAGAGAGAGAGAGAGAGAGAGAGAGAGAGAGAGAGAGAGAGAGAGAGAGAGAGAGAGAGAGAGAGAGAGAACACCACAGACAGACAGAGCTGTTTAATGTCACACTGTGGAACATTCCAGGCAGAGCAATGACATATCCACAGAAACAAGCAGGTGATGGACCCACAACCAAAAAGTTACATCATGCACCTTTAATTCTACAACTCAAACCTTGCATAAGTTAACCTGTTACCACCCGCCTCATTTTGGTGTGTGCACAATAGCACTACATACCCAAATGCCATAGCTTATTAAAAGAAAACCTTAGAACCCACATGCTTGTGTGAGGCACCATTTTAAAGCTTAGGCCTTCTAGTTTCTGTAGATATGTACATGAAGACTGTGAGTGCTGCCTAACCTACAGTACAGTCAATTAAAATTGAAAAAAAAATTGTATTTTTTTGCTTCGAAAAAAAAATAGAAAAAAATAAAGGCCTTAGCTTGGGCATACTTCATGCTAGGCATTTGTGTCTCTTGCTCTTTCTATCTACTTATTTAAAATCTATTGTTATCATTTTATATATTTTTCTCTTATTATATAATATATTGTGATGTGAGCTACTGTGTCCAAATAATTCCCCTCGTGGATCAATATAGTTTGTCTAAATCTAAAATAAAAAATAAATAAATGAATACAAAATAATAATAATTATTATTATTATTATTATTATTACTGTCTGCTCCTGTCTGCTCCTGTCTGCTCCTGTCTGCTGCTCTGAGAGATTCTCAGAACTGTATTTATTTCACTTGATATTTATAGACTTAAACTTCCTCATATTTTCACAGCTGAAACTCGTCTGGCAGCTCATCAAAAGGAACATTTCCCAAACTAAACCTGATGATGGTTTGGTTCATTAGACGACATTTACACTAAATTAAATATCAGAAATTACTTCTAAACTTCCAACTCTGTAATTTGTACATTTGTTTACATAAACTTGTCTGTAATTACATAACTGTTCCCATTCCACCAGTTATTGTTATACTCTGAACTTTACTTAACTCATTAACAAAATCAAACAAAACAAATGCAAATACAAGAATGGAAATATTGTCTCAGTCAAATAAAAAACAAAAAAAAATTGAATGGATAATAAAGTGTTAAAATGTTCTTAAATGATCTAAAAGCTATGAACAAAAGAGGCTCAAGTAAAGACACCAGTCCCTGGTCTGAAACCCTAAATTAAAGGCAGTAATTAACTGCACGCAATGTTATTCTTCTGGTTATGCCGCCCGGCTTCTTGTCACTGGGCCCCACCCTGGAGCCAGGCCTGGGGTGGTTTCTCGATGCCAAGTATCTTGTGTTGTGACAAAGGCTTTGCCCACAGGACACAGGCAGACACAGCCCAAAGGAGTGGCAGGCAGACAAACCACCAGACACCATCTGGGCAAGTTACACGTCAGATCAGTGGAATGGCAAACCTGCTTACAGTAAGAATGCAGGTTTTTCTACGTAGTTTTGAGCAATAAAAACTTCTGTTCTGAAACATTTAAATTTAATACTGTGGAACTCTCCCCTAAAACTGCCACCTTATCGTGGTGTAGGAGTTTGTGTACCCGAAGGATCCTAGGAGCTATGTTGCCCGGGGCATGGCAAACAGGTCCTAGGTTACGGGTCAGACTGAGTAATTCAGTACACGCTTATGAATTGTTAAGATTGAGGATCGTGACGTCGCTTGGTATGGCACAGCCGGGGCCCTACCCTGGAGCCAGGCCTGGAGTTGGGCTCAAATCTGAGTGCCTGGTGGCCAGACTTTTGCCTACAGGGCCTGGCCAGTTCCACCCTTCTGTGGGCTCACCACCCGCAGAGGGATTCATAGGGGTCGGGTGTATAGAGTGTGCCAGTCCACAGGCACAGGTTTAGAGGTACAGTTAGATAGTTAGATATAGTTGGGTTCACCTCTACGCACAGCTTGGGTTGTGGTACCCAACTCCTCGGTGGGTGGTTGCACCCTCTGTTTCTCTGGTATTGCCCACAGGTAGCGGTGGTGAGCTGGTGTTGGCTTGCTTATAAATCCCACAACTGAGCCGCCACATGTTGGAGTCTCGGCCTACGGACCGAACAGCAGTGCAGAGTACCCAGCCTTTTTGGACTCCTAGGGAGGGGTACTAGACAGTGCACCTGTTGTTCTACTGGGTGACCACAAGGCTCATGTGGCCAATGACAGTGACACCTGGAGAGGGGTGATTGGGGAGGAACGGCCTCCCTGATCTGAACCCAAAGCAGCGTTTTGTTATTGGACTTCTGTGCTAGTCACAGTTTGTCCATAACAAACACCATGTTCGAGCACAAGGATGTCCATCAGTGCACGTGGCACCAGGACGACCCTGGGCTGGAGGTCAATGATCGACTTGATGATCATATCACGAGGGTCTGTTGGGAACATCTGGCAGAGCCTTCTGTCAAAGTAACCGTCAACTTACACCTCCGTGAGGTCTTCTCCCAGATCCCGGGGGAGACTGGGGACACGGGGTCCAAGTGGACCATGTTCTCCACCTCTCTTGTCAATGCTGCTGCTTGTAGCTGTAGTTGCAAGATCTCTGGTACCTGTTGTGGCGGCAAACCCCAAACCCGATTTCAGATGGAGTTCAGAAGTAAGGGGATGCCGTCAGGCTGAAGAAGGAGTCCTGTCGGGCCTTGTTGGCTCGTTGGACTCCTGAGGCAGCTGACAGTTACCGGTGGGCAAAGTGCACTGTAGCCCCTGCGGTCGCAGAGGGAAAAAAGAGCTGGGAGGAGTTCGGGAGACCATGGAGGAGGACTATCGGATGGCCTCAAAGAGATTCTGGCAAAAGGTCCGACGCCTCAGGAGGGGGAAGCAGTGCATCACCAACACTGTTTACAGCGTGGGGGAGAGAGCGGTTGACCTCGACTGGGGACATTGTTGGGCGGTGGAAGGAAAACTTTGAGGCTCTCCTCTCTTCAGAGGAGGAAGCAGAGGCTGGGGACTCGGAGGTGGACTCATCCATCACCCTGGCTGAAGTCACTGAGGTGGTTAAAGCTCCTCGTGGCTTCGGGGGTGGATGAGATCCATCCTGAGGATCTTAAGTCTCTGGATGTTGTGAGTCTTGGCTGACATGTCTCTGCATAATTGCGTGGTGGTCGTCCCTCTGTATAGGAAGGGGGATCGGAGAGGACTGGTTGTTGTCCCTGCATAGACCGGTAAATGGTAAATGGTCACATTTTTCTATAGCGCTTTTCCACCTTCAAGGCACTCAAAGCGCTTTTACAACAAGGAACCACTCACCCATTCACAAAACACATTCACACACCAGTGTACGCAGACACTGTGGGCAAGGTGGGTTAAGTGTCTTGCCCAAGGACACAACGACAGCATTCATCTGTGGGAGCTGGAATCACACCAGCCAACCTGTGGGTCAGTGGAACTGACCACTCAACCTGTGATGTTTATGTCAAGAGCTGGAATCAAACCACCAACCTTCAGATCAGTGGGCGAATGCTCCACCAAGTGAGCTACTACTATTCTTCCATTTCTGTCAGGGACTGGAGAGGAAAATCCGGACAATAGTTGAACCTCGGATTCAGGAGGAGCAGTGTGGATTTCGTCCTGGCCGTGGAACACTGGACCAGCTCTACACTCTCCATCAGGTGCTCGTGAGTTCATGGGAGTTTGTGTCTAACCAACCACATGTGCTTTGTGGACTTGGAGAAGACATTCGACCGTGTCCCTCGTGGTGTCCTGTAGGGGGTGTTCTGGGAGTATGGGGTCCGGGGCCCTTTGCCAAGGGCTGTCCGGTTCCTGTATGACCGGAGCAGGAGCTGTGTTCATTGCCAGCAGAAAGTCAGACATGTTCCTGGTGCATGTTGTACTTCGCCAGGGCCGCCCCTGTCACCTTGGCGAAGTCAGGGGCCGAAGTGGGTCCAGTTTGGGGACCACAGGATCATCTCTGCTGTTTGAAGATAATGTCCTGTTGGCTTCATCAGACCAGGACCTGCAGCTCTGGGGTGGTTTGACCAGAGTATGAAGCGTCTGGGATGAGGATCAGGTAATCCAAGTCCGAGGCCATGGTTCTCGACCGGAAAAAGGCGTCTTGTCACCTCCAGGTGGGTGGAGAGTCCCTGCCTCAAATGGAGTAGTTCAAGTATCTTGGGGTCTTGTTCTCGAGTGAGATTGACAGGTGGACAGGTGCAGCGTTGGCAGTTATACCATCGCTGTATTGGACCTGGTTTAGACCCTAGACCCGTGTAGACCTGGTGTAGACCTGGTGTAGACCTGGTGTTAGATTTGTTTAGACCCGTTGTAGGCCCGGTGTAGACCTGGTGTAGACATGTTGTAGAACTGGTGTAGGCCTGGTTTAGACCCAGTGTTGACCTTGTGTAGACCCAGTTTAGACCTGGATTAGACCTGGATTAGACTTGGTGTAGACCTGGTTTTGACCCGGTGTTGACCTGGTGAAAACCCGGTGAAGACCCGGTGTAGACCTGATGTAGACTTGTTATAGACCTGGTTTAGACCTGGTTCAGACCTGGTTCAGACCTGGTTTAAACCTTGTGTAGACCTTTAAGGCTCTGTCTCCCTCTGGTGGTTAAAGCTGATATAACAAGTGTTTATGGCTGTTTCCTCTGATAAACCAGGTTTAAACTGGACAACAGGTCTACAAAGGGTCTACACCAGGTCTAAACCAGGTCTTTAACAGGTCTACACTGGGTCTAAACCAGGTCTACACTGTGTCTACAACAGGTCTACACCAGGTCTAACTCAGGTCTACACCGGATCTTTACCAGGTCCACACCATTTCTCTGTTGTAGACCTGGTTTAGACCTGGTTTAGACTTGGTGTAGACCTGGTGTAGACTTGGTTTACACCACACTCAGGTCTTTTACACATAAAAACAAAGTGACAGACTTGACTTTAATTCAAATGAATTTTAATGGGTTGTTTCTTTGATTTTTTACAATACATAAATTATCAAATCATCTTCCATAAATTCCCAACCACAGAATCACCAACCGTTTTTCTTTCAGCCTTTAAATATATGTATTATACCTGTGTGGTATTAAAGAGGGAGTATTATACCTGTGTGGTATTAAAGAGGGAGTATTATACCTGTGTGGTATTAAAGAGGGAGTATTATACCTGTGTGGTATTAAAGAGGGAGTATTATACCTGTGTGGTATTAAAGAGGGAGTATTATACCTGTGTGGTATTAAAGAGGGAGTATTATACCTGTGTGGTATTAAAGAGGGAGTATTATACCTGTGTGGTATTAAAGAGGGAGTATTTACTGGAACACATCACATATTTAGATCACCGTGTTCCTTTTATTGTTTTCTAAATGTAAATTCACCCAAAACGTATTAACATGTTCTACATCACTAGGCTAAGTCACTCCCCCTTCAGAGCTCTATCTATCTAACTATAGGTTTGTCCAGTCGCTGTGGACAGTTTTGTGTCATGTGTTTTTGTGGATTTATGGGGTGGGTGGAGCGGTAGGGCATCCGGGTTAGTTGTTCATGGGGTGGGTGGAGCGGGTAGGGCATCCGGGTTAGTTGTTCATGGGTGTGGTGGAGCGGTTAGGGCATCCGGGTTAGTTGTTCATGGGGTGGGTGGAGCTTGGGTTGGTCCTGGAGCAGAGGTGGTGTTGGGGGTTTCAGTTTCAGGCTGAGAGATCTTCTTCACTGAAACCACGAAACCTGTGGTGTTGAGCTGCTCTCGAAGAAACTGCAACAGAGAGAAAAAAACAACACGGATCCATTTGTTTGTGTGAGAGAGAGAGAGAGAGAGAGAGAGAGAGAGAGAGAGAGAGAGAGAGAGAGAGAGAGAGAGAGAGAGAGAACACCACAGACAGACAGAGCTGTTTAATGTCACACTGTGGAACATTCCAGGCAGAGCAATGACATATCCACAGAAACAAGCAGGTGATGGACCCACAACCAAAAAGTTACATCATGCACCTTTAATTCTACAACTCAAACCTTACATGAGTTAAAAAAAAAAAAAAAAAAAAACATATTTTTTCTGTTCTTTCCAGAAGACACCTTTCAGAGACAGATTGTGGAGAGCATGATCACTCCAGATGGAACAACATCAGTTTTGTTTTGCTGTGGAAACATCGTCCCCTGAGGGCACAAGGAGCCAGTCAGTGTGGGTCCTTGGGTAAGACCATCGTGCTACTGCCCACCTCAAACACCACCGATGATGAGAGACAAAGAAACTTATGAGGTGCAGCTCAGACAAACCAAACAAGGTCTGCACCAGGAGCTGGAGAACCAGAGCACCTGATGAAAAATGAGCTACTGGAACAAGGAGGAAATGGGTGAGATGCGAGAACAAGGCGCTACTACTACAATAACCCGAGTCAGACGGTTACATGAACAGGACGTGAGAGAAATGGTCACGTTGATACCCACATACACCAAAGGAGGAGGTACAGACCACAGACGCTCCTGACCCTGCACGGACGGTTCATCCCAAACCCAGCTCCCTGAGACTGAACGTGAGCCAGAAGGAAGGAGCCGAGGACTAGTGAGTGTGGAACCACTGTCCAGGATGAAACATCCAAGCTCCATGAGAACATCAAGGACAAGATGAGGAGCTCAGAGAAGGTCTCAGACAGTGGGGTCCAGAGGAAGAGGAGCTGGAGGAACCATCATGGCAGGACAAACCCTGACATGAACCACCGGAACAGAACTGAAGAGGCTGATATCAAGAAATCCTCCCAATGTCTTGAGAGGGTCTGAAGGACACACAGAGGCTCATCCTGGACTCAGAGCAGACCGAGTGTAGCCCAGTCTCATATACTGCCCATTCAATCACTCTGCCATCCAATACCATCATTTCACTCGCTCTGCCACAAGAGGCGCTGTGTTTAAATGTCGCCGCGGCATCTTGTCACTCACTTCCTGCTCCGGCTTGGACTGGCAGAAACGACAGAAACACCGCTCAATAAACTCATCAAATCACAACTGAAAATTGCCAAACTCAATGGTGAGTCAACTAAAGACTTTATTTACAAGACCGCATTGTCCGATGTAACGAAAGAAGCCTCAAAAAAGTTTAATGAAATAAAAACGGCACTTCCGCATTTGCCGCGACGAACTTTTCAGTTGTTTGTTGTCCCAAACTTTATAATATTGCATTATCAAGTAATATTATTTAAGTCTACTTCAAGTAGATAGATTAATTTATGAACTGTATGAAGGAAAGCTCGATTGATTATTTTGATTACGAGTTTTTTAAGTTAATAAGGGCTAATGAGTGTGCTCCATTCATCTAATTGGCTGCCAGCCCTGTCACTCAACGCACTGAGTCACATTTGGGTAAAAAGAATGAATTATGGAGTTTTTTATTATTATATTGTTGCGCAACTATAAACTATGAACTATGAATTATAATTTATGAAATGTGAATTATGAATTCATGAACAATGAAATATTAAGTTTGAAATATGATTTATGAACAATGAATTATGAAATATTAAGTTTGATTAATTGATGGAATGAAATGATAAAATTAGCTAATTTGTATATTTGAATATTGAATAATGAATTGTGTCAAACTATTTATGGGTTTTTTCCTGTGACCTCTGTTTTATAGGTCAGGTTTTTTTCCCCCTCCCAAAATCAATGATTCCTCTACTCCAGAGGTGGCGAGCTATATCT
>NW_026571299.1:1268346-1311569 GCF_026225935.1 Boleophthalmus pectinirostris | reverse complement strand
CCGCTGTGGTCAGACTGCTGTTGCAGATGTTCTCAGAGACACAGCCGTAGAGCGGCCGCAGGTTTGACGTAACTAACAACAAAGACAAAGACAAAGACAAAGACATGCAGAGTGAACAGAGCACAGGACTACAGTGACCCATGTGATATAAAGTGTCCACCCCCTGTTACTGCATCCACCAATAAGTCCAAATGACATATTACCCAGAGTGCCTCTCACCACTTCCTGTTCTGATGCTTCCTGCCGCTCACTGTGGCTGTCGTGTTCTGGAGTCGTCTGGTTATATCATCTTCTACTCTGCTTTTGTCCACAGTATTCAACCCTCTGCTCAGTGCTGAGTTATATTGTTAAAAAACATTGTTTGTTTGTGTTTGAATCATGATTTATAGCCATGTAGAGCTAACAGGTCTCTGCTAACGCTAATGCTAACACTATTAGCAATTAAGCTAGCAGGTGCTGCAAGTGACGTATTTACGCTTGTATTGATTAAAATACGGACCAAAGTTTAATTTCTATTGTTGCCGAAAGAAAGGTCAGACCTTAAGCAATTAAAGGACACCCTAATTTATGTATTTTACATCCGTTTTTGGTGTTTATTCTTTTGTTTTGAACTATGATGAATAAATGTAGCTGCATATTTTGATACTTTTTTGTGCAACTATTTATATACTAATACAATGTTCATAGTTGGATAATTAGCCTTAAAAGTAATTGATTTAAAGGTGCACTAAGAATCTTTTGATACTTGGAGATAATGTTATCAAAATTATTGCAATTTATTGATAATATTGTTAATTGTAATTCATGCCATTGTAAATATAGTCATAAAAGTTTAGTTTATAGCCTGTAAGCTAATTTATGTGAATGTGAATTAAAAAAAATAAATTCCCTTTTGACCTTGTGCCCCCCCTTTCCTTTGTGATGACACCTCAACTCAACTTCATCTGTGAGTCTGTGATGGCAAACTGTGAACAATCCACCTTGCGGTTGGAAATTGAACTATTTTTCTATCGCACCATCACCTTCAGTCGCTGACATATGAGAGTAAATGTTTTAGTCGCATCTTTAAAGCGATTCCTGGGACACACGCAGCACGTGTCTGTCTGTATTCTGCGCTGCGTTCACCTGCGTCATGAGGCGATTCTGCGTCCTCCTCGTCTTTAAAGATCATGTCCGTGTTATAGTTCAGGGCACTTGCATCATTCAGCCTGACAGAAACCACGTCTAATGCTGCAGCAGGATCGGCTCCTCTACTATTTGGTACAACTTCTTATATGACTCTAACAGAGCTC
Organism: Boleophthalmus pectinirostris; assembly: GCF_026225935.1. Taxonomy (NCBI): domain Eukaryota; kingdom Metazoa; phylum Chordata; class Actinopteri; order Gobiiformes; family Gobiidae; genus Boleophthalmus; species Boleophthalmus pectinirostris. Next base: position 1,310,277 of record NW_026571299.1, on the reverse strand, counting down.
CCTGGTTTACTGAAGCAGCATTCACAAAGCCGGATGATTGTTGACAACTCAAGCATCTTATCAGTGTGATTGGGGTGTACCGTCGTTAAGCAACGCCTGAATTTATTTGTCTTCATGCTGTCCACTGCCAACATTTTTAGACACAGTAAACACACCGGTCTTTCCTCGTTTCCCGCCATAGTCACAGTGAAGCCGAGCGCTACATAAGTTTTACATACAGTTTGTTTTCTGTGCTTCATTCTTTAATACTCCCTGCCAATCTTTCTGACAATGACAGCGTCACTACCAACTAATGTAGTGGATGTGCAATTACACTTTATTCTAGTGTAATTGCACATCCACGGCGGGGGGCCACTATTTAAGAAGGACTGGTTTACACTAAGACAGTAGCGGCTGGTCAATAGAGGGCACTGCGATCCCTAACTTGACCTCGATAGAATTAATAAATTTGTTATTTTGCTTTAGTCCGTTTGCTTCACATTTTGTTTAAAATGTGCGTAGACATATTTTTATAATGTTAAATGTGCTCATATTACTTTTTTTCATTCATGTGTTTGCTCTTTGAGTGCTCTGGGTCAGAGTGAACTCAATGGAGTTCTATGAGAGAGACTGAAGTTTGCAGAAAATGTGACGTCAAATCTGGTGCTTCTCCTGATTCCTTCACATTGCAGTCGTCACGTGGGTCCTTGGGCGAAGAAGAGACCAAACTCAAATCAAGTGATTGGTCTTTATAAATGTTTATCACACACCTGACCTATTGTGATTCTCCCTGCTCGCTCTCTCCCGCCTCGCCCCAACTCTCCATTCGTGGCATTTTACTACTACCTGAATATTATTGTTAGTAACTTTGAATGATTCATGTAGTGTGACATTCATGTGCAGATTTGTGCTTGTTGTGTAGGACATTCACAGTTTGCTACTGGACACTGAGTTTCCCCTCCTCTGTGATCAATAAATTACTTATTTGTCTAATAATAATAATAATAATAATAATAATAATAATAATAATAATAATAATAATAATAATTGATCCAGTTTCCACAGCTTATTGAACACACTGACCAAATCCTCCACACACTTCCTGGACGTTGCAGGTCACATTTGCAGTAGACACTTCAGTATCAGGGTCCCAGCCGTAGCACTGCAGAGAGCCAGCAGGGGGCGCAGGGACTGAAACACAACACAGGTTAATGCATGATGTGGGAGGGTGGAGAGTTTGGGCAGTGTCACTCACTGGGGAGCTGGGCGGAGTTACACTGGTGTGAGTCACAGCATGTGGTGTTCTGGAGGAACGAGGAGCCGAGGTTGTACGAGTAGAAGACGCCTCCATCAGAACATTTCCAGTCCCCTGGATACGTACAGCCTTTAGTGATCGTGATCGTCCCAGAGTCTGGAACACAACAGTAACAGGATAAACCTACTGCTGGTTTCACATGACATCACTACATTCTATGGGCCAATTTAAAGAGCCCATATTATGTCTTTGTCTGAGCTCTGTTATAATGTTGTTTCCTCATCAAAAACACAGTTGTGTTTTGTTTCATTCACACATGTTTAACACACAAACCCTGTAAGTTTAGGCTGAGTTCTTTTCTTAAATGAAAAACACTCTGTTCCACATTGTGATGTCATGTGTTAATACATTTTAACATGGCTTAAACTCACAAGAGAACATTTTGTGGAATATAGGAGCTTTTACACAGATGAGGGTCAGTTAAAATAAACTATTAAATGCTTTTTTTTTTTTTTTTTTTTTTTGTAATATTGTGAGTTCTTGGCTCTAGTCACTAATAGAAATGATCAGATTCAACATCTGCAAAACCATCCACCACCAGCCTTTCTCTGTGGAGCTCTTTACTTCTGTGTGGACCAAATGAAAACAGAGAACTTCACAGCTGCCTCATGTCATGTTCAGATGTTTGTGTAATCCCTCAGTCGTCCAGGTAGGATCCATAGCACCCATCAAGGGCCTGAACGATGCTAATATGTCTCAGGCTCAGTCCCCTCTTGGGTCTTTTTATCAAAAGCTCTACAGCTAATCCTCTGATCTTCTGTCAGTAAAGAGAAGGTGTAATCCTTCATTCATCCAGGAGGGGTTCAGTGTAGAGACGGTTCAGCTGTGTTCATCTGGACTCTGTTTTTGTCATCGAGATGTTTCAGCAACTATCCAGAAGCCATTTTCAGTTTGATGGTACTAAATGATGCTTTTAAATGTGAAAGCTCAGAGCTAATCAGTTACAGTATGAGGTAAGACCTACATTTTTTATTTGGACTATAAAAAGTATGACCATCAGCACAAACACTGGACAGAATGAGGTGGCAGGTGTCTGCGGTCGGGTGGCAGGTCCCTGAGGTGGGGTGACAGGTGTTTGACCAGTGAAAAACCATGAACAGACTACACAGGAACATGTGGTTCAGTTCAGTTGGATCAGGCCGTCCCTCCAGAACGGGGATTATCTGCACCGTTTGGCTTTAACCGAACACCGACATGAAGGACTGCTCGTACTTTAACAGGACACACATTCAGCAGCAGTTACACCACACGGCTGAATAATCTCCCTGTGGAGATCTTCAGACTTGTTTCTGGAGGACAAGGGCAGACTGCAAATATGTGAGTTCTGGAAAATCCAGAACGGCCTAAACAGGCTGATCCAACACAAATGTGTCACTGTTAAACGTTTGGGATGATTTTACATCTGGGCTAAAATTATTCATGGTTCCGTTTACAGATGGACTGACAAAACTGACAACAAAGAACACATCTTGCTGCTAAAACATAGAACATGATGACGACATCCAGATGAAACATCAGTCTGTCAGTTACAGAAGAGACTCCAACGTGACACTTTGATCACAGCAAACATGCTGGTGTGATGTTAGCCATAGTCACATATCACATCACGGCTAAATTTCCAAATTGCACTTGTTTTTGTTCACTGACAACACAAACTGTACAGATCCTGCAGCAGATGAGACACGAGCTGCTCAAACCAAAGGATTTATACAAACATGTGTCAGTCTAATGTTTCAGAGCATGATAATAACAGCATCTATGAACAAGATAAATGTGTACTAAAGTTAACAGTTACTCAAATTGCATATGAGCAATGCATATGAAACTTATGTGTTCAATAACAATATCACCAGATCTGTGTTGCTCTTGAGCCCTTCTCTTTCCTTGAGCTCTGTTATTCATCAAATTCCTTCCCCAGATTGACTCCGTGTGAGCTTGGGCCCTGTCCCATTCATGTTTTCTTTTCCTTCATCCTCGGAAAAAGTCTTCCGCTGTCTCTTAGCTGGTTGTGCCATGGCTGAGACATCACAAGATATTTATTCTTGCAGTGAACTGTGGACAGCTCCAGTAAGTGGAGTATTGCACCTCGGTTACATGCGTGTATGTGGAAGTGATGTAAAGCAATTTGTCTCTCATGAGAACGAGAACAGAGCCCTGACAGCTGACACCGGGTTGGTGGAACTAAGTTGCATGTCTGTTTTTTCCGCCCAGAGACAAATTGGTGGCAAAATATCATATGTAACAATCAGAGAGTCTCTGAAAGACATTAATTACTGAGTTCTGCTTTAAGGCATCCACAGCAGATGCCCTCAGCTGCTCCTCTCCACGTGGAGCAGTGGCTCTACTCTGAGCTCCTCCTCATCTCTAAGGGAGCGCCCAACCACTCTTCAGATAAAGTCATTTAAACGCGTGTATCCACCATTTTGTCCTTTGAATCATTATCCAAAACCCATGACCTTAACTGAGGGTGGGACCAGAGATCTAAACCAGGACTAAACCAGGAACATAGTTGAGGTGGAGCGTGACTTGAGCAGTAAATCGAGAGCTTTGCCTTTGGACTGAGCTCTTTCTTCACCACAACAGTCCAATACAGCGACCGCATCAGTGCAGACGCCGGGAGGGCATCTGACACACACACCACATCACCGCCCATCCTCCATCCTCCCCTCACTCGTGAACACGACCCTGAGAACTCCATCCCCCAGACTGTTCCTAAACTGACCGTTCAGTTCATGATATTGTGACCAGGTCTTTTATCCTGTTGTAGTTTTGCACATAGTTGTGATGATAGTTACCGTTGACAGCACTTGTGTAACACTGAGTGTACCAGGAGTTGCATATCCGTGGAGACTGTGAGGAACAGCTCGAGTCGGTACAGTACATACACTCCAGTCCAGCAGCTGTAAGAGAAAAGACCAAGATTACCCCAGGACATCTGCCTCCATTCACAAACTGACCAAACTTCTACATTTCTAAAGCTCAACAGCATCACAAACATTATCAGTGAAACTCAAAACCTGGAGTGAAGCTCAGCTGATGTTTAAGAATGTCACGTTCACTGATAATAAATTAGTTTGGGCCATTGACTGTAAAAAGAAATGGACTAAGTGAATGTAACATTGTTCATATTAAAAATAAGAACTTCTGGTTTGGAATGGAGTGGGTTAGCAGGTCAGCTATGTCCATTTAAATAAACGATCTATGTTCTGGACACATCATCACAAATCTACTGTATGCTCCAAAAAGTAAACCTTACTCCCTGAAAGGTGCATTCACACTGAACGTGGCACGTGTGAATTGTTAGAGTAATTCCCATAGTGACCCTGTGTAAAGGCGCGATGATGCACGACTAAAGCACTTTGAACAGATGATTCTGCTGCATGTCAATAAAAAAATACCAAGTAAAGATCTTTTAAAGTCTGTGTTTACTCAACTCAAGCTGTGACATGTGCAATGACAGAAGATTAACACACTAAACTGTCTTTGTGTTTTCTTTGGTCTTTCCACAACAGCCTTTTTATTTATCTAAACTACTTTTATTTTCACCTTCTTAGAAATCCTGAGTCTACAGTTTCTCTGTGTGTGTCCTTTAAATACTGCGTATGGATCTATAGTTTACGTGCATCTTTCCCAGAGGGGAGCGAGTCCTACAGTGTCGTATAGAATGTCTCATCTTAAGGACCTCGAATATCAAAATTAAAGCAGCTACAATATCTCCTCTTCATCTACCCACAGGTGTGGTTAAAAAAAGTTCTTTTATTAACTCCAAACACACGTCATGTGATTGTGTAAAGGTTTTGAACACAGTGTGAATGTTTCAGAGAGAGTTGCTCATGTTAGGAATGTATTTTTGTACAGCTCCATGTCGTCCAGTTTTTATCGTCCGCCATGTTCAGTATCAAGTATTATTTCAAACATCGATTGATTATAAAAAAAAAAAAAAACTAAAAAAAAAAACAAGAATTTCACACATCAGTTTCTTGAAACAAGTGTGTTGGAGGAGAGGAAGCAGCCCAAAAACATGAACAGAGAAGAATCCCACACACCGTCTTACTTGAACATTTTGAATGAGGGGATGAGCTCTAGGTGGCCATCTTAAACAGGCTGTGGTAAAGCACCCAAGGGTGACAGGTCGTTAAATGAACAGTGTACCCAAAAAAACAATGACCCAATCCAAATATAAATAACTGTAGTAATAATAAAAATTATCATTCAGACCTCTGAGAGCTAAAGTTTGGAGCATATAAATCTAAGGCTGCGTTCAGACTGCAGCCTGAAGTGACCCAAATCAGATTTTTTGGCTTCTATGTTCCTGTATCTGATCTTTTAATGTCAGTCTGAATGACACAGATCTGATTTTTTCAAATGTGACCCAGGACACTTGGATATGTTCTCCTGAAACCGATACATATCCGATCTTTTGACATGTGACTTCAGTCTGAACGGCCAAAGTGCATTCATCCACCTACACGTTATCAACAAGACACAAACATCACTATTCTGCGCTGAAGTCGGAGAAAACTGTTAATGAACTCCGTGTCGCTGAAGTGAAGCACATCTCCACTCACCACTCTTGGCTCCGTCTCCACATCCACACGTTCCTTTCAACGGACGTCACTGCCGCTGTCCTACAAAACACCACGACCAAAAACCTCGTCCTTCTCCTTCTCAATCTCCTCCTTAAAACAAGTAAGTTGTTCATGTTCTGGCTCCGGTACGAGAGGAACTTTAAAATCTCCAGGTGCTCGATGCTGCGTCCATGTTTGGACAACTTCTGTAAACACAGAGCACGCTCGCTGCGGTTGACGTCGTCGTGTCTCCAGTGCGCATGCGGGACACTTTCGGGCCGTTTACTGTTCACACAGGGGATCGAATACAAGTCGCATTTAATTGGAAATGTGAACGACCTCGCAAAAACATGGGATTTCAGAAAAAAATTGGAATTGAGCGTTAAGCCCTGCAGTCTGAACATAGACTAATAAATCTCCCTTTGTTTGAGTAGACGGCAGTGGACCCCTCCTCCGAGCGGACTGAGACATGTTCAATGTCTCATGTTCCTTAAAATGCACAGGATCATCTCTGTCATTCCTCCTGATGAAGCTCTTGTGCTCAATAATTCTCTGTGTGAGTTTCATGTGGTCTTATCTAAATACACTAGGCCACAAAGACACCTCAACATACAGACAACATGTGTGGATGCACATGTGATTACACTTTTCATTTTAATATTTCTCCCCAGTGTGTGGGTGTAAAAAGTGTTCAGTTTGTCCAGCTGAGTATATATATATATATATATATATATATATATATATATATATATATATATATATATATATATGTTTTTATTAATCAATTCAAATTTTATACACATACATATATATATATACACGTATACATACATACATACATATATACACACACATACATATATTTTCCTCCCATTTATGGTCGTACAAACTAATATCTGCCCCGGCAGATGAGGTGCTCAGAGAATGTCTCAGACAGTGGGGTCCAGAGGAAGAGGTGCTGGAGGGACCATCATGGCAGGACAAACCCCTACATGGGGCGAACCACCGGAACAGAACTGAAGTGGCTGATATCAAGAAATCCTACCAATGGCTTGAGAGGGCTGGTCTGAAGGACAGCACAGAGGCACTGATCCTGGCTGCTCAGGAGCAGGCCCTGGGCACTCGAGCAATAGAGGCCCAGATCTACCACACCAGACAAGACCCACGGTGTAGACTGTGCAAAGAGGCTCCTGAGACAGTCCAGCACATAACTGCAGGGTGTAAGATGCTGGCAGGGAAAGCATACATGGAGCGACATAACCAAGTGGCGGGCAGAGTGTACAGAAACATCTGTGCAGAGTACGGGCTGGAGACCCCAGGATCAAGGTGGGAACAACCTCCAAAGGTTGTGGAGAATGACCGAGCCAAGATCCTGTGGGACTTCAGATACAGACTGACAGAATGGTGATGAACCAACCAGACATAGTGGTGGTGGATAAGAAACAGAGCAGAGCCGTGGTGGTTGACATCGCAATACCAAGCGATGGTAATATCAGGAAAAAGGAACACGAGAAGCTAGAGAAATACCAGGGGCTCAAGGAAGAGCTGGAGAGAGCCTGGAAAGTAAAGGCATCAGTGGTGCCTGTGGTGATCGGACACTCGGGGCTGTAACCCCCAAACTGGAAGAGAGGCTTCAACAGATACCGGGAAAAACAATGGACATCTCAGTCCAGAAAAGTGCAGTACTGGGAACAGCAAAGATACTGCGCAGAACTGTCAAGCTCCCAGGCCTCTGGTAGACGACCAGAGCTGAATGAGGGTGAGAGACCAACCACCGTGGAAGGTGAGAAACACATTTTTTATAAGTAAGGATTATTTGTTTTTCTTTTATGGTCTTACAAACTAATAATGTTAACGAAGGCGTAAAAGTTTATTGTTTATGATCGTGCGAAATAAACTACAATGAGAATTTTTTTATTTATTTTTTTTAAAGTAAGGACATTTTGTTTTCATTTATAGTCGTACAAACTAATAATAATGTTAATGAAGGCAATAAAGTTTATCGTTTATGATCGTGTGAAACAAGCAACGATGAGAGTGAAAGAATGTAAGGATTATTTGTTTTTCGTTTATGAACATACAAACTAATGATAATGTTAACGAAGGTGTAAAAGTTTATCGTTTATGATCATACGAAATAAACTACAATGAAAAAATAAATAAATCAATTTTTAAAGTAAGGACATTTTGTTTTCGTTTACAGTCATGCAAACTAATACTAACATTAACGAAGGCAAAAAGGTTTATCGTTTATCATTGTACAAAATAAAAATTACTGTTACAGAAAATTTTTAAAAAGAGCATGTGTTTGATAGTTAATGGTCGTGTATTTTTTGTTTTTTATACTCCCAGTATCATCACTAACCCCACCCCCCCAGGTCCTACATACACAATACAGGTCATGTATAAATAACAATCTGCGTTGTTTGTAGTTTGTGCTGTATTATTATTTCTCTGAGCACAGCTGCCACAGGGGCAGTTGCCATTGGGCACAGGGTGCAAAAGGGACTGGAAGGACGAATTTCATTTGTTTGTGGAATTGGCACGTACCAAATAATCTCTGAAAAAGTGAAGGATCTTTAAAGATGGATGAGATTTCTGGGTCTGATTTTAAAATGTGCTGATATGAAAAATGCAGATCACAGGTGTGTGGGTGGAATATTGGGTGATGCAGATTACAGAAAAGTGTTGGGTTTTTTTTTGTTTTTGTTTTTTTGCTTCTTTTCAAACCTGCCCAGGACTTATGAGCTCATGAGCATCATCAACCCAAGACACAGGATTCCCTCTCTGCTGAAATCCCATTTTCATTTCTATGGCTTGTTGAATAAAATCCTCAGTGGAATGACAAATTCTTACATATTCAGAATTTCACTCTTCATTTCTTCATTTCTTCTTCTATAATAATAATAATAATAATAATAATAATAATAATAATAATAATAATAATAATTGAACCCTTGAGCCAAAAAAGACTCAGTACTTGGTGGCAAAACTTGTTTGCAGCACAGAAGTCAGATGTTTCTTGTAGTTGACACACCTGGGTTTGTCACATATCAGAAGGAATTATGGTCCACTCTTCTTTGCAGATCATCTCTAAATCATGAAGGTTTCGTGGCTGTCTCTTGGCAACTCAGAGCTTCAGATCCCTCCATAGGTTTTCTACAGGGTGAGGGTCGAATGACTGGGCCTCTCCATGACCTGCATGTGCTTCTTCTTGAGCCGCTCCTTCGTTGCCTTGGCTGTTTGTTTTGGGTCACTGTCGTGTTGGAAGACGCATCCACCACCCACCATCAGTTTCCTGGCTGAGGGAAGGTAGTCATCACCTGGGATTTTATAGGTACATGGGTCCATCCATCCTCCCGTTGACGCGATGAAGTCGTCCTGTGCCCTCGGCAGAAAAACACCCCCAAAGCAAAATGTTTCCAGCTCCATACTCGACGGTGAGGATGGTGTTCTTGGGTCACAGGAGCATTTCTGTTCCTCCAAACACGGTGAGTTGAGTTAAAGTCAAAGAGCTCGATTTTGGTCTCATCTGACCACAGCACCTTCACCCAGTCCCTCTCTAAATCCTTCAGGTGTTCACTGGCAAACTTCAGGCAGGCTGCACATGTGTCTTCTTAAGCTGGGGGACCTTGGAGCACTGCAGGATTTTACTCCATTGCAGCATAGTGTGCCGATGTTTTCCTTAGTGACTGTGTCCCAGCTCCTTGAGATCATTGACTAGCTCCTCCCGTGTAATTCTAGCTGATTTCTCACTGTTCTCATGATCACTGAAACCCCACGAGGTGAGATCTTGTGTGAAGCCCCAGACTCAGGTCGACTGATGGTCATTTTGTATTTGTTAATTTTCTTAAATTTTTGATGAATTGCACCAACAGTCGTCCTGAACACCAGCTTCTTGCTGATGGTTTTATAGCCCGTTCCAGCCTCGTGCAGGTCCACAGTCTTGTTCCTGACGTCCTTTGGCAGCTCTTTGGTCTTTTCCATGTTGGACAGTTTGGAGTCTGATTGACTGATTCTGTGGACAGGTGTCTTTTCTACAGGTGACTCATTAAAACAGGAGTCTAATTCAGGTGACGAGTTGATTAGGAGTGTCTAACTGTACTGTGGGAGCCACAACTCTTAATGATTGGTCGAGGATCAAATACTTATTTCACACAGTGAAATGCAAATTGATTCATATATTTTCTATAACGTGATTTTCTGGCTTTTCTTTTTGATGTTCTATCTCAGTGTTAAACTAAACCTGCCATTAAAATTATTGACTGTTCATCTCTTTGTCAGTGGGCAAACCTACAAAATTTTTGGATTGGTTAAATATTACAGTGTAAATGTATTAACTGATTGTTTTTTTGTTTTGAGCTTGTCAAAATGTTTTTTTGGGTGCACTGTTCATTTAACGACCTGTCACCCTCGGGTGCTTACCACGCCCTCTTTAAGATGGCCACCTAGAGCTCTTCTCGTATTTGCCTGATGAAGGCCGAGTACCAAACTGTCATTGATGTCCTAATAAAATTCAGAATTTACAAGTAAGACGGTGTGCGGGAAACACAGATCTATTAAAATATGATATTTAAAGCCATATTTAAGTGAGGTAATTTACTCAAGTGAAAACGACCTGAGTGGAGCAGGTGAGAGTTTACCTGGGGTGTTACAGTTGGTGGTGTTGCAGCAGGACACAGGGTGGCTGACAGAGGAGAACCTCAGTTGAGGCATTAGAGTGTTGCACAGATTGTTGGACACACAGCCGCGTATGTCACCCCCATACACTGCCAAAAACACAAAGATTTGACATGACACAGGGTTTATTCAGAATGTAAAATACAAATATTACTGTAGTCACCAACACAATGAAGCACAAATGTGCCTTGTTAATACGACATTAGTAACAGTGTTACTTTTACAGTAACGAGTCATTTAAGTGTAAGTAATGAGCCTTTCCTCTGCTGTAACACTGTTACAGTTACTGTCAGAGTAACAGGATCATTATTTTACTGAGAGTCTCAGCAGTGATTCACAGATCAGACTGAGCTGTGAAGTTTTTCTTTGTTTGAGAAAATAAACAAGAGCGAGACGAGGGCTTAGAGCAGGGGTAGGCAAACATTTTGGCTCGGGGGCCACATAGGGCTTTAAAATTTGACTGAAGGGCCGGACAGGAGACAGGACATGACATGTTCAGAGCCCGGCTCCATTGCACTCATATTTGCGCTCATGTAGAACGGATTCTGCACTACGCGCTGCAACTTTTGGACACATAAGTTTCAGAACACATGAAAAGTGAATGAGGTCTGCTCCATTACACACCACAAGCAAGCGTGAGTCCTGAGTGCTTAGATCTTGTTGAGAAACAGAGCCCATGCCACGAGGTTATGCGTATAAACACTTACACGTGCAGTATAACCAGACCCATAAGATGTTCCATGTGTTAAGATTTGTAACACAGAGTCTGTAAATTTTATGACTTTGCTATAAACCCACTCAAAATGGAATCAGTGCAGCCTTCTGTTTTGAACACTTCTACCTCACTCATGGTCCGAATACACCACCCGAAAATGACTCCTGTCACTTTCCCATAAAGCATTGCAGCCAACATAATACGCCGCACCTCAGTGTATATATAGTGCGCCATCTACTGGGAAACGCCAGAAATACAGGAAAAATAAAACATCAACAAGGTTTATTATTGTAATTTATTCAAGTTTGGCGGGCCGGATTAAAAGGTTTAAAGGGCCGTAGTTTGCCCACCCCTGTGTAAGAGGACTGACCTCTGACCTATGGAAGATGTGAAATCATGGCTGTTGCCATGATTTCTTAGGGCAGGGGTCTCAGACACGTGGCCCAGGGGCCAACTGCGGCCCTCAGAAGGATTTTTTGTGGCCCTCCACTTAATTCCAGAGAATAATGTCAGTGCGGCCCGCGGTAGATGTACGCACAGTCCCACCCCCCTAACGTGGGCTGCACTGACAGATGAAGCTGCAATCGGTGCCCGTGCAGATTCACAACAACAGATTATTACCACAGTTTACATCCCAAAACTCAATTTACAGCAGTTGTGAAGCAACGAGTCTAATTGATCTGTTAATAACAGAGTACACGTGCACATGCGGCGTCACCGAAGAACCAAAACAAACCTCACATGGTGGTACATGTGTGCGCACTTCACTTTACGCTCCCACAACCACAGCATCAGAGCAGAGGAGGCGCTGACAGAATTCTCCTGTTCATAAGTATGGGGAGCTTTATTGGAGGGGCTAATAAGAAATAAAAAGACATTGACAGTCTGTTTACCTGCTCAACACTCGGTGCGTAACTTGCTGGCAACTCGATAACCAAGCTCCACATGCGTTGCCGAAATCCACGCGCACTCAGCGGCAAACACAGCTGTCCCATCAATACGCAAGCACCACAAAACTGCAGTGATCTATTCCAGAGGCTTGGCGACATGTTAGCAAAAAGTACGAGGCAAAAACAAGCGTCTTCCATCCATGTTTGACATACGAGAAGCAGATACACTCCAGTGTGGCGCTTTCACACCGGCAAACGAACCAAAACTGTTCTGATTAACGAGCCTCTGTATCCCGGTAGAACAGCGATGCTTCCAGTTATCAATACTGATGTTCAGTGTTAATACCGCGGGTGTCCTCATCTTATCACCATGAACTCATAAAACAGCAACATGTAGAACTTTGTACAAACTCACCGCTTCAGCCCAGAGTTCGGGTAACAGCAGCAGCCAACAGCGCTCACAGTAGCGCAGCTCCTCAGGACGGGGCTGGGGTCTGGTCCTTGGTCAAAACGCGCTGGTTCCGTGCGGGGAAAGTGAGAATGCGCTGTGGACTACAGGTCTGTGCGGGCTGCTCCGGTCCTTCGCGTTCAAGAACCACGGCTGGTGCCGAGGTGGTGGAAAGCATCCGAACAGAAGCGTGAATCCAGTTTATTTGGTGTCCGTCCTCCGCGCATTTGGTTCTTCCCGGGGAAAGCACTTTTCACTCCCCGCTCCACGTCATCTGAGCCCGGACAGAACCGGAGCTGCTCCTGCTGGTTCGGGACTCTGGTTTGGATCTAGTCCAACTGTATTTCTCACAGCAGGACATTTTTTAAAGGTGAATCAATTGAATGGGCGATTGCCTATTGCCATGAAATTATTTGGTTAATTAAAGCCTAAAATAACAAACGCTGGTTCCTACATGATCACGGGGAACACCGGGACCTCTGTTCAGGTCCAGAACAGAAGTACACACCCCAACTTTGAGTCACTCTGGAGCCACACGTTCGCACACTGGTACTTGTTCTGATCTTCATGTGTTACATTCTCTGTTTTGGCCATTGTTGGTAAAATAATTTGAAAATGAATCGCGGCTGCATCTGGACAACAATCTGTTACTGCGCTGGAGTCGTACAGCGCGTCATTTCAGGCAAAAGAGACGCGTTTCTTCCATGATGCATTTCAAGTAGTTCGTTTGGACCTGCTGTGTATGGTTTGGACCCGGGTTCGTGTTCACACCAATGTGAAAGTGTGTGAAAGCACCATCAAACTACAGGTCAAGGCTCACTGATGAGCATCTTCAATCTATCCTGAGGATCTCATATGCTTCCTCCTGTAAGCCCAATATCTCTCAGCTGTGTAAGATGAAGTGTAGCCAGGTTTCAACCAGCAAGAAGTAGACAAAAGAAGAAGAGTAGACGTATTAGTTTAAACTTACGTTCTAAATACATTTTCATGTTCTGAACTGTTATTAAAGATTCAGAAAGTGTGTTGCGTGTTGTTCTTTCTCTCTCTTTTTTCCCGTGCAACCTCTATTTATCGAATACTCAATGCAGCCCAGCCTCACTCAGATTTTATCTAATGCAGCCCCCAGGTAATTTGAGTTTGAGACCCCTGTCTTAGGGGATAGACTTGCAAAGTTTGGACAACAGCCTCTGACAGGGGTTCACTTTGATGACACTCTGCCCTTCCCCCACTTGCTTGAACCTCCCTATTTCAGACCTGTCACCCAAGCAAGATTTACTGACCTCATGCACTCCCTGCATGAGGTAATGCACAAAGACCCCTAAAGGATTAAAGATATTTTTACAAACTAACTTTTCTACAAAGCTTCACCTATTGATAATTCAATTGACCGAAGTTTGTTCACTGACTATAATCGACAAATTAAAGACACTATGGGATTTCTGATGGAACAATTTCTGAATCTCAAACCAATAGACTTTCTCCAGAGAAAGAAAGGAATGAAATTCAATTCATTCAATAAACTATGGCCAGTGTGTTTCAATACTGATTTTGTAAATGTCATGTGAAAACTTTCTTTGTGTAAAACTGTTAATGTACATACTGTGTAATATGTGAGCTATGTCATAAACCCCCCCCACTCAACTAACTCACATTCCACACGCAGACCCACCATTGGTCAGTTTTTCCCGCTTATCTTAAGACTTAAGACAAGGAAAACAGACCTCAGCCCAGAGAGATGCCGGTTTCGCAGATCGCCTAGTTCTGACCAGTTCGTTCAGATCTCTGTTCAGCAGAAAATCGCTGAAGCAGTTCAGCTCAGAATGGTCAAGAAGTAGTAGAGCCAAACAAAAGGGACAACACCCAAGTTCTCCCTCCGTTCAAGCTGTGCCCGTCGCTTGATGTGTTTTTTCATTCGAATACCTGTAGCTGATCTGATTTGGAAGCGAAACTTTCATATTTTTCCAAATTTAAACATTAACATTTTTGCAGACATAGTCTTTTTGATTGATTAGCCCTAATCTGTGACCAGCGCTGTTAGACCTCGTGGACACAGCATGTCCTCCAATCCTCTGGAACAGAGGAGAGCGTCCTTCAGCCTGACACCAACTGAGCCTGGAACACTGATCAGATCATGTGGCCTTCGTCCGTTTCTTTGCGTTTGATTCTTCAGAACCGACCTCCTGAGAAACTCAAACACTCATTGGACCCAACAGGACCACATCGTGACTGGACATCTCCACGCTCCCCGGGTTGTATGCGCACTGTTACAGAATGGCTTGTTGTATCAACGCTGTGAGCCCATGTAGATTTCTCCTACATATTTTGGTGCCAGCGTGGGGCCAGATGTAGTTACACTACACCTGGCTTAGAAACAGTGATTGGCTAAAAAGAAACTGACTGTAAATGTGACCAAGCAGGAGCAGCGTTAGGTGTCTGTAAAGACTGTCCTGACATTTCATTGGTTTAGTGTTGGCACGTGGACGAATGGAGCTCAACAGTGATGCTCGCTGGTGAGGAAAATGTTACATTCAGTTTTCCCACCGACTTTTAATGCCCATTCAGACCGGGGCGTCAAGGCAACCAATTTCCATGTGAAGTCCATGTGGAGGTGTATCTGGGGCGTCCTGCGGTTTTTGCGTCTTGAGCGTTCTGGCATCAACCCCTCCAGGGCGCATCCAGGGCGTCGGCGTCAGAAATTGAAAATGCTGAACCTTTCACGTCAGACGCACCGTGTCAACCAATCAGGGACAAGTATCCAGAGACGTAGTGATGTTATTATCCAGAAGAAAGAGAAAGACCCAAAAACCGGGTGGGGAGCCACAAACATTAGCGGAGTTTATGCCACAATTATCGAGCCGCCAGGACTACACTAGGACCGGACAAGGACTAAAACAGAACTAGACCAGGACTGGACCAGGACTGGACCAGAACTAGACCAGAACTAGACCAGGACTGCTACTGTTTCGAGAAAAGACCGGGACCGTTTCCAGGGTAACGGACACGGGTCAAGTATTTTTCTCCTGTTCGTACAGGAGGGTCATGTCAGGGGCATCTGAACTCAAATGCAAAGGCGTTCAAATAGAGGCATCTAGGGTGTTTTTTGATGCCCTAGATGCCTGAACAGACCTTTAGAAAAATGTAAATATTAAAAGTTCAAGTGCCTCTTGGAGGAAAACCAGCTCCGTATAAACTAATGTCCATGTTCTAAGTCCAACAAACACATTTAAGATTCTGTGAAATGTTTTATTCACTCAGAGGTTTATCAAGTTTCAGAAACAGATTTTAAATTAAATTATTGGTCTTGTGGTCGTTAGTTAACACGTAGCTGATTATCCCTGAGCTTTTAAACTTTTAATAATCATTTTTTTCTAAAAGTCAATATGAAGTTTAGTTGTGGAAGCGCGGGGTGGGCGCTCACTGTTGAGCTCCACACTCACTGTTTTCAACACGTGAGGAAATATGACGATTCTTGTGTATTTTATGGATGTACATTATTCTTTGGCGACTCTTTGTGACGGGAGCACAAACAGACGTCTACAGCGGGAGGGACACGTGCGTTTGGAGTTTAGTGGAGTTTTGAGGTGATAGTGGACACAGCCCTCTGCTCACGCTCCTTATGTAGCTCATCTAATATCTGTTTGGTGCTTCTCCGTCAGGTTTTCCACGTGTATAAACGCTGTCATGTGGCGTGCACATGTCTGTATGTTGTGATATGAGTGCGTTTGGTAAATGCTGTTTGGACACAGTCTGCTGTGTGAAGGGGACAGCTGTTTGCCCTGCGCTGTTGTGACGCTTCAGCTGTGAGTCGGTGTTGGTGCTTTTGAGCTCTGTGGAGGAGAAGAGCCTGTAACAAAGGCTCTGGGTGCATTTGGTGATTTGCAGGACAAATAAGGCTGAATATTGATCATTTTTACTTTGACGGTGAAAAAGGGACGACAGTAGCTCAGTCGGTACAGTGTTTGCCCACTGACCTGAAGGTTGGCGGTTTGAATCCCGCTCTCGACATAAACATCGCTGGTTGAGCGTCACATCCACTGACCTGAAGGTTGGAGGTGTGATTCCAGCTCCCACAGATGAATGCTGTTGTTGTGTCCTTGGGCAAGACACTTAACCCACCTGGCCCCAGTGTGTGTGTGTGTGTGTGTGTGTGTGTGTGTGTGTGTGTGTGTGTGTGTGTGTGTGTCACTATATAAAAAAGTGAATATTTAAAAGGAGTTGGAGTGTATTTTTGAGGATTTTTATTATATTTTAATGTAATTTATGAGTTACTTTATCTGATATTTAGTTAGTTTCATGATTGTTTCATGTCTTTTATAATGTGGTGCAACCATTTCAAACTTCTCTGCAGTAGTTGATAAAGACAGGAGTATTTACACACAAACAGGATACATACTTGTAAAGTTACCACAGCTCTGTCCTTCATCACAGTTCACGTATCTGCAGTTTTCTGTCCAAGTTTCACAGCCATAGCACTGCAGAGGACCAGCAGGGGGCGCTGAGAGGAAAACAACACAGTTTATAAGAGTCACTTCAGGTGATGCTGACTGATAATAAGAGCACATGTGCTAAAAGAGACATTTAAAGATGCACTACGTGACCTTTCTGGTGGAGGGTCCTCCACCTCTTTGTCTCCATGGAGATGTTCATCCTTTGTCTGGATTGTTCCATAATTAAAGTTCTCTATATTAATGCTCGATATGTAAAATGCCACTCTTAGATACAGCTACATGTGTGTGTGAAACTGACCACGACTTTGACACCAAAGGTGTGTCAGAATATTTAGAGACGTTTATTATGGTGATACTTTAGTACAGCACGTTATACTGTAATTACTTTCTGGAGGTGGAAATGTGAAGTTAAAACCAAACGAGATAAGATAGATGTATTTGAATTTGAATTTGAATTTGAATTTATTTGTTTGGAGGATAAGCCCCTTGAGGTGTCTCACCATCTCGTTTTCGAGGGGGTCCTCATAAATACAATGACAAAAAACAGATACAGTAGGGCAGACAGTAGGAGACATAAATTCAAATAAGCATCAAAACAACAAAATCAACAACCACAAACACACACACTCACTCACACTTGACTGTTTGACACATAATAAAACAAATTTGAAAAAAAAAAAAAATAAATAATAATAATAATAATAATAATAATAATAATAATAATAATAATAAAAAAACAGAGTTCAAAGATAATCACAAAATACAACAAGATGAACAACAAAATTCAACAAAATGATCAAAAACAATTACACGGATTCTGTAAATATTGAACCAGAGCATTTTTAAATCAAGGGACAGAAGTTAAAGCACAAATTGATGAGGGAAGATTGTTCCAATCAGAAGGAGCTTTATATTTAAATGAGTGTTTTGTTATTTGTTTTTTCACTCTTGGGACGACAAAAAATCTCTGATCTGTGTGACATGAACTGTAAGAGGAGAATGGAATTAAATACTGTTTGAGATATTCAGGAAAACTGAGATTAATACATTTAAAAATAAAAAATATCCAGTGAAGTTGACGTCGGGAGGACAGATTAAGCCAGGACAGTTGGTGGAACATTGTACAGTGGTGAGTTCTGAAGGGACAGCGGAGAATGAATCTGCACAGACTGTTCTAGATAAACGTTGAGTGGTTGGAGAATAGAAGTTGTAGTATTTTTATAAATGATATCACAGTCATCTAAAATGGGAAAAATTAGTTGTGAGATAATCTTTTTCCTAACAGAAAAGCTAAAACAACTGATAAAAAAAAAACTGGACTGATAAAGTAATTTTAAGCTATATGAAATTTAGTTTGTAATAGTTTGTATGTGGGCGCTGAATGAGAGCGACGGGTCAAGCCATAAACCAAGATATTTAAATTTATTAACTGCTATAATTGGTGATGAATCGGAAAATGTCAAATTTATATCATTAACAGAAAAAGGACAGATTTGTTTCTGGAACAACATGAAATATGATTTAGATTTATTAAGTAGAAGTTTGTTATGCTGTAGTCATAATTGAACAGTATTAAAATCATGTTGAATTGAGGACTGAATATCAGTAATATTAGATTTAGATGATTAAATAACTGTATCATCAGCGTAGAGTTGAATATCACAGGCTGTGTACACAAGGGGAAGGTCGTTAATAAAAATAGAAAATAAAAGGGGACCCAGTGAGGAACCTTGAGGGACGCCTCTCTCTAATATGGAGAAATTTGAAAAGCCTTTAAAGAAAACACATTGTTGGCGGTGATGAAGATATGAATTGAACCAAAGGAGAGCGGACCTGTCAAGGCCTGTAGAATGAAGCTTGTCCAGTAAAAGATAATGGTCGACCATATCAAAAGCTTTCATGAGGTCAATAAATAAGGCACCAGTGAGCATATTATTGTCAAAACCCAAAAAAATATCATTGGTAAATTTTAGTAAAGCAGAAGTTGTTGAAAAATACTTTCTAAAACCAGACTGAAATGGAGATAGAAGATTATTGTTGATTAAAAATGAATTTCTTATAGACTTTAACAATGCTATTGATCATTGAGATTGGTCTATAATTATTAAGTTTGCTGGGGTCACTCCCTTTATGGAGCAGTATAACCTTTACACATTTCCATGCAAATGGAACCTCACATGATATAAAAGACAGATTGAACAGATCAGCCAAAGGGTAACAAAGAACATGGGACGCAAATTTAATAAACTTGGCTTCACTGCCGTCTGGACCAGCGCTACCATGCAAAGAGAGCCCATTTATGGCTTGGTGCACATCAGCCGGGCTGACCATTCCAAAGGAGAAAGAGCTGCCAGTGGTCATCACATTGTTCAAAATACAGAATGAGGAGGAGACTGCACAGGAGGTGTTTGTGAGAAATGCTGAATAAAGGCATTTGCAATAACATTAGGATCAGTAGTATTTTCATTATTAATAAGCATATTAACCGGAGCATGTTCAGATTTTCCCAATAAGTCATTCATTTGTTTCCAAAATTGTTTTGGATTATTAACATTTGTGTGTTTATTAATTAATTATTTGTCAAACTGTCCTTATGATAGTTGCTCTAGCATTTGGAGTTTGCGTAGTACAGATGTTTCTTAAGCTCCTGTACTTCTCCCAGTCAGCAGCAGTCCCAGTGTGACGGTATTTAGCCCACGCTTTATCCCTTTGTCTGAATAGGCTGATCAGTTCCATTGACCCAGGGTAAATGTTTCCCTCTGACTCTGATCACTGTCAAAGGTGCAT
Source organism: Boleophthalmus pectinirostris (assembly GCF_026225935.1). Taxonomy (NCBI): domain Eukaryota; kingdom Metazoa; phylum Chordata; class Actinopteri; order Gobiiformes; family Gobiidae; genus Boleophthalmus; species Boleophthalmus pectinirostris. Next base: position 1,290,447 of record NW_026571299.1, on the reverse strand, counting down.
GTTTGTTAATAACATTTAACAGCTCAGTGGAAAAATAATCCCAAGCTTCATTTATAAATGGTATTCAATTAAGTCTATCCCAATTCATATTTAGCACATCATCAATAAAGTTATCAATATTAAATCATTTAGTTTGACGGACTTTGATTCATTTTGGAGGACGATGAGGAGTTTTAATTTTCCAGATACAATATATGATGCAGTGATCACTAAAGCAATCTGATAGAACAGAACCGGATTCAGAAAATCTATCCGGATGAGTCACTAAAATCCAGTCAATAAGAGATTTAGAATTACAACTGATTCTTGTGGGTTCATTAATCAACTGAAAAAGGTTTGCACAGTTAACAACGTTGCGATCAGTTGTAGAGGAAGGAGCTGCCAGTTAATATTGAAATCTCCAAGCAAAATCAGCTCACTATTCCATCCTAACGATGTAGCTGTGGCTAAAATATTTTTTACAGAGTCAGAAGGAGAGTTGGGGTCTATAAATGTTTCCAATAATTAAATGTTTATTTTCATGTAAAATGAATTTAATAAATAAGCTTTCAAAATGAACTGGTTTCTCTTTTGGACAAACTAGTTGTGACTGTAGATTTGATGACACATAAGTGGCTCCTTCACCACCTCTAGAACTTCTATCAGCTCTGTACAGAATAGAATTGTCCAGACTAATATCACTATCAGAAATATTAGAGGAGAACCATGTTTCAGATATCCTAATAATATTGGGTTTGTTGTAATCAAGCCATGCCCTTAACTGCTCAATTTTAGGCAATAGGCTCCTAATATTTACATGTATAAGTTGAAGATCTTTAACCATAATCTAAGGAAAGAAAAAATAAATAGAGAAAATAATAACAAATAAAGAGTATGTAAACTATATAAGAGCAAACAGTCAAGACAACATAAACAGTCACACACACACACACACGCACACACACACACACACGCACACACACACACACACACGCACACACACACACACGCGCACACACACACACACACACACACACACACACACACACGCGCACACATACATAACACAGTAGCAGCTCATCAGGCTGCAGCATCGCAAAACAAAATAAAGATTATAATAAAATAAAAATGAACTAATCAAATGAAACCTCAGTCTGCAGTATTTGCAAGAAAAAACATCTTATTGTTCATGATAATAGAAAGTATATATTATATATATATATATATAATATATATATATATATATATATATATAATATATATATATATATATTATATATATGGGAGACCCGGTTCAAATCCCCCTCTGACGGGCAGGGGGGGCAATGAGCTAACCAGTGTGGGTCCTTGGGCAAGACCCTTCGTGCTACTGCCCACCTCATACAATGATGAGAGAGAAAGAAACGTATGACATGCCGGCTCAGACGTCGCCCGGCCAAACAAGGTCTGCATCAGGTGCTGGGGAACCAGGGCACCTTGATGAAAAATGGGCTACTGGAACACGCGCGAAAATGGGCGAGATGCGAGAACAAGGCTCTGTTGGAATGCTACTACTACAGTAACCCTAGGCAGAGGGTTTACATGAACAGGATGTGGGAGAAATGGTTATTACGATACCCACAGTCCAAGCTAACGGCCAAACAACTAGTAGCTCAGTGTTCCAACATCCACAAACGGCAAACTGCTATCACAACTAGAGATTGATGAGGTACAACACAAATGCCACGGCAAGGGGGAACCAGTGTGCCAGGTCAGAGGGGAGTTGACACCAACTCCCCAACCAGAGATTGGGTACGAAACCCCAATAAGTATCACGCTGGCTGAGCGAGGCAGCAACTGACCTGAAAGATAAGATCATGGCCCGAATGAGCACAAGGCAACCCCGATGCCGGTTACAGAGGCTAAGTGAAGTACCATCTGAAAGTCTCCTAGACGATGTGAATGCAGCACTGACAGTGATCCCTACCACAACAATCACTGAAACCAATGAGCTGATATACACTTCAGCAGCAGTGATCCTAGATGTGTTGGGCTATAGGAGCAACCATGGGAGCCAATGCGATACAATACCCACCATGGCAAAGACGGTTAGAGGCTAAAATCAAGGAGGTGCGGAGAGAAGTGAGCCAACTGTCAGAGGCCCAGAAAGGTGCAATGAAATAGCAAGTGCCCAAGAGGTACAACCAGTTGCCCATACCTGAAGCACTCGAAACTGCCAAACAAAGGCTCCAAGCCTTGGCCAGCCGTCTAAAGAGGTACACACGAGATAACGAGGCCAGACGAATAAACCGGCTGTTCGCAACACAACCGGCGAAAAAGTGTACGCTCAGGTGGCAGGGTAATAACACCAGAGCATACCCACCAAGGCTGGAGACTGAGAGGTACTGGAAAGGCATATGGGAAAGGGACGCATCACATAACACCGATGCACAGTGGCTGGTGGATCTGAGAGAAGACCACAGCAACCTCCCTGAACAGAATCCAGTCACCATCACAGTGGCAGACATCCAGGGGAAGAGTCTCAGGTATGAAAAACTGGACCGCACCGGGCCCTGACATGATCCATGCGTACTGGCTAAAGAAGCTCACTGCCCTCCACGAGCGCCTGGCAGCACAAAATGAACCCAGCTGCTAAGGGATGGGACTCACCCTGAATGGTTAACCCAAGGGCGTACGATCCTGATCCTAAAGGATCCTTCAAAGGGTGCAGTCCCATCCAACTATCGGCCAATAACCTGTCTCTCCACAACATGGAAGCTCATGTCAGGCATCATTGCGGCTAAGATAAGTGGGCACATGAATCAATACATGAGTGCAGCACAGAAGGGTATCGGCAAAAACACCAGGGGAGCCAAACACCAACTCCTGGTTGACCGAACAGTCGCCCGCGACTGCAGAACCCGTAAGACCAACCTGTGCACTGCCTGGATTGATTACAAGAAAGCCTATGACTCAATGCCACACACATGGATCACTGAGAGCTTGAAGCTGTACAATATCAACAGGACTCTAAGGGCGTTCATTGCGAACTCGATGCGGTTGACCACCCTTGAAGCCAAGGGGAAGCCACTTGCACATGTGTCCATCAAATGTGGCATATATACCAAGGAGACTCACTGTCCCCACTACTGTTCTGCATAGGCCTGAACCCCCGCAGCCAAATAACTGACCGCATTGGCTATGGATACCGACTCAGAAACAGGGCCACCATCAGTCACCTCCTCTACATGGATGACATCAAGCTGTACGCTAAGAAGTGAGCGAGACATCGACTCACTGATCCACACCACAAGGATCTACAGTACAGACATTGGGATGTCATTTGGGCTTGAGAAATGTAGCAGGATGGTGACAAAGAGAGGGAAGGTAGTCCACACAGAGGGGGTTGTCACTCCCAGAGGGAACAATAGCAGACGTTGAGGACAGTTACAAGTACCTTGGTATCCCACAAGCAAATGGCAACCTCGAAGAGGCAACAAGGAAAGCGGCTACGGCCAAAATACCTGCAAAGAGTGAGGCAAGTCCTTAGAAGCAGCTCAATGGCAAGAACAAGGTGCAGGCAATCAACAGCTACGCCCTGCCAGTGATCAGATACCCTGCAGGGATTGTAAGCTGGCCAAAGGAGGAGATACAGACCACAGATGTTAAGACACGAAAGCTCCTGACCATGCATGGAGGGTTCCATCCCAAATCCAGCACCCTGAGACTGTACGCAGGCCGGAAGGAAGGGGGCCGAGGACTAGTGAGTGTGGGAACCACTGTCCAGGATGAAACATCCAAGCTCCTTGAGTACATCAAGGACAAAGCCCCGGCAGATGAGGTGCTCAGAGAATGTCTCAGACAGTGGGGTCCAGAGGAAGAGGTGCTGGAGGGACCATCATGGCAGGACAAACCCCTACATGGGGCGTACCACCGGAGCATAACTGAAGTGGCTGATATCAAGAAATCCTACCAATGGCTTGAGAGGGCTGGTCTGAAGGACAGCACAGAGGCACTGATCCTGGCTGCTCAGGAGCAGGCCCTGGGCACTCGAGCAATAGAGGCCCAGATCTACCACACCAGACAAGACCCACGGTGTAGACTGTGCAAAGAGGCTCCTGAGACAGTCCAGCACATAACTGCAGGGGTGTAAGATGCTGGCAGGGAAAGCATACATGGAGCGACATAACCAAGTTGCGGGCATAGTGTACAGAAACATCTGTGCAGAGTACGGACTGGAGACCCCAGGATCAAGGTGGGAAACACCTCCAAAGGTTGTGGAGAATGACCGAGCCAAGATCCTGTGGGACTTCCAGATACAGACTGACAGAATGGTGATGGACCAACCAGACATAGTGGTGGTGGATAAGAAACAGAGCAGAGCCGTGGTGGTGGACATCGCAATACCAAGCGATGGTAATATCAGGAAAAAGGAACACGAGAAGCTAGAGAAATACCAGGGGCTCAAGGAAGAGCTGGAGAGAGCCTGGAAAGTAAAGGCATCAGTGGTGCCTGTGGTGATCGGGACACTCGGGGCTGTAACCCCCAAACTGGAAGAGTGGCTACAACAGATACCGGGAAAAAACAATGGAACATCTCAGTCCAGAAAAGTGCAGTACTGGGAACAGCAAAGATACTGCGCAGAACTCTCAAGCTCCCAGGCCTCTGGTAGACGACCCGAGCTGAATGAGGGTGAGAGACCAACCACCGTGGAAGGTGAGAAACACATTTTTTTTTTTTATATATATATATATATATATATATATATATATATATATTTATATTTATATATATATTTATATTTATATTATATTTATATTTATATTATATTTATATTTATATTTATTTTTATTTATATAATTGCTGTCGGTTGGGTTACAATAACAGAAAAACAAAAAGAAAGAAAGAAATTTAACCCTACAGCTAAACAGAACAAATACTACTCAACAAATATTCTCAGCAGTAGATACATTTGACAGTCAACAAAAAAGGAATGTCGCAAAGTGACATGCGACATTAACTCATAGCATCAGTCAAAATGCTTTGCGGCAAATACAGTTTCATGTGCCATTAGCCAAAATAGTTTGCAAAAGTAAAGTGACCGGATTAAGATTCGGCAGGCAAATAATAATCATAAAGATGAGTACAAACCATACTCAAGGGGAGTCTTTAGCAGCATCACGGATGAACGCATCCACTTCATCCGGAGAATGAAACAGCAGCGTTTTGCCATCGGCTTGGACTCGTAGAGTTGCCGGGTATAAAAGTGCGTATTTTATGTCCATGTCGCGGAGCTTCTTTTTCACTGGATTAAACAGACGCCGTTTCTCCTGCAATCCTGCACTGAAGTCAGGGTATATGTGAACTCGAGTTCCATTGAAGATGAGCTCATTTTTGTCTCAGGAGAGACGGAGGACTTTTAGCTTATCTTGGAAATGCAAGAACTTCACAAGGATCGGTCTCGGAGATGATTAAGTGTCACGTCTCACTCCAGGAGAGCGATGAGCTCGTTCGATGACCAGGGGAGATGGAAGATTATCCGGGCCAGAAAGTTGAGTGAGGAGTTGCCCGACAAAGCCGATCACGTCGCGACCCTCGGATCCCTCTGGCACACGTAGTAGACGAATGTTAGAGGCCCTACTATGACTACGATGATGTGTTTTATACTGTATTATGGATGATTATAGACAAAGGAACAACATCTCCATGGAAACAAGCAGGAAACAAGCAGGAGGAGGCCGTCCTCCAGACCAGGTAAGAGTCAGGTTTGTGGAGATGCAAGTCCACTTAGAGTGAGGACAAATGTTTTTCTGGATTTTTCAGTGCAATAAAAACAACCAATATGAGAAAAACATGGTTTTATCTTATGAGACAACAAAAAGAGAATGGCCCTGAAGAAGAGACTGTGTGTGGAAACGTGTAGACTGTCCATGTTCAAATAAAGGATTTTTATCATCATAAGGTACAGAGTGTCTCTGATGTATTTTTGACTGTTTTGCACTAGTATATTCCTGCTCTAAAATGGTTTTGCAAGTCTCTTTTTACCATCTCATACTATAGTCATTCATGAGCACTTTACGTTTTTTACACATTTGTAATGTTGGTATCCCTCATGCTCTCCTCGGGTTCACACTGACCTGAAGAAATTCTTTTTTTTTCCTTCCCTCTCTCTTGGGGCGGGTCAATCAAACCCAAAAATGTATTTTTAAATAAATTCTCGCCAGGCGAGAAAATAAACTTTTGGGTCTGATTGACCCGCCCCCCCAAAGATTTCTTCAGGTCAATGTGACCCCGAGGAGAGCGTGAAGGGTATGCACTCACCTGCTCCTTCTTTCTAGGATTTTATCTCAGTCTCATTTTTTTCCTTAAAGTTACTTTGCAAGAATCGTCAATGTGCAGGATTTCTTCTTGTTTTAATAGAACTAATGATTCAAATGTGTAGTTCATAGTAGAGACTGACCAGGCTGAGTTGGTGCGTTGCAGTGGTCAGATCTGCAGCAGAAGAGCGTGTCTGTGTTGTAGTCCGTTTTGAAGGAGAAGACCTCGGGTTCGGCCGCAGGGCACAGGTTCTCACTGATGCAGCCTTTTTCCACATAAGTGTAGTTAGATCCATCAGTGCGGTGATCTGAGATCCAAGAACACAGAACAACCAATCAGAGGAGAGAGAGGAGAATACTGACCAATCACAGACAGTGGCAGGTGCATAACACTGACCAAACAACAAGACATTTTTGACCAAAGAGAGAAACTGATTTTCCACTCCACTAGTTACTGCCCACGTCCCAGAAGTGAATTTCCTGTTCATTTGTCCCATAGACTTTAACATTTTAAACATTTAGCCAAATCTTTGGACCTAAAAGAACCACATTATGACATTAGTTTTCACACAGCGGGTCGGCCTCTGTCGGGACTTTAATTCATATTTTAATTGCCCTGATCATTTGTGGATTAAATACATTAAACGTACTTCCCGACCAATCAGAGAGAGCCTGGTATACTGCGGCCAATCAGAAAGACAGAGCATGCAGAACTTAAAGTGGGCCTATTACACTTCTATGGGGTATTAATTGTTAACACAGAACATAGAGATCACCATGTGGATCAGCAGAGCACTATCACAACACACTCAGTGTGCGTCCCACTAATGAAACTCCTGCACATCACATCAGGTTTGTCCAGTCGCTGTGGACAGTTTGTGTCATGTTTTTGTGGATTTATGGAGAATTGTCGTGTGGGAACTTGGGGGACGTAGGCTTGTGGGCGGAGCCTCGTACAGGCTCGTACTGCTAACTGTAAGGAGGGTTTGAATAGGGTCCTAGAGAGATCACTAGATTACTCAAACATGAATGGGTGACTCTAAAACCTCTTCAGACAGGTTTGTGATGAAGGAATGTTATAATATGACAGAAAGTTCAAAAGATGATTTTGCATAATACCCCCTCTTTAATCAACCAGAAAGACACGCCCACTACACACACACAGGTACTACCAAAGAAAATACTTTTTAAATATATGGAGATGTGGACATGAGATCTTACATGTGTAGGTGCGGGTGAAACAGGCGGACGTCTTGGAGCAGGTCACTGAACGCTCATTGGAGCAGGTGGAACCTGAACAGGTGTTGCACTGCAGCAGCTCTGTGACAGAAAGACTCCATTCAGTCTGGACAAGACCAGTTTGAGACAAGGACCACATGCTGAAACACTGTGGGGACAGACCTGGGAGACTGGACACATTTAGGACAATAGAGACAGACTTGGGACAGTGGGAAATAGACAATTGAGATGGACTCTGGACCTGTTTTGGACAGTGGTGGACATATGTGGGACAATAGACTAGGGTCCAACTGATACGGATTTTGTTGTGGCCGAAAAGAAACCAATATAATGGAAGTTGGAGCTGTCGATGTAATCGCCGATATATTTAGTGATGTAAAAATTCATTGTAAATCTTGAATTGTTTAAAAACGTAGGTTTGGCTCTAGTGGATTTTAAATTGCGTTTATTTAAGCGACATTTATTGTTCTTCTGACTCTTTACGTCATATTTACAGACAGTCGGACTAATGACATTTTTACATCGTCACATTCTAGACACTAGTGATGACGGGGATTCCAGTTCTTTTTAGAGAACCGGCTCTTTTGGCTCGACTCAGTAAAAGCAGCTGGCTCTTTCGGCTCCCAAGCGATTCTTCAGATTGTTTTGTTGCAAGCAGATCTAAAGCACGTCTAAAGCAGGACTGAATCAGATCTAAACCATGTGTAAAACAGGACTAAACCCCTGAACCAGGACTGAGTGTCGGGACTCGGTCTCTATCTCTCTCCATCTCTCGAGCCCAAGATTAATCCCGGTTTATTTATTTTATGTTACAGAAAAACATGCAAGTTTTTTCTCTCCTATGCACACGCAGATTTCTGAAAGTTTCATTTTGAGCCGCTGTCAAACTCCCACGAGTCTGAACACAACGTGAAGAGAAAAAAAGTGAGAGAAAGAGAAAACAGGACTCCCAATAAGGAGCCGGCTCCCGTTGTTCTCTTCAAAGAGCCAGATCTAAGAGCCGCTTCATTTGCAACCGGCCCATCACTACTAGAGAGTAAAGAAACTAGTGCTATTAGCCTTTAGCTATTTACATAAATGTGTGCTGTAATTAATTATATGCGTAAATGTTGATCATTCACACGTCTGTTCACAGCTCATTTACATCAGTGCAGCTGCAGAAACTAATATACAGACAATAAAGTCACTTTACAACAGACCAATAGAAAACAGACTGTTTATGTGAGAGACACAACAGATAATCAATAACAAATGACCAAAAACTATCTTCAAAGTCGAAATATTTCAACACTCGGCCTCACACAGGCTCCTCCCACATCACACGTCTGAACTAATAAATGTCCTTTTAATCCAGACTCAAACCGATTGTCCGTAAAAAGAAAATAATCTCAGTGTTTGGATCTGTGTGTGTGAGTGTAAACAAACACATGTGACTCTGGGGGTGTGTTCAGGGACAGTACGACACACACAGGCACACACACACACACACACACACAGACAAATGACTCCACAGATAAATCCTATGGGTCCAGGTGCCCATATCGGCTGATAATATCAGCCAACCGATATATTGGTCGGGCTCTACTATAGACTGTATATGTAAGTGGATATAACTAACCCTCTAGCCAGTTCCAAACAGGAAGTGAGCATGGGCACAATTCAGCTCCATCGACTCTGGGTCCAATTCACTTTGTATTGAAAAAACATCCCCTCTCTCTGTAACTGCTGCTGTCAGGCTCCTCATTTTGGTCTTAAGATGTTCGTAATAACCCACTCTACATGATCCTGGAGTTTTTATTTTGCTTTTGTGTCCATAAATAAATTCCTGTTCCTAATATGGAACTCTGCTCACCCATAACTGCTAGCCTCATGAGCTTCATTTGACTGGAGCCGAACACTGTGGGAGACGCCACACTCCTTTAGTCCACTTCTTTGTACAGTCTGTGTGTGGGACATGTGTGTGTGTGGGACATGTGTGTGTGTGTGTGTGGGACATGTGTGTGTGGGACATGTGTGTGTGGGACATGTGTGTGTGGTGTGTGTGTGTGGGACATGTGTGTGTGGGACATGTGTGTGTGTGTGTGGACATGTGGTGTGTGTGTGGGACATGTGTGTGTGGGACATGTGTGTGTGTGTGTGTGGGACATGTGTGTGTGTGTGTGGACATGTGTGTGGGTGTGTGTGGGACATGTGTGTGTGGGACATGTGTGTGTGTGGGACTGTGTGTGTGTGGGACATGTGTGTGTGTGTGTGTGGGACATGTGTGTGTGTGTGTGTGTGGGACATGTGTGTGTGGGACATGTGTGTGTGTGGGACATGTGTGTGTGTGTGGGACATGTGTGTGTGACATGTGTGGGACATGTGTGTGTGTGTGTGTGGGGACATGTGTGTGTGTGGGACATGTGTGGACGTGTGTTGTGTGTGGGACATGTGTGTGGGACATGTGTGTGTGTGGGACATGTGTGTGGGACATGTGTGTGTGGGACATGTGTGTGTGGGACATGTGTGTGTGTGTGTGTGTGGGACATGTGTGTGTGTGGGACATGTGGGACATGTGTGTGTGGGACATGTGTGTGTGTGGGACATGTGTGTGTGTGTGTGTGGGACATGTGTGTGTGGGACATGTGTGTGTGGACATGTGTGTGTGTGTGTGTGGGACATGTGTGTGTGGGACATGTGTGTGTGTGTGTGTGTGTGGGACATGTGTGTGTGTGTGTGGGACATGTGTGTGTGGGACATGTGTGTGTGGGACTGTGTGTGGGACTGTGTGTGTGTGGGACATGTGTGTGTGTGTGTGTGGGACATGTGTGTGTGGGACATGTGTGTGTGGGACATGTGTGTGTGTGTGGGACATGTGTGTGTGTGTGGGACATGTGTGTGTGTGTGTGTGGGACATGTGTGTGTGTGTGTGGGACATGTGTGTGTGTGTGGGACATGTGTGTGTGGGACATGTGTGTGGGACATGTGTGTGGGACATGTGTGTGTGTGTGTGGGACATGTGTGTGTGGACATGTGTGTGTGTGGGACATGTGTGTGTGTGTGGGACATGTGTGTGTGTGTGTGTGGGACATGTGTGTGTGTGTGGGACATGTGTGTGTGTGGGACATGTGTGTGTGGGACATGTGTGTGTGTGTGTGGGGACATGTGTGTGTGTGTGGGACATGTGTGTGTGTGTGGGACATGTGTGTGTGGGACATGTGTGTGGGACATGTGTGTGTGTGTGTGGGACATGTGTGTGTGGGACATGTGTGTGTGTGTGTGTGTGGGACATGTGTGTGTGGGACATGTGTGTGGGACATGTGTGTGTGTGTGTGTGGGACATGTGTGTGTGTGTGGGACATGTGTGTGTGTGGGACATGTGTGTGTGTGTGTGGGACATGTGTGTGTGTGTGGGACATGTGTGTGTGTGGGACATGTGTGTGTGTGTGTGTGTGGGACATGTGTGTGTGTGGGACATGTGTGTGGGACGGACATGTGTGTGTGTGTGTGGGACATGTGTGTGTGTGGGACATGTGTGTGTGTGGGACATGTGTGTGTGGGACATGTGTGTGTGGGACATGTGTGTGTGTGTGTGGGACATGTGTGTGTGTGTGTGTGTGTGGGACATGTGTGTGTGTGTGTGTGTGGGACATGTGTGTGTGTGGACATGTGTGTGTGTGTGTGGGACATGTGTGTGTGGGACATGTGTGTGGGACATGTGTGTGTGGGACATGTGTGTGTGTGTGTGTGTGTGGGACATGTGTGTGTGTGGGACATGTGTGTGTGGGACATGTGTGTGTGGGACATGTGTGTGTGGACATGTGTGTGGGACATGTGTGTGGGGACATGTGTGTGGGACATGTGTGTGTGTGGGACATGTGTGTGTGGGACATGTGTGTGTGGGACATGTGTGTGTGGGACATGTCTGGGACAGTAGTGGACAGACCTGGGGGGTTGCAGTGGGACGTGTTGCAGCACACAGTTGACTGACTCAGGGACACATATGACTGGCCCATGGACACCGCTGTGGTCAGACTGCTGTTGCAGATGTTCTCAGAGACACAGCCGTAGAGCGGCCGCAGGTTTGACGTAACTAACAAAGACAAAGACAAAGACAAAGACAAAGACATGCAGAGTGAACAGAGCACAGGACTACAGTGGGCAAATGTAACTAAACCAAAACACATATTATGCACAATCAACTCAAGAGCTCTTAATCTGGTGGATACAATCAGAGGTGGGTAGTACTCAGTTACATTTACTTGAGTAACTTTTCTAGAAACACTGTGACTCCTGCTCTGTGGAGCGACTCCAGTGGCACCAGATTTAGGTCTGTTTACACTAAGACAGTGGTGGCTGGTCAATAGGGGGCGCTACACTCCCTAACATGACCTAGACAGAAATGAATAAATTATTATTTTGTTATAGGCTGTTTGCTTCACATTTTGTTTAAAATGTGCGTAGACATATTTTTATAATGTTAAATGTGCTCATATTACTTTATTTCATTCATGTGTTTGCTCTTTGAGTGCTCTGGGTCAGAGTGAACTCAATGGAGTTCTATGGGAGAGACTGAAGTTTGGAGAAAATGTGACGTCAAATCTGGTGCTTCTCCTGATTCCTTCACATTGCAGTCGTCACGTGGGTCCTTGGGTGAAGAAGAGACCGAACTCAAATCAAGTGATTGGTCTTTATAAACGTTTATCACACACCTGACCTATTGTGATTCTCCCTGCTCGCTCTCTCCCGCCTCGCCCCAACTCTCCACTCGTGGCATTTTACTACCATAGGCTGGATGTGAGAGCGCTGGGAAACTCAGGAGCCACAGGGGGGCGCCAGTCACAAAAACTGTGGTTGTGTCCTTAGGCAAGGCACTTCACCCACATTACCTAGTATGAAAGTGGAGTGTGTGAGTGACACTGTCCAGAGGAGCAGCTGCAGCCTGTAGGACTGAGGACATAAGATCTGGCTAATGTGCACCTCAATATTATTGTTAGTAACTTTGAATGATTCATGTAGTGTGACATTCATGTGCAGCTTTGTGCTTGTTGTGTAGGACATTCACAGTTTGCTACTGGACACTGAGTTTCCCCTCCTCTGTGATCAATAAATTACTTATTTGTCTAATAATAATAATAATAATAATAATAATAATAATGATAATAATTGATCCAGTTTCCACAGCTTATTGAACACACTGACCAAATCCTCCACACACTTCCTGGACGTTGCAGGTCACATTTGCAGTAGACACTTCAGTATCAGGGTCCCAGCCGTAGCACTGCAGAGAGCCAGCAGGGGGCGCAGGGACTGAAACACAACACAGGTTAATGCATGATGTGGGAGGGTGGAGAGTTTGGGCAGTGTCACTCACTGGGGAGCTGGGCGGAGTTACACTGGTGTGAGTCACAGCATGTGGTGTTCTGGAGGAACGAGGAGCCGAGGTTGTACGAGTAGAAGAAGCCTCCATCAGAACATTTCCAGTCCCATGGATACTTACAGCCTTTAGTGATCGTGATCGTCCCAGAGTCTGGAACACAACAGTAACAGGATAAACCATCCTACGCAAATTTATATGCCAATTGTTAAAGATAATCATAGCAGCTCCCTGGCACAGCTTATTGACTGTTTAAGTGATGTCAAGGCTTGGTTGGCTCAAGGTTTTTAAAAACTGAATGACGGGAAGAGTGAGGTCATATTGTTTGAATCTGGTAACTCCGACGACTTGGGATCCTTAAAAGATCATGTACGTCCCACAGTCACCAGCCTTGGTGTCACTCCTAGACAGGGATTTTAAATTTGATAAGCAGATAAATGGCGTCTTAAAGCGAGTTTTTATCATTTACGGCTTTTATCCAAAGTCAAACCTTTTTTTTTTATCTTTTAATCTTTCTGAACCGGTTGTGCACACTTTGATTTCATCACATCTGGACTACTGCAATGCACTTTGCACTTTTCAAAACGCACTTTCCCATCTCCAGTTAGTCCAGAACTCTGCACCACGACTTTTAACAAGAACCAAAAAATGAGAACATATTTATTTTATTTATTTGACAGCACACAATTTTTACATGAACCTTGACAGGAGAGATGCTTGTACATCAGGTTGTAGTATCAGTGCTAATTTCCACCTGTTTGTCCCTGGACAGATTCATTGATTGAACTGATTGTATTTAACTGACCTTGACTATCAACTGTTCTTTGGACCTGGAGCATGTTTTGGGTTGACAGGGGAAAGCAGAGCACCTGGAGGAAACTCATCCAGACACAAGGAGAAACATGCAAACTTTCCACACAGAAAGGCCCGGTCTACCCAGGAATCAAAACCCGGAACCTCTTGCTGAAAGGCATGAGTGCTAACCACTCAGCCACCGTGTCACCAAATCCTCACATCTTTGCACTGGGTTCCTGTTCAATTTAGAACAAATTTCAAGATTTTATTGTTTGTTTCTATTGTTTGCACTTGCAGAAAGTGCACAGGACTATGTGCTACATCCTCTCTGTTGATAAACGCAGCACACGCCGGTTCAAGCTTCATTAGACTTCTTAAACGAACGAGTCAGAGCGAAGAAACATCTAACATTCAGTCTCTTTGAGAGCGACAGAGCTGAGAGAGAGCGTTATAAAAACAAACAAGCTGCAAATAGAATTTATCGTGGCCGGAAAAGTTATGGAGCTCGTTAAAAGTTATCGTAAACGATTAATTGATTTATTGATTATCTTTACAGGCCAACAGGTGAGAATGCACTCCCCGTTCCCTCCCCCACCGCTCAGTTTAGCCTCACATTTGTTATAACAAACCAGTGAAGACTGTACACAACAAAATGTCTCAGGTGGGTCATGTTATTTTACTCTTTAAATAAATAATATAATTTTAAACAGGTTGTTAAACGTTTGAGCTGATTTTACATTTGGGCTAAAGTTGTTTGTTGCTTCATTTACTGACAAACTGATAAAACTGACAACAAAGAACACGTCCAGCTGCTGAAACACAGAACATGATGACGACATCCAGATGAAACATCAGTGTGTCAGTCACAGATCACGTCAGGGTTAATGTACAAATTGCACTTGTTTTTGTTCACTGACAAAACAAACTGTACAGATCCTGCAGATGAGACATGAACCGCTCAAACCACAGGATTTATACAAACATGTGTCAGTCTAATGTTTCAGCTTCATTGGACTGACACTGAACCATTAGATTCAGCTTCAATTTAAGCTGAAGCTTAGGTCCCCTCCATCCCCCAGACCGTTCAGTTCATGATATTGTGACCAGGTCTTTTATCCTGCTGTAGTTTTGCAGATAGTTGTGACGATAGTTACCGTTGACAGCACTTGTGAAACACGACTCGAAGGAGTAGGAGCAGTTCTGTGGAGACTGTGAGGAACAACTCGAGTCGGTACAGTACATACACTCCAGTCCAACAGCTGTAAGAGAAAAGACCAGGATTACCCCAGGACATCTGCCTCCATTCACAAACTGACCAAACTTCTACATTTCTAAAGCTCAACAGCATCACAAACATTATCAGTGAAACTCAAAACCTGGAGTGAAGTTCAGCTGATGTTTAAGAATGTCACGTTCACTGATAATAAATTAGTCTAAGGCATCAACTGTTTAAAAAAAGTGGAGCCTCACAGGTAAATAGTGTTACAGTGTTAATAGTTAAATAGTTTTATAGTGTTATTAGTTAAATAGTTGTAGCCCACCTAAACCCAGTGTAATAAGGTAAGGGCCCCTGAGTTTCTTACTACCTCGAATCTAAAATCAAGATAAAAATCAAAATGACTCACTGCACTAGTCCGATATTTCACTAAGCGACACAATAGTAAAAGTAACCAAACAGAAGTGAATGAATTGTTAAATTTTCTGAGCTAGGTTAACACAGGGGTGGGCAAACTTGAATAAATTATAGTAATAAACCTTGTTAATGTTTTCGTTGACGTGTGTCTGCTCTTGTGACTAACCAGCTCTTTGTTTGTCTATTTGTACTGTTGTATTGTGTGTCTGGATGTTTTGTTTTTACTGTGTGTATTTGTTTTATGATCACATCAACCTGTCGAGGAACAGCAGATGGACATTAGCCTTGGGATAACAGATTTACGTATCATGTATATGTTCATAAATGTGTTTTGTCCCTATTTCAAATAAATAAATACATAAAATAAAAAAATAAATAAGACTCTTTGTTATACAGGAAAGGTTAAGTCGGGTCTAGGCTCGTACTGGAGAATGTTGCAATCGCACGTTTTGATCAGTGGAAATTCCGGTTTATGGAGTTAAGCTAAAGAAAATACGGAGATGGCCACAACTCGATGGCGTCCGGGAAGTATTTCAGAAGTATTTGTCTTTTGGACGCATTCACCATCAACTTTACATTGCAGTAACCGGGTTAGTGTGTTTACATGCAGCATGACTCTAAAAACCTGATCGTAACTGAGATACTGATGTTCATGTAAACACACTCATTATGAACAATGCACCAGATCAAATAGAACTCGTCGCTCACAGACTGACACACTGACACTGTTCTGTCCTTGTGTTGGTCGTTGTTGAGTTTTGGAGATGAACATTGAACAGAAGTCAGGACATAGTCCCTCCAGTGTGTCCTGGGTCTTCCCCGAGGCCTCCTCCCAGTGGAACATGCCCAGAACACCTCCTGAGGGAGACGCCCAGGAGGCATCCGGAACAGATGCTCGAGCCTCAACTGGCTCCTCTCGACGTGGAGGAGCAGCGGCTCTACTCCGAGTTCCTCCCGTGTGACTGAGCTCCTCACTCTATCTCTAAGGGAGACGCCCAGACACCCTGCGGAGGAAACTCATTTCGAGCGCTTGTATCCGCGATCTCGTCCTTTCGGTCACTACCCAGAGCTCATGACCAGAGGTGAGAGTAGGAACGAAGACTGACCGGTAAATCGAGAGCTTCGCCTTTCGGCTCAGCTCCTCTTCACCACAACGGTCCGATACAGCGACCGCATCACTGCAGATGCTGCACCGATCCGCCTGTCAATCTCACGCTCCATCCTCCCGTCACTCGAGAACAAGACCCCGAGATACTTGAACTCCTCCACTTGAGGCACTGTTGCGCAACTTCAATTATTAATTATTTAAGTACATTTATAATGTCTAATATTGTCCTTGCGTTAATCCCAAAAAGTACTGACATTAAGGTCCCATAGGGAAATGTGTCCTCTGCATTTGACCCATCTCTCAACACCACTGGGACCCAGTCAGAAACTGTGGGGTCACAGAAGTTGTCACTAGTATTTAGATCTTTGACCAAGGCACTTGGCCTCCAGAATTCTATCACCAGTCGCCACCGTTCACACTGAACGTGGCACGTGAAAATTGCGTGAGCGATTCTCATGGTAACACAGTGAAGAGACGCGACGATGCACGACTGAAGAGTTGCTGAGTGTCACACAGGCAGTGTGAAGCA
Source organism: Boleophthalmus pectinirostris (assembly GCF_026225935.1). NCBI lineage: Eukaryota > Metazoa > Chordata > Actinopteri > Gobiiformes > Gobiidae > Boleophthalmus > Boleophthalmus pectinirostris. The sequence goes on along the minus strand of NW_026571299.1, from coordinate 1,273,512 downwards.
TTTTCAGTATTTCGGGCGATTCGAGCGCCATGAACGAGGCGAACATTGAGCTGCGTTTACAGACGGACGCACAGAGCGACCAGAGTGAAGAGCGTCCAACATGATCCAAGTCCAAGATGAAATGAGGATTGAAATTAAGTAAAAAAATATATAGTGTGAAGGCACAAATGTGTAAGTCAGACGGTTTTGCTCTTGTTTTCAAACACAGGCCCAGTTTATCTGATGTTTATCTTTCGCTTTACTCATTCTGACTAGAACATGTTTACAGGCAAAAACAATAATACCCTGAATATCACCTTGTGTTGTGAAAAATTTCACTAAAAACATCAAATGATCTTTCCAACTCCACCAAAGAAAATGCAGGAAAATATAAGAAGAGCGTCCAAAAGCTCTGACTGTTGTGAGCTGCACCAGGTTCCACTATGGGTCTGTCTTGGACACTGGAAGGAAGGAGCCCCTGGACTGTTGTATTTGTACAGAACAATAGCAGTACACATGGAATTTTACCTTCAACCAAAACCAACCCACACTCACTCATTTCAAACAGTGAATTCACTCAGAGACAAAGAAACAGATCAGGACTAAACCTGTGTGAGCTCTCACCTGAGCTGATGCAAACAAACACAACAGTTAGAGACAACTGCTTCACACAAGTCTTCATCATCTTCATGTTGACTTTGTTGCTCCTGTCTGCTCCTGTCTGCTCCTGTCTGCTCCTGTCTGCTCCTGTCTGCTCCTGTCTGCTGCTCTCAGAGACTCTCAGAACTGTATTTATTTCACTTGATATTTATAGACTTAAACTTCCTCATATTTTCACAGCTGAAACTCGTCTGGCAGCTCATCTTTACACTGCAAAAGGGACATGTCCTAAACTGAACCTGATGATGGTTTGGTTCATTAGACGACATTTACACTAAATTAAAAATCTGAAATTATTTTTAAACTTCCAACTTTGTAATTGTTGTTGTTGTCTTGTCTGTAATTACATAACTGTTCCCATTCCACCAGTTATTGTTCTACTCTGAACTTTACTTATTATTTTATTATTATTATTTTATATGATCTTTTTATTTATTTTTTATTTCACAATAAATGAGTGTCAAACAAAGCATGAATCTGTTTTAGAGAGTATTTGTGTGGATGTGAAGGTTGAGGATCATGGGACAGAAACATTTATTGCATTTCTCTAAGTGATTTGGTTTGGGCACATTCTTTTTACGCAGCGCTGAGAGAAATGTTTTCTTTCTAGTTATGCCACCCGGGCTGGTGTCACTGAGGCGTCATCCCGGAGCCTGGCCTGGCGTGGGTGCCCGATGCCAAGCTTCTGGTGACCTTTTATGGTGTTTTTCTCATTGTTCTCATTAAAGTAAATGTTCTCATCAACACTTAAGTTTAGTTAATTCACTGTTTTATAATATTTATTACATTTCTCTCTCTGTTCCCATAAAAGTAAATCTCTGTGCCTGACAGTCTGTGCTCAGGGCCTTCAAATCAAACTTCAATTTTATAAAACAGTAAATGAATTAAACTTATCACATTTTTCTTGCTACAGAGCTTCAGGAGCTGACGTCACAGCGGCTCGTCACACACTCGGTGTCGCCATGTTGGCAGTAATCGGCAGATCGACCGACTCGCGCTGTACGACTCCATATAACTCCAATAACAGATTGTTCTCCAGACGCAGCCGCGATTCATTTCCAAATTATTTTGCCAAAAATGGCCAATACAAAGAATGAAACACACGAAGATCAGAACAAGAACCAACCTGTGAACATGTGGCTCCAGAGTGAGTCAGAATTGTGGGTGTGTACGTGTGTTCAGGACCTGCACACACAGAGACGACCCGGTGTTCCCCGTGATCACGCAGCAACAGCATTTGTTATTTTAGGCTTTAATTAACTAAATATTTTTATGGTAATAGACAATAGTCTATTCAACTGATTCAACTTTAAAAATGTCCTGTTTGTGTGAGAAATACAGTCACACTAGATCCAAACCAGAGTCCTGAACTATCGGGAGCAGCTTCAGTTCTGTCCGGGTCAGAGGAGCTGGAGCGGGGAGTGACTGTCAAGGAAATTCTGCTCACAAGACAATTCTGTTAAAAAAACACTCAGAACGACCAGAACTAGTTTTATACTTGCACAAGGAGAGTTGCTGGACTGTCTGTCTGCTCCCTGCTCTACTCTGCCCAACAACTCTCCAAGTCTCTTTTACTGAAAATCATGTCACATATGAGCATATTTGATGACATCACAATACATATATTTCACATGTTATTTTATGACTAACAATCGTCAACTGAAGCACCCCCCCATTTCACACTTGATTACATGTCCCAGTGATAGACAATTACGTAGTTTCCCCAAGGCCTTCAGTTTAGCAGATGATGGGACAAACCCTAGTAGATTAGCTTAATCTGTCAGTTGACATGTCATTTATATCAGCTGCTGTTTTCATGTCACATACATCTTGAACCAAAACAGACCCAAAGCAATGTTGATTACACCATGATTAATATTTAAATGATTCACCGTTTAAATGCTTAATAGTTTAATGAAAGAATTACATATATACATGAGTAACACTTTAATGAGACTTTAACCAAAGAAATACATTTATATCATAAAATTAAAAACAGTGACGTCAGGAGCCTCGACCTGAGAAGAACTTTCCCCGAGAAGAACCAAGAGCCCGGAGCCCGGACGCTCAGAACAACATAAACCAACCAAACAGGACTCACGCTTCTGTCCAGATGCTGCATCACCTCGGAACCAGCCGCGGTTCTTGAGCGCTGTCAGGCGGGTTCTCCCAAAAATAACAACTGGAATCGATCGATTAAAAGCAAAAAGAATTTATTCCCTATTCAATACAATTCTAGTACAGAGCTCTGGGTCAGATCGTTGTCCCTAACTGCCCGTGGCTACACAGGTCTTAAATCAGGCAAATCTGACTGCCTCTGGATCCCTGAACCCAGACTTTTCTAGACATCCATATGAACATGCAACAGGTAACGCCTTGAATCCTCCTTGGAGTTTCTCTGCATTCCTTTAGGTTCAGGAGGTTGACAGCAGCCAAATGTAAATCACCCGTTTGTTTGGTTTTGTACCAGGCTGAACCATCTCCACTGCTGCTGCTTCCTCAAAAGGACACAACCCTGCACAAAGATGATCTTAAAAACAAACATGTTTCACACAGTGGTGCCTTTAAACATACAAAAGATTTCAGTGGTTAAACATTAACACAATGTGTAATAATCAAACAAATATATAAATTCAATGTTTAATATGCACATGTGACGCACCCAACAAACTTCACTTCATTTGGTACGGACTTCAAGACCAGACCAAAGACCAGACCAAAGACCAGACCAAAGACCAGACCAAAGACCAGACCAAGACCAGACCAACCAGACCAGACCAGACCAAAGACCAGACCAAAGACCAGACCAAGACCAGACCAAGACCCAGACCAGACCAAAGACCAGACCAAAGACCAGACCAAGACCAGACCAAAGACCAAAGACCAGACCAAAGACCAGACCAAAGACCAGACCAGACCAAGACCAGACCAAAGACCAGACCAAGACCAGACCAAAGACCAAAGACCAAGAAGACCAAAGACCAGACCAAAGACCAGACCAAAGACCAGACCAAAGACCAGACCAAGACCAGACCAAGACCCAGACCAGACCAAAGACCAGACCAAAGACCAGACCAAAGACCAGACCAAGACCAGACCAGACCAAAGACCAGACCAAAGACCAGACCAAAGACCAGACCAGAAGACCAGACCAAGACCAGACCAACCAGACCACCAAAGACCAAGACCAACCAGACCAGACCAGACCAAAAGACCAAAGACCAAAAGACCAAAGACCAGACCAGAACCAAGACCAGACCAAAGACCAGACCAAAAGACCAGACCAAAGACCAGACCAGACCAAAGACCAGACCAAAAAGACCAGACCAAAGACCAAGACCAAAAAGACCAGACCAAAAGACCAAAGACCAGACCAAAGACCAGACCAGAAGACCAGACCAGAAGACCAAAGACCAAAAAGACCAAAGACCAAGACCAGACCACCAGACCAAAGACCAGACCAAGGACCAGAACCAGACCAAGACCAGAAGACCAGACCAAGACCAAAGACCAGACCAAAGACCAGACCAAGACCAGACCAAGGACCAGACCAAGGACCAGACCAAAGACCAGACCAAAGACCAGACCAAAGACCAGACCAAAGACCAGACCAAAGACCAGACCAAAGACCAGACCAAAGACCAGACCAAGACCAGACCAAGACCAGACCAAGACCAGACCAAGGACCAGACCAAGGACCAGACCAAGACCAGACCAAGACCAGACCAAAGACCAGACCAAGGACCAGACCAAAGACCAGACCAAAGACCAGACCAAGACCAAGGACCAGACCAAGGACCAGACCAAGGACCAGACCAAAGACCAGACCAAAGACCAGACCAAGGACCAGACCAAGACCAGACCAAGACCAAAGGACCAGACCAAAGACCAGCAGACCAAAGACCAGACCAGACCAAAGACCAGACCAAGACCAGACCAAAGACCAAAAGACCAAGACCAGACCAAAGACCAGACCAAGACCAGACCAAGACCAGACCAGACCAGAAGACCAGACCAAAGACCAGACCAAAGACCAGACCAAGACCAGACCAAGGACCAGACCAAAGACCAGACCAAAGACCAGACCAGACCAGAAAGGACCAGACCAAAGAAAGACCAGACCAACCAGACCAAGACCAGACCAAAGACCAGACCAAGGACCAGACCAAGACCAGACCAAGCCCCCCGTCCTGAGGGTCTGAGCTGTGGTGATGTTCCTCTTTGTCTCTGTTTCTGCTGCTGTTTCCCTCAGATCTTCTGCTCCGGGCTGATGTTTGTACAAAGTTCTACACGTTGCTGTTTTATGAGTTCATGACGACACTTGAGATGAGGACGGCCCCGTGGTCTGAACAGGAAACATCGGTGTTGATAATTGGAGGCATCGTTGTTCTACCGGGAAACAGAGGCACGATAATCCGACCAATTTTGGTTCGTTTGTCAGTGAACTGCAGATCTGGGACTTCATCTTCAGCGGAAATATTTTAAAAAAACACCCCGGGGTATTATACGGGTCGGTAATGTTTAATC
>NW_026571299.1:1170846-1260846 GCF_026225935.1 Boleophthalmus pectinirostris | reverse complement strand
ATCAGTTTGATACAGTTCAATAAAATAAAGGCTAAATCTCGTCCGTGACACTAAAAGTTTTTGTTAAATCACTTTTTGTGCAAAGTTCATATGAAACACAAACATTTTAATCGTCAAAACAGTGAAAATGTCAAATGTGTCGCATAAACGAGTTTCCTTCCTCTGAACAAAAACAAAACTGTGGCTCTGTAACAAAATAGTTTAGTAAAATAAACCAATAAATCCTCTTGGCGATATATCGATACAGCAGCCCACGATATCTATCACATTAAACAATACGATATATCGATATTACAATATATTTACACAGCCCTATCTGCAATGTGAAGTCCAAGTAAACTAAACTTAAAAAAATAAAAAAAACATTGGAAGAGAGTTAAAACGACCAAAATCTTGTAAAAAATCCAAAAAAATTGTAATTGTCCAGTGTGCAAAAACAATTCTATGTTTAATGTTTGTGGCCATGTCGCCCCATCGCATCATTTTTGGCACATTTTATCGTGAAATGCACCAAAATATGTCCAAAGCTCCAAACGCTCTGCTCCACCCTGTGATGTCATGCAGTGGTAGTTTTCAAGATCGGTGATTCAGAGACTGAAATGGAGCTGCTCAGACTGATCACTTGTGTCTGTGTTTGTTTTTCAGAACCCGGTGATCGCAGACGTGTACACGGAGCACGCTCACCCCGTCCACGTGGCCAAGTACGCGCCCAGCGGCTTCTACATCGCATCAGGAGGTAACCAAACTTTTACACCGACGTGTCCCACCGTCCCGTCTACAAAAGGTCAAGGTTTAGTCCCTGGTTTAGTCCCTGGTTTAGTCCCTGGTTTAGTCCCTGGTTTGGTCCTCGGTTTGGTCCTCGTTTCTGGTTTGGCCCTGGTTCCGTTTTTTTGGTTTTAGTCCTGGTTCCCTTTTTGGTTTATTCCCGTTCTGTTTTCTGGTTTAGCCCTGGTCTTGTTCTTGTTAGTATCTGGTTTAGACCTGGTTTAGACCTGGTTTAGTCCTGGTTTAGACCTGGTTTAGACCTGGTTTAGTCCTGGTTTAGTCCGGGTTTAGTCCGGGTTTAGTCCGGGTTTTAGACCTGATTCTGTCCTGGTTTAGACCTGGTTTAAACTTGGTTTAGTCCTGGTTTAGACCTGGTTTAGACCTGGTTTAGACCTGGTTTAGTCCTGGTTTAGTCCTGGTTTAGACCTGGTTTAGACCTGGTTTAGTTTAGACCTGGTTTAGACCTGGTTTAGACCTGGTTTAGACCTGGTTTAGACCTGGTTTAGTCCTGGTTTAGACCTGGTTTAGACCTGGTTTAGACCTGGTTTAGTCCTGGTTTAGTCCTGGTTTAGTCCTGGTTTAGACCTGGTTTAGTCCTGGTTTAGTCCTGGTTTAGTTCCTGTTGAGGAGCTGTAATCATGATTCCATTGAATTTCTTTTAAGAAAATTAAACTCATGTTTGTGACAGTTTTGTGATCCTTTTTATTTTATTTTATTTATTTTTTTTTAGTTTTAATAAAAGTGTTTTTTCCCGTTTCAGACGCTTCAGGAAAAGTGAGGATCTGGGACACGACTCAGAAGGAACATCTGCTCAAGTACGAGTACCAGCCCATCTCCGGGAAAGTCCTGGACATCGCCTGGACCGAGGACAGTAAACGCATCGCCGTGGTGGGAGACGGGAGGGAGAAGTGAGTATGAACGAGAGGAGGAAGAGAGAAGAGAGTATGAACGAGAGGAGGAAGAGAGAAGAGAGTATGAACGAGAGGAGGAAGAGAGAAGAGAGTATGAACGAGAGGAGGAAGAGAGAAGAGAGTATGAACGAGAGGAGGAAGAGAGAAGAGAGTATGAACGAGAGGAGGAAGAGAGAAGAGAGTATGAACGAGAGGAGGAAGAGAGAAGAGAGTATGAACGAGAGGAGGAAGAGAGAAGAGAGTATGAACGAGAGGAGGAAGAGAGAAGAGAGTATGAACGAGAGGAGGAAAGAGAGAAGAGAGTATGAACGAGAGGAGGAAGAGAGAAGAGAGTATGAACGAGAGGAGGAAAGAGAGAAGAGAGTATGAACGAGAGGAGGAAGAGAGAAGAGAGTATGAACGAGAGGAGGAAGAGAGAAGAGAGTATGAACGAGAGGAGGAAGAGAGAAGAGAGTATGAACGAGAGAGAGGAACGAGAGAGAAAGAGAAGAGAGTATGAACGAGAGGAGGAAAGAGAGAAGAGAGTATGAACGAGAGGAGGAGAGAGAGAAGAGAGTATGAACGAGAGGAGGAAGAGAGAAGAGAGTATGAACGAGAGGAGGAAGAGAGAGAGAGAGAGTATGAACGAGAGGAGGAAAGAGAGAAGAGAGTATGAACGAGAGGAGGAAAGAGAAGAGAGTATGAACGAGAGGAGGAAGAGAGAAGAGAGTATGAACGAGAGGAGGAGAGAGAGAGTATGAACGAGAGGAGAAGAGAGAAGAGAGTATGAACGAGAGGAGGAGAGAGAGAGAGAAGAGAGTATGAACGAGAGGAGGAAAGAGAGAAGAGAGTATGAACGAGAGGAGGAAGAGAGAAGAGAGTATGAACGAGAGGAGGAAGAGAGAAGAGAGTATGAACGAGAGGAGGAAAGAGAGAAGAGAGTATGAACGAGAGGAGGAAGAGAGAGAGATTGAACGAGAGGAGGAAAGAGAAAGAGAGTATGAACGAGAGAAGAGGAAGAGAGAAGAGAGAGAACGAGAGGAGGAAGAGAGAAGAGAGTATGAACGAGGAGGAAAAGAGAGAGAGAAGAGAGAAAGAGAGAGAAGAGAGTATGACGAGAGGAGGAAAGAGAGAGAGTATGAACGAGAGAGGAAAGAGAGAAGAGAGTATGAACGAGAGAGAAAGAGAGAAAGAGAGTATGAACGAGAGGAGGAAGAGAGAAGAGAGTATGAACGAGAGGAGGAGGAAGAGAGAAAGAGTATGAACGAGAGGAGGAAAGAGAAGAGAGTATGAACGAGAGGAGGAAAGAGAAGAGAGTATGAACGAGAGGAGGAAGAGAGAGAGAGAACGAGAGAGGAGAAGAAGAGAGTATGAACGAGAAGGAGGAAAGAGAGAAGAGAGTATGAACGAGAGGAGGAAAGAGAGAAGAGAGTATGAACGAGAAGAGAGAAAGAGAGAGAGAGAGTAGAACGAGAGGAGGAGAGAGAAGAGAGTATGAACGAGAGAAGAGAGTATAGAGAGAAGAGAGAAGAGAGTATGAACAGAGAGAGAGAGAAGAGAGAAGAGAGTATGAACGAGAGGAGGAGAAGAGAAGAGAGTATGAACGAGAGGAGGAAGAGAGAGAGAGAGTATGAACGAGAGAGAGAAGGAGAGAAGAGGGAAGAGAGGAGGAGAGAGAGAGAAGAGAAGGAGGGAGAGGGGAGGAGGAGAAGAAGATGGGAGGAGGAGGAGAAGAGGAAGAAGAGGAAGAAGAGGAGGAGGAATAAAAGAGAGGGACAGCTCCTAAACAGTGTCCTAGTTCAGAGCCTGGTCCAGACCTCGGTTCTTGTGGTCCAGACCCGTTCTTGTGGTCGGTTCTTGTGGTCCAGACCCCGGTTCGTTGTGGTCCAGACCCCGGTTCTTGTGGTCCAGACCCCGGTTGTGGTCCAGACCCCGGTTCTTGTGGTCCAGACCCCGGTTGTTGTGGTCCAGACCCCGGTTGTTGTGGTCCAGACCCCGGTCGTTGTGGTTCTGACCCCGGTCGTTGTGGTTGTGGTCAGGTTCGCCTCGGTTTTCCTGTGGGACTCGGGTTCGTCTGTGGGGGAACTCACGGGTCACTCGAAGCTCATCAACAGCGTCGACATCAGACAGAAGCGTCCGTACAGAATCGCCACAGGAAGTGACGACACCACCGCCGAGTTCTTCGAGGGACCACCCTTCAAGTTCAAGTTCACGCTCAAGGTAACGCACTAATACTACTAATACTACTACTAATACTACTACTACTAACTACTACTACTACTAGTACTACTACTACTACTAATACTACTACTACTAGGCAAGGCAAAGCAAGGCAAGTTTATTTGTATAGCACAATTCATACACAAAGTAATTCAAAGTGCTTTACAGAATAAGAAATACATTAAAATCATAATAAAAACAAATCAAAACATAAATAATCGTGAAGATTAAAATTAAAAAGAGAGACATAAATTGGAGAGAAGAGTGCGGAATGAAAACCTTTCAGTTATTTGCACAGTTAAACAGAAATGTTTTGAGTCTGGATTTAAACAGCGTCACAGAAGAGTCTGTCTCACATGTTCAGACTGTTCCAGGTTTTAGCTGCATGAACCTGAAACTCTGACTCCCCTTGTTTAGTCGTGACTCTGGGCACCAGCAGGAGTTGGTCCCTGAGCTCCTCAGAGTGTGAGATGTTCATATGACACTAACATGTCACAGATGGACTTTGGTGCTCGGCCATGGAGACACTTGTACAAACAGAGCTGCTTTAAAGTCTCTGAGCCACAGGAGCCAGAGCAGAGACCTGAGACCAGGACTTATGTGCTCGTACTTCCTAGTTCGAGTCAGGACCCGAGCTGCGATGTTGTGGATGTTGTGGATGTTGTGGATGTTGTGGATGTTGTGGATGTTGTGGATGTGGATGTGGATGTTGTGGATGTTGTGGATGTTGTGGATGTTGTGGATGTTGTGGATGTTGTGGATGTTCTGGATGTTGTGGATGTTCTGGATGTTCTGGATGTTCTGGATGTTCTGCAGCGTCTCACAGCTCGTTTGGAGAGACCAGTGAGCAGAACATTACAGTGTCTAACCTACTGGAGACAAACGCATGGATAAGTTTCTCCAAGTCTGATTTAGACAGTAAACCTTTGATTTTTGCTATGTTTTTTAGATGGTAAAAGGCTGCAGATGTTATTGACTTGATGTGGCTGTTAAAGTTCAAGTCTGAGTCCATTATTACCCCTAGATTTCTTGCCTGATTTGAAGGTTTTAGAGCGAGAGACTGGAGGTGACTGCTGACACTGTCCCTTTGTTTCTGTGGACCAAACACTATGACTTCAGTCTTGTCAGAGTTTAGCTGGAGAAAGTTGTTTTGCATCCACAAAACTATGTACTACTACTACTAATAATAATACTTTTTACTACTACTAATACTACTACTGCTGCTACTACTACTACTACTAGTACTAGTACTACTACAGCTGCTACTACTGCTACTACTACTACTACTACTACTGTTACTGCTGTTACAATTTTTACTACTACTGCTGATATTACTGCTACTATTACTTGACTCTGGACTTGACTCTGGACTTGACTGACTGGACTTGACTCGGGACTTGACTCGGGACTTGACTCGGACTTGACTCGGGACTTGACTCGGGACTTGACTGTATTTGACTCGGGACTTGACTCGGGACTTGACTGTATTTGACTCGGGACTTGACTGTATTTTGACTCTGATTTGACTCGGGACTTGACTTTGACTCGGGACTTGACTGTATTTGACTGACTTGACTCGGGACTTTGACTGTACTTTGACTCGGACTTGACTTGACTCGGGACTTGACTGTATTTGACTCGGGACTTGACTTTGACTCGGGATTTGACTTGACTGTATTTGACTTTGACTCGGGGACTTGACTGTACTGTTTTGACTCGGGACTCGGGACTTGACTGTATTTGACTCGGGACTCGGGACTTGACCTCGGGACCTGAGGTGAGAGACTTGAGACGTTCAGAGCAGTGACTCGCTCCCACCTCTGTAATATTTCCTTCAGTAATAATCAAACTTCACTCGGACGGTTTTTAACAGATATTTTCCTGTTTCTTTTCGTTTTGTTTTTTGTTTTTTTTCAGGAACACTCTCAGTTTGTGAACTGTGTGCGTTTCTCTCCTGATGGTTCCCACTTCGCCACGGCTGGAGCTGACGGACAGGTCGGTGCACTTTTATAATTCAATGCAACTCTGTCGTATAATTATATAATATTAAAAATCTGTCACACTTTTCCTGTGGTGGTGTTCTGTTTGTTCTTGTTCTTCCTGTTGTTCTCCTTCTTCCTCTTATTATGTTGCCCAAGCCTTATTTTTTTTTCAAAATCTGGCTGCAGCATGACATTAAATGGAGGGAGAAAAGAAAAAAAACAACAACAGCGTAGCGTGAATGAACGTCTAATTTGGAGCAATCAGTAGAGTGGAGGAAGTCTTTGGATGGATCGTGGAGAAGTGTCGGTTTAATCCACAGTGACTCTTAGATTCTAGACATAATACCGAGAGTTGGTTGGTCATTGTTATTAGAATTAGATCTGGTGTTTTTCGCCACATAATGGGTGTGATGTTGGTCTTAATTTTCATTGAAGTGGTCTTAAAAAAGGTCTTAAAGTCTTAAATTTGGGGTAATCAAACCCCCTGATACCCTGTTCTTTGTCTTCCTCTTGTTGTTCTTCCTCTTGTTCTTTGTTCTTCTTCTTCTTTCTTCTCCTTTTGTTGTCTTCTTCCTCTTGTTTGTCTTTTCTTGTGGTTGTTCTTCTTCTTGTCCTTCTTTGTCTTCCTCTTGTTTCTTGTTCTTCCTCTTGTTGTTGTTGTTCTTTCTCTTCTTGTCCTTCCTATTGTTGTTCTTCCTCTTGTTCTTGTGGTTCTTCTCTCTTCTTGTTCTTCTTTGACTTCCTCTTGTTGTCGTTCAGTGTCATTCTCTTGTATTCCTCTTGTTTCTTGTTGTTCTACTTCCTCTTGTTGTTGTTCTTTCTCTTGTTCGTGTGGTTGTTCTTTCTCCTTGTTCTTCTTCTTTGTCTTCCTCTTGTTGTTCTTTTTTTCTTGTTGTTCTTCCTCTTGTTGTTGTTGTTCTTCTTCTTCTCTCTTCTTGTTGTTCTTCTTTGTCTTCCTCTTGTTTCATGTTCTTCCTCTTGTTGTTGTTGTTGTTCTTCTTCTTCTTCTTCCTCTTGTTCTTGTGGTTCTTCTCATTGTCATTCTTGTTCTTGGTCTTCCTCTTGTTGTTCTTTCTCTTCTTGTTGTTCTTCTTTTGACTTCTTGTTGTCGTTCTTTGTCTTTCTCTTGTTCTTTCTCTTCTTGTTGTTCTTCTTCTTCTTTGTCTTCTTGTTTCTTCTTCCTCTTGTTCTTCTTTCTCCTTGTTCTTCTTCTTTGACTTCCTCTTGTTGTCGTTCTTTGTCTTCCTCTTGTTGTTGTTCTTTCTCTTCTCGTTGTTGTTGTTCTTCTTTGTCTTCCTCTTGTTGTCGTTCTTTGTCTTCTTGTTCTTCTTCTTTGTCTTGTTTCTTGTTCTTCCTCTTGTTCTTCTTTCTCCTTGTTCTTCTTCTTCTTTCACTTCTTCTTGTTCTAAAGTGCGGCTGTCGTGTCTGAATGGGACGTACTGCTCGTTGTGTTTTGATGTTTTGCAGCTGTTGTCGTCTGCGTCCTCATGGGCGTGTGACGTTAACCGGAGGCACTGTTCCGTCTGAGGCTCTGACCCGACCGTTCTTGTGTTTCAGATCTTCCTGTACGACGGTCAGAAGGGGGAGCTGGTTCGCTCTCTGGGGGGAGACAAGGCGCACAACGGTGGAATCTACGCGGTAAAGACAAACGGGAGATTAAAATGTCTGATGTTGATCGCTTCAGATGTTCGCTTTTACACCATCCTCCGGGGTTTTTATTTCACTGTTTTGTCCGTAAATCCATTTGATCAGTGAACTGCAGATAAAATACTCACTTTTAACCCAGCCGGAGTTGGTTAAAGCCTTTTTAAGAGCCGTGTCCACTTCTTTACACAGTTGACAGGGAGAACATGCAAACTCCACACACAGATAGAACCCGCACTGCCGGGAGTCGAACCAGGGACGTTTTGGCCGTGATGCGTGAGACCTGGCTATTTTTATCAACCTAAAGCTGCACTATGTAACTTTTCTGGTTGGGGTCTAGGCCTGTAACCATAACAGATTTTACTGGACGATTAATTGACCAAGAATTTATTGCGATAAACGATAATATTGACATTTTTGAGACCATTTTGAGAATAAAAATGCAAACAGACCCTCTCAAAGATCAATAAACTTTACTTTCTGAAGAACATTTAACACAGGAACTGTTAAGGGTCGTTCACACCAAAGCGTCAAAAAATGCCTCATCGTCTTTATTTGGAGCCTTTGCATTTGAGTTCAGTCGCCCCAGACGCTCTTGTCTTTGACGCCGTGGACGAACGGGACAAAAATACTTGACAAGCGTCCGTTGCCCTGGAAACAAGAGCCCGGTCCTGGACTTTTGCCGAAACAATGTCAGACCAGACTGAGACTTTAGTGTTTTTATCACATAAAACATCAGCGGAGGAGATCGGGTCGAGGACTGGAGCGGATATATATGTATACTTCACTAATGACACTGGATCAGTCCCGGTCTAGTCCCGGTCTAGTCCCGGTCTAGTCCCGGTCTAGTCCCGGTCTAGTCCCGGTCTAGTCCCGGTCTAATCACTGTTTAGTCTCAGTCTATTCAAGGTCTAGTCCTGGTTTAGTCCTGGTTTAGTCCTGGTTTAGTCCCGGTTTAGTCCCGGTCTAGTCCTGGTTTAGTCCCGGTCTAGTCCTGGTTTAGTCCCGGTCTGGTCCTGGTTTAGTCCCGGTCTGGTCCTGGTTTAGTCCTGGTCCAGTCCTGGTTTAGTCCTGGTTTAGTCCGGTCTGGTCCTGGTTTAGTCCCGGTCTGGTCCTGGTTTAGTCCCGGTCCGGTCCTGGTTTAGTCCTGGTTTAGTCCTGGAGTCCTAGTCCTGGTTTTAGTCCTGGTCCGGTCCTGGTTTAGTCCTGGTTTAGTCCCGGTCTAGTCCCGGTCCGGTCCCGGTCCGGTCCTGGTCCGGTCCTGGTCCGGTCCTGGTCCGGTCCTGGTCCGGTCCTGGTCCGGTCCTGGTCCGGTCCTCTGTTATTGTGGTGTATATATTTATGCTCCGTTCATGTTTGTGGTTCTCGCTCTGGTTCTCGGGTTTTTCTTCCTGATAATAACGTCGCTGCGTCATTAGAAAGTTCAGCATTTTCAACTTCTAACGCCTTGGACCCGCGTCTAGAGCGTCGACGCCAAAATGCTCAAGACGCACCTCGTTGACGCCAGATTCGTGCCGCGCTGATGCCGAAGACGCGCCGCAAAAACGCAGGACGCTCTAGTCGCGCGTCCACAGACTTTACATAGAAACTGGACACTTTGACGCTTTGGTGTGAACGAACCTTAAGACAAACAAAAACAACAGGCCTAAATAAAATAGACTTGTTCACATAGGAACAGCCTCATGTGTCTCACAGCGAGGACTTGTTCACAAAAATGCACTTGAATAAACCATTATTGAACCAAAAACAAATAAAAGGATAAATAAAGTAGATTATTAAATCTCTGTTACTGTAAATCTCTTAAAAGTGGTTTTAGTCAGTGACTCACATTGGAGTTTTGTGGCTCTTCTCTCTGCACCTGCTGCTGTGGCCTCGACATTTTGGTCTTGACATATTATTCATATTATTCCGCGACACAGGATCCAATTTCTCTGTTTTGTCCGTCAAACAAATCCTGTTTATAATACAGAGCCTGGCTCCAAATTCACCCCAGATTTGCCCCGTAACATTTAGCATCACAAGCTTCATTTACCGTATTTTCCGGGCTATAGGTCTCGCTCTTGAGCCTCCAACCTCATCAAAAAACAACTGTGCGCCACAATCCAGAGCGCCCCATACACGAATCCACTCAGGTGTCCCAGCACGACTTCAGTAAACTACAAACACACAAACACACACAGGACACACACGGAGCAGACAGCGACCGCACAGCGAAACACACCCACAGACACACTCATCGCTCCACGCCGACGAGGAACGGAACGGAGGAACGAACCGAAAAAGCGACGAGTCCAACGTGCCACTTCTAGACACGACTGAACAACTGAGTCACTGCGAACACGCCGACAATCCAGCGACAGACACACCCTCCCTACACGCCACAACTGAACAAAGCCCAGAGTCACAGTGAACGAACAAACTAACAAAACCACTCACCCATCACACTGTTGGGTTTCATTTAAAGTCCCACACGGTTTATTTGTGAAAAAAGTTCGAGAATAGATCATTTAATGACAGAGCGCCGCATAATCCAGTGCGACTATAGTGCGGAGAATACGGTATGTACAGTTCAGGAGTTACACCAAAACATTTGTTGGTTTCCTCAAAGAGTTGAGATAATTTACAATAGTTGAGACATCAAATCAAGCATTTTGTTGAGTTTAAACTGTGTCAAATATTAAGTGTTTTCTGATTCATTCATTTTGTAAAAATAAGTCAGAACAGCATCACAAATGTTGGATCTGTTAAAAACATGTCTAGTCTTTCTAAAACTGTCCATTTTCTGTTGGTGGTGCTTCATTTTTAACATGGTGAAAATGCACCAAATGTATTTTGTTCCATTTTGAACACTTCACATCTTGTTGATCGTTCATCACAGAGGCTCAGGTTTAAAATACGAAGTCCACAGTGTCGAGTGTGGGAAGGTTTATTTTCAATATCAAACCTCTGTCTGTGAAACTGCACTTTCCACACTTCTTCAGACGCCCTCACATTTGAAGAGGATTTTTTGAACAAATTCAAGTACATGTACAATGTACATTTGCCAAATTTTAACCCTTGAACATTTGAAGGACCTTAAATAGTTTTTTAGACACAGAAATCTGAAAGTGGCTCCTTGAACAACTCTGCCCAAAACAGCTCAGGGCAGAGTTGATAAAATATTTTAATGACAAAACTATAAGGAGTTGGGAGATCAAATCTGGGACGTTTCTGCTTGGAAAGTGTGTGAGAATTTTTTCCGAGAATTTTTCCAGTCAAATCTGAGATGGTTGGGCGAGGGCATTTGGAGATTTGGCGTGGAATGACCCCAAACCCCAATCACGCACGAGGTCGAGCGCCGTGTCGGCTCACAGGAAATAACAGAGACAGCGCGTTAAATCGTTCCAGTGTGCGATGGTCTTAATCTCTCTGTCCCTCCCTCTCTCCCTCTCAAACATTCTCTTTCTCTCTTCTAACCTCTCGTCCTCTTCCAGATAAGTTGGAGCCCTGACAGTTCCCAGCTCATCTCTGCTTCTGGAGATCGTACGGTGAAACTGTGGGACGTGGAGAGCGGCGCCGCGGCGACCACCTTTTCCGTGGGGTCCGAGGTTGGAGATCAGCAGCTCGGGTGTCTGTGGCAGAAGAACCACCTCCTCTCTGTGTCTCTGAGCGGAAACATCAACTACCTGGACAAGAACAACCCCACCCGGCCAATCAGAGTCCTCAAGGTGAGACACTGCCACCTCGTGATGTCACCAAGTGGTAGTTTTCAAGTGAACGGCTCCTTTTCCCTTTAGTTCAGTCGAGATTTTCAATTCCAGGACTGAAAAAATGATCCAGATGATTCTAGTGAAGGTGTGTGGAGTTTAAAAACACAGTGGAGCACTTCCTCTATTGCCACACGATGACATCACGAGGTGGGACGGAGCGTTTGGAGCGTTTGGAGATGCAGACAGACTGATATTGGACTGGTCGTGTTGGTGCGCTCCCTCTGCTGTCCTGTGGTGGCGCACTTTTCACAAACCTTAAATAGGAGGGTTTCAGTCACGTGATCACGATGACGCGCGAACTTCAGGTGGAGGGCAGGAAGTGAAGACAAACACGACAAACACGACAAACACGACAAACACGACAAACAAACACGGCTCTGGAGAACACAGATATGGAGAAGAGTTCTTATTGTAAGGATTTAGAGCCAGTAACGAGGCAAAAGTACGAGAAGTTAGTCGACAAATATATTGGGCGTGACCCTGATCTTATTGAAAATGAGAGAATTTTCAACCGAAGTAAAAGATTTGCCGACAATCGAGGCAGAGGAGATCACGAACTATTGAGCTCTTCAGACGTCGTTCTACACCAGACAACAGATGAAGGCAAAGTACAAAAGTTTGGAGGCATAGAACTTTTTTTGTCAGTGGATGGGTCCTCAACCTCGGTGCAAAACGCCTAAATGATGATTATGGTTTGGTCTTGGCCGAGGTGAGTGTTTCTCTTATTTTGTGTATAGACGTTATGGAAAAACTGCAGTGTATCGGCAGTGACCTCGATCTGAACTATTTAATGTCAACAAACGTCGTTAGTCGTTAATGATTCGTTTATGTTTAGGTAAACCACAAAAAACAATTTATCTTCGTAACAAACCTTTGTCGAAGTGTTCACCACAGACACGAGCATTTGCGGATTCTGCTCCTCCCGACCACAAACGGGTTTGTAATCCACTTTTTACAGCGTTGTTCTGTCGGCTTTTCCCATTTCTGAACCTTTGTGGACGACTATATTCGGTTCTCTCGGTTAGAACGATTGGAACTACACAACACATCGGCATTTTCCTCCAGTCGGTTCACTTCCTGCCCTCCGTCTGATTTTGCGCTGACAAACGTCGCCCTGTGACGTCACGTGAAACCCAGATATTCTGTTTGAAAATGAAGTCATGTGATTCTCAGATGAGCCACCAGAGGGCGATGAAAGATCTGAATGTGTTGCTCATAATCTCTCTCTCTCTCTTTCTGTCTCTCCGTCCTCAGGGCCACTCGAAGTCGATCCAGTGTCTGACCGTTCACAAAGGCGACGGTCGCTCCTTCATCTACTCGGGGAGTCACGACGGACACATCAATATCCTTTAAATCAGCTTCAGTATGACGACAGGACGAGGCGACTGTGTGGAGTGTGTGTGTGTGTGTGTGTGTGTGTGTTAGGCCTGTAACGATAATCAATAAATCAATTAATCGTACGATAACTTATAACAAGCTCGATAACTTTTCCGGCCGCGATAAATTCTATTTGCATGTTTGTTTGTTTTCCTCGTCTCTCGCTTTCTACCAAAGAGACTGAATGTCAAATGTTTCTGTCGCTCTCTGACTCCAGTCGTTTAATTAGTGTAATGACGCTTAAATGAACGTGCCAGCGTAGACTAGACGGATTATTTGTTCATCAGCACAGTGGATGCGTACGGCCTGAGTGCAGAAAGCACCGCCGTCTGCGCACTGAACACGAAGCCGCGACACAAACGCCGCCGTCAGAACCAAAACGGTTCATCTCCGTGTGACAAAACACGTCACAGTCAACAGGAGTGAGCGGGACACGTGTCAAACGCAGCGAAACGCAAACAACAAGATGAAATGTCTCAAACCCCAACAGCCGATAAACCCAAACCCAACTGACGGAACTAGCCCCGCCCCCAGAAGACCCCAAAACCCACTGAAATCCCACAAGACACCGACAGGATGCCAGACAGGACAGAACAGGATCCTGTGTTCAAGACCAAAACGACGAGTCTCACAGCAGCAGCCACAGAGAGACAAGACACAATATTCCAATGAAGTCAGTGACTAAAATCACTTTTAAGGGCAATTTTGTTAGAGATTTTATTGTTTTGGTTGTGTTTGGTTCAACAACGGTTTATTCAAGTGACTTTTGTGAACAAGTCTTTGCTGTAAGACAAACGCATTAGGATATTAGGAAGAGTGTGTGTGTGTTTGTCGTTGTCGTGCGGCGAGGGTTTTGTGTGTTTGTCGTTGTCGTGCGGCGAGGGTTTTGTGTGTTGTTTGTGGTTGTCGTGCGGCGAGGGTTTTGTGTGTTTGTCGTTGTCGTGCGGCGAGGGTTTTGTGTGTTTGTGGTTGTCGTGCGGCGAGGGTTTTGTGTGTTTGTGGTTGTCGTGCGGCGAGGGTTTGTGTGTGGTTGTTGTGCGGCGTGGGTTTGTGTTGTTTGTGGTTGTCGTGCGGCGAGGGTTTTGTGTGTTTGTCGTTGTCGTGCGGCGAGGGTTTTGTGTGTTTGTCGTTGTCGTGCGGCGTGGGTCTGTGTGTTGTTTGTGGTTGTCGTGCGGCGAGGGTTTTGTGTGTTTTGTCGTTGTCGTGCGGCGAGGGTTTTGTGTGTTTGTCGTTGTCGTGCGGCGAGGGTTTTGTGTGTTTGTGGTTGTCGTCGCGGCGAGGGTTTTGTGTGTTTGTGGTTGTCGTGCGGCGAGGGTTTTGTGTGTTTGTGGTTGTCGTGCGGCGAGGGTTTTGTGTGTTTGTGTTTTCGTGCGGCGAGGGTTTTGTGTGTTTGGGTTGTCGTGCGGCGAGGGTTTTTGTGTGTTTGTGGTTGTCGTGCGGCGAGGGTTTGTGTGTTTGTGGTTTGTCGTGCGGCGAGGGTTTTGTGTGTTTGTCTTTGACGTGCGGCGAGGGTTTTGTGTGTTGTTTGTGGTTGTCGTGCGGCGAGGGTTTTGTGTGTTTGTGGTTGTCGTGCGGCGAGGGTTTTGTGTGTTTGTGGTTGTCGTGCGGCGAGGGTTTTGTGTGTTTGTGGTTGTCGTGCGGCGAGGGTTTTGTGTGTTTGTCGTTGTTGTGCGGCGAGGGTCTGTGTGTGTGGTTGTCGTGCGGCGAGGGTTTTGTGTGTTTGTCGTTGTCGTGCGGCGAGGGTTTTGTGTGTTTGTCGTTGTCGTGCGGCGAGGGTTTTTGTGTGTTTGTCGTTGTCGTGCGGCGAGGGTTTTGTGTGTTTTGTGGTTGTCGTGCGGCGAGGGTTGTGTGTGTGTTTGTCGTTGTCGTGCGGCGAGGGTTTTGTGTGTTTGTGGTTGTCGTGCGGCGAGGGTTTTTGTGTGTTTGTGGTTGTCGTGCGGCGAGGGTTTTGTGTGTTTTGTCTTTGACGTGCGGCGGGTTTTGTGTGTTTGTGGTTGTCGTGCGGCGAGGGTTTTGTGTGTTTTGTGGTTGTCGTGCGGCGAGGGTTTGTGTGTTTTGTTGTGTGTTGTCGTGCGGCGATTTGTGTGTTTTGTCTTTCGTGCGCGATTTTGTGTTTTTTGTTTGTGGTTGTCGTGCGGCGAGGGTTTTTTGTGTTTTTTGTGTGTTTGTGCGGCGAGTTTTGTGTGTTTGTGGTTGTCGTGCGGCGAGGGTTTTGTGTGTTTGTGTTGTGTGCGGCGAGGGTTTTGTGTGTTTGTGTGTTTGATTTGTGCGGCGAGGGTTTTGTGTGTTGTTTGTGGTTGTTTGCGGCGAGGGTTTTGTGTGTTTGTGGTTTCGTGCGGCGAGGGTTTTGTGTGTTTGTGGTTGTCGTGCGGCGAGGGTTTTGTGTGTTTGTCGTTGTTGTGCGGCGAGGGTCTGTGTGTTGTTTGTGGTTGTCGTGCGGCGAGGGTTTTGTGTGTTTTCGTTGTCGTGCGGCGAGGGTTTTGTGTGTTTGTCGTTGTCGTGCGGCGAGGGTTTTGTGTGTTTGTCGTTGTCGTGCGGCGAGGGTTTGTGTTTGTGGTTGTCGTGCGGCGAGGGTTTTGTGTGTTTGTGGTTGTCGTGCGGCGAGGGTTTTGTGTGTTTGTGGTTGTCGTGCGGCGAGGGTTTGTGTGTGTGGTTTGTGCGGCGAGGTTGTTCGTGCGGCGAGGGTTTTGTGTGTTTGTGGTTGTCGTGCGGCGAGGGTTTTGTGTGTTTGTGGTTGTCGTGCGGCGAGGGTTTGTGTGTTTGTGGTTGTCGTGCGGCGAGGGTTGTGTGTTTGTGGTTGTCGTGCGGCGAGGGTTTTGTGTGTTTGTGGTTGTCGTGCGGCGAGGGTTGTTGTGTGTTTGTGGTTGTCGTGCGGCGAGGGTTTGTGTGTTTGTGGTTGTCGTGCGGCGAGGGTTTTGTGTGTTTGTGGTTGTCGTGCGGCGAGGGTTTTGTGTGTTTGTGGTTGTCGTGCGGCGAGGGTTTTGTGTGTTTGTGGTTGTCGTGCGGCGAGGGTTTTGTGTGTTGTTTGTGGTTGTCGTGCGGCGAGGGTCTGTGTGTTGTTTGTCTTTGTCGTGCGGCGAGGGTTTGTGTGTTTGTGGTTGTCGTGCGGCGAGGGTTTTGTGTGTTGTGGTTGTCGTGCGGCGAGGGTCTGTGTGTTGTTTGTGGTTGTCGTGCGGCGAGGGTCTGTGTGTTGTTTCTTTGACGGCCGTGCACCGCGCTGGGACAGTGACAGTGGGGAGACGGAGTGTTTCAGTGGAAAAGGACACACAAACTCTGTGAGCCGCATCTGCGTCAACGAGAACCACGAACTGGTGTCGTGCAGCATGGACGATACCGTCAGGTTCACCTCCACCAGCGCCACCGAGTACAGGTACTACTACTACTACTACTACTACTATTACTGCTACTGCTACTACTACTACTATTACTGCTACTGCTACTATACTACTACTACTACTACTGCTGCTACTACTACTACTATTACTACTACTACTACTACTGCTACTGACTACTACTACTACTACTACTACTATTACTGCTACTGCTACTACTACTACTACTACTACTATTACTGCTACTGCTACTACTACTACTATTACTGCTACTATTACTGCTACTGCTACTACTACTACTACTACTATTACTGCTACTGCTACTACTACTACTACTACTACTATTACTGCTACTGCTACTACTACTACTATTACTGCTACTGCTACTACTACTACTACTACTACTATTACTGCTACTGCTACTACTGCTACTGCTACTACTACTACTACTACTACAGACACCAGCGCCACCGAGTACAGGTACTACTACTACTACTTACTACTACTATTACTGCTACTGCTACTACTACTACTACTACTACTATTACTGCTACTGCTACTACTACTACTACTACTATTACTGCTACTGCTACTGCTACTACTACTACTATTACTGCTTACTGCTACTGCTACTACTACTACTACTACTACTACTATTACTACTACTATTACTGCTACTGCTACTACTGCTACTGCTACTACTACTACTACTATTACTGCTACTGCTACTACTACTACTACTATTACTACTACTATTACTACTACTGCTACTGCTACTACTACTACTATACTACTACTACTATACTACTGCTACTGCTACTACTACTACTACTACTACTATTACTGCTACTGCTACTATTACTGCTACTGCTACTGCTACTACTACTATTACTGCTACTGCTACTACTACTATTACTACTACTATTACTGCTACTACTGCTACTGCTACTACTACTACTACTACTACTACTACTACTACTACTACTACTATTACTGCTACTATTACTGCTACTATTACTGCTACTATTACTACTACTACTACTACTATTACTGCTGCTACTGCTACTGCTACTGCTACTGCTACTATAGCCACCAGTGCCACAGAGTACAGGTACTATTGGAAAATACTACTGTTACTACGAGACAGAGGGAGGGAGATTATGTCTGGTCTGTGCGCTCTCGACAGATTTGTGGGTGCTCTGTCCCCACAGCACCCATGGGATCCTCAGGGAGCCTCTGTAGGTTTAGTAGTTGTACCTGTGGTACCTGTAGTACTTGTAGTAGTTTTAGTAGTTGTACCTGTGGTACCTATAGTACTTGTAGTAGTTTTAGTAGTTGTAACAGTTTGTGTGTCTTGTCCAGTGGAGATGTGGTGAAGATGGATTCTCAGCCCAAGAGTGTGAGTGTGTCTTCAGGAGGACTCGCTCTGGTCGTCTGCATCAAAGGGGTCAGTGTCTTTAAACCCTTCGTGTGTGTGATGGGAGGGCATCTGGTGCATCTGTGTGTCGTGTGTGATGGAGGCATCTGTGGTCTGTGTGTCTGTGTGTGTGTCGTGTGTGTCGTGTGTGTGAAGGCATCTGGTGCGTCTGTGTGTGTCGTGTGTGATGGGAGGGCATCTGGTGCATCTGTGTGTGTGTGTGTGTCGTGTGTGTCGTGTGTGTGATGGAGGGCATCTGGTGCATCTGTGTGTGTGTGTGTGTCGTGTGTGTCGTGTGTGTGATGGGAGGGCATCTGTGCGTCTGTGTGTCTGTGTGTGTCGTGTGTGTCGTGTGTGTGATGGGAGGGCATCTGGTGCGTCTGTGTGTGTCGTGTGTGATGGGAGGGCATCTGGTGCATCTGTGTGTGTGTGTGTGTCGTGTGTGTCGTGTGTGATGGGAGGGCATCTGGTGCATCTGTGTGTCTGTGTGTGTCGTGTGTGTCGTGTGTGTGATGGGAGGGCATCTGGTGCATCTGTGTGTCGTGTGTGTCATGTGTGTGATGGGAGGGCATCTGGTGCATCTGTGTGTCTGTGTTTGTGTTTGCAGATCGTTTTACTGAAGGACAAGAGGAAGGTTTTCACTCTGGACGATCTGGACTTTGAGCCTGAGGTGGGCGCTCTGCAGCCAGGGGGCGCCACTGCCGCTGTGGGAGACTCGGTGAGTGAGACTCTGAAGAACAACAGAGACGTGAGCTTTAAACCGACTCCTTGTGATGTCATGAAGTGGGAGTTTTTAAGTGAACAGCTCCTTTTAGCTCAGTAGAAACCTGCAGCTCCAGAAATGAATGAAAATGATCCAGATGATTCTAGTGAAGGTGTGTGGAGTTTAAAAACACAGTGGAGCACTTCCTGTATCACCACTTGATGACATCACCAGGTGGAGTGTTTTCAGTTTGAGGAGAAGATCTTTCAATAACACTGTTCCCAACTGTAAAAGTCAGTGGAATCTTCTTCAGACACAGACTGGTGTAAAACGTGACTCAATCCTGTTAAATACTTTATTCATAACAACATCAAAGAACTGGACTGGAAAATAATTCACAAAATTTACCAATTTACTTCTGTCCAAATTCACACATTGCATCTTTTGTGAAGTGAAGAAGAAACCTCCCCCATCTCTTTTGTTATTGTAAATTAGGGCTGTCAACATGATCACGTTAACACATGAGATTAATCACAAAAAATTATCTCACTAATATATTTTTAACGCAGATTAATCACACATTTTCTTTTGACCGGACATGTTCCTCTGTCGAAAGTCCGCGCAGGTTCAGGTCAGTGATCAGGTCTGTCCGTCCGCCGACGCAAAGACGACTCATGAGACTAGGACAGGTGTGTTCAGCCGCAAATTTCTCTTCAAAAAAACTCCCCGACGGGACTTTAGATAAAACTGAGGTCGTTTGCACGTACTGCGGCGATGAACTCTTTCCACTCAACAAGTTTGAAATACCATCTTAAAAAACCCGTGTTTGATTCAGCCGCGAGCAAAGACACGACTTGTGCACCGACGGCGAGCGGCGGTGGCGGAGCGCACCCGCGGTGATGTCGTCGACAAATGTACCACCGATGAGTTGACCGACGCCCTCGCCAAACGGATATCCACAGCACGCCGGCCAATGAGCAGAGAGAAAACCAACGGCTGCAGAATGTCACGAATCTGACCTTGAAGTTGGTCATGTTGTGGTGTAATTTATAAAACAACGTGACTAAATTCAAGGTGATTATTCTTACAAACCGTTGCCTAAATTGACATTATCTGAACATGACAAACTTAAAACCAGAACAACGGTTAAAATTAGGGATGGGCATGATTAGTCCATTAATTGATAATTGATCACTAAGAATTTCATCGATTACGTTCATTTTAATCGACAAACCGAATGCAGGTCGCTGTGTGTATCGCGTCTGTACATGTGTCTCTGCATCAGAAGGAGCGAGACACAAACAGTGGGTCAGTCTGGAACGAACCGAAGCACAAATGTGGATTTAACCAGGATTTGGACAAGAAATTCCACACTTTCCGTTGCGTTGGGACAATCTTCATGAGAAGTTTTGTCTGATAAAAGAAAATAAAAAGTCCAAACTTTACTGAACCAAATTAAAAATATTATTGATCGAAAACGAAGAAACACGTCCACACAGCAGATTTAGTCCTGTTAAATCCTGGTTTTAGACCAGGTTTTAGACCAGGTTTTAGACCAGGTTTTAGACCAGGTTTTAGACCAGGTTTTAGACCAGGTTTTAGACCAGGTTTTAGACAGGT
This sequence comes from Boleophthalmus pectinirostris, assembly GCF_026225935.1. Classification (NCBI taxonomy): domain Eukaryota; kingdom Metazoa; phylum Chordata; class Actinopteri; order Gobiiformes; family Gobiidae; genus Boleophthalmus; species Boleophthalmus pectinirostris. Next base: position 1,241,147 of record NW_026571299.1, on the reverse strand, counting down.
TTTAGACCAGGTTTTAGACCAGGTTTTAGACCAGGTTTAGATCTGGTTTAGTGTCTTGCAGTCAGTGGCATTACTGAGAAAAAAAAAAGGAATTTAGCCCCAAATGTGAAAACAGTAAAATTCCTCTGTTTAATCCATTTATTTCAACAAAGTAACTATAATCCAATTACCACTCACTGAAACAGTAACTGTAACTGAATACAGTTACTCATCATTTGTACTCTGATTACTCTGGTACATGTAATCTGTTACTCCACAACACTGGTCATGGAGCTGGAGGCACCAGATCATTCAGACTCTGGAGCCGTTTTCCATCAGATTAATGTGAACGAACCACTCACATACACACTAGTGTGAACGAACCCTGTACACACAACACCACTCACATACACACTAGTGTGAACGAACCCTGTACACACAACACCACTCACATACACACTAGTGTGAACGAACCCTGTACACACAACACCACTCACATACACACTAGTGTGAACGAACCCTGTACACACAACACCACTCACATACACACTAGTGTGAACGAACCCTGTACACACACACCACTCACATACACACTAGTGTGAACAACACTGTACACACAACACCACTCACATACACACTAGTGTGAACGAACCCTGTACACACAACACCACTCACATACACACTAGTGTGAACGAACCCTGTACACACAACACCACTCACATACACACTAGTGTGAACGAACCCTGTACACACAACAACACCACTCACATACACACTAGTGTGAACAACACTGTACACACAACACCACTCACATACACACTAGTGTGAACCAACACTGTACACACAACACCACTCACATACACACTAGTGTGAACGAACCCTGTACACACACACCACTCACATACACACTAGTGTGAACAGACACTGTACACACACACACCACTCACATACACACTAGTGTGAACAGACACTGTACACACACCACTCACATACACACTAGTGTGAACAGACACTGTACACACACCACTCACATACACACTAGTGTGAACGGGGCCTGAGAATTATCCTCAAACTCTAAACAGTATTTGTATTGATAAATCTATCAAAACACAAAAACATTCAGAACAATTAAGTCGTGTGTTTTTAAATCCTCCTCTTTGTCGTTGTTGTTGTCGTTGTTGTTTCAGGAGGGTAAGATCCACCTGTTTTCTGTGAGTGGAGGGGCTCTCTCCTCCACAGATCCGATCCTCGAGGCCAAAGGGAAACTCACAGACCTCGGCTTCTCTCCCGACGGCGCCTTCCTCGCCGCTCTCGACGAGAACAAGGTCCTGACTGTGTTTAGTGTGGCCGACAACTACGCCGTGAGTATCCTCTGCATCATCTGTGTCCTCTGCATCATCTGTGTCCTCTGCATCATCTGTGTCCTCTGTGTCCTCTGCATCATCTGTGTCCTCTGCATCCTCTGTGTCCTCTGCATGTCCTCTGCATCTGTGTCCTCTGTGTCCTCTGCATCATCTGTGTCCTCTGCATCATCTGTGTCCTCTGCATCATCTGTGTCCTCTGCATCCTCTGTGTCCTCTGCATCATCCTCTGTGTCCTCTGTGTCCTCTGCATCCTCTGTGTCCTCTGCATCCTCTGTGTCCTCTGTGTCCTCTGCATCATCTGTGCATCCTCTGTGTCCTCTGCATCATCTGTGTCCTCTGTGTCCTCTGTGTCCTCTGTCCTCTGCATCATCTGCATCCTCTGCATCCTCTGCATCCTCTGCATCATCTGTGTCCTCTGTGTCCTCTGTGTCCTCTGTGTCCTCTGCATCCTCTGCATCATCTGCTGTCCTCTGTCCTCTGCGTCCTCTGTGTCCTCTGCATCCTCTGTGTCCTCTGTGTCCTCTGCATCATCTGTGTCCTCTGCATCATCTGTGTCCTCTGCATCATCTGTGTCCTCTGCATCCTCTGTGTCCTCTGCATCATCTGTGTCCTCTGCATCATCTCTGTGTCCTCTGCATCCTCTGTGTCCTCTGCATCATCTGTGTCCTCTGCATCCTCTGCATCCTCTGTGTCCTCTGCATCCTCTGCATCCTCTGCATCCTCTGTGTCCTCTGCATCCTCTGCATCATCTGTGTCCTCTGTGTCCTCTGTCCTCTGCATCATCTCTGTGTCCTCTGTGTCCTCTGTGTCCTCTGCATCCTCTGCATCATCTGCGTCCTCTGCATCCTCTGCATCCTCTGCATCATCTCTGTGTCCTCTGTGTCCTCTGTGTCCTCTGTGTCCTCTGCATCCTCTGCATCCTCTGCATCATCTGTGTCCTCTGTGTCCTCTGTGTCCTCTGCATCCTCTGTGTCCTCTGTGTCCTCTGCATCCTCTGCATCATCTGTGTCCTCTGCATCATCTGCATCCTCTGTGTCCTCTGTGTCCTCTGCATCCTCTGCATCATCTGTGTCCTCTGCATCATCTGTCCTCTGTGTCCTCTGCATCCTCTGTGTCCTCTGCATCATCTGTGTCCTCTGCATCATCTGTGTCCTCTGCATCATCTGTGTCCTCTGTGTCCTCTGTGTCCTCTGTGTCCTCTGTGTCCTCTGTGTCCTCTGTGTCCTCTGCATCATCTACGTCCTCTGCATCCTCTGCATCATCTACGTCCTCTGTGTCCTCTGCATCATCTGTGTCCTCTGTGTCCTCTGTGTCCTCTCTGTGTCCTCTGTGTCCTCTGTGTCCTCTGTGTCCTCTGCATCATCTACGTCCTCTGCATCCTCTGCATCATCTACGTCCTCTGTCATCTCTGTGTCCTCTGTGTCCTCTGCATCATCTGTGTCCTCTGCATCATCTGTGTCCTCTGCATCATCTGCATCCTCTGCATCATCTACGTCCTCTGCATCCTCTGCATCCTCTGCGTCCTCTGTGTCCTCTGTGTCCTCTGTGTCCTCTGTGTCCTCTGTGTCCTCTGTGTCCTCTGTGTCCTCTGTGTCCTCTGCATCATCTGTGTCCTCTGCATCCTCTGCATCATCTACGTCCTCTGTGTCCTCTGTGTCCTCTGCATCATCTGTGTCCTCTGCATCATCTGTGTCCTCTGCATCATCTGTGTCCTCTGCATCATCTACGTCCTCTGCTCTGTCCTCTGCATCATCCTCTGTGTCCTCTTCGTCTCCTCTCGTCCTCTTCCTCTCCTCTCGTCTCCTCTCGTCCTCTTCCTCTGTCGTCTCCTCTCGTCCTCCTCCTCTGCGTCTCCTCTCGTCCTCTTCCTCTTCGTCTCCTCTCGTCCTCCTCCTCTGCGTCTCCTCTCGTCCTCTTCCTCTTCGTCTCCTCTCGTCCTCCTCCTCTGCGTCGTCTCCTCTCGTCCTCCTCCTCTGACCCCCTCCTCGTTTCCTTCCAGGTCAAAGGTCACTTTTACGGACACCACGCGAAGCCGGTGACCCTGAGCTGGAATCCGGACTGTGAGCACCTCGCCACGGGGGGGATGGACATGAACGTCTACGTGTGGACCATCAACAACGAGGACAAGAGGATCAAGCTGCCGGGTGCGCCGCCCTCCCCCCGCTGCTCGTTTCCACGGAGACGTCGCTGCTCTGCCTGGAATGTCCCACAGTGTGACTTTAAACGGCTCCAAAATCAAAAATCCCTGGAAAAACAAACATTGCGAGTGCGAGCGGCGTCGCCTCTCCACAGATCTGACCTGGTCTCCATGAAGATAGAAAGGTTTAATGCCACACTGTGGAACATTCGAGTCAAAGCAACAACATCTCCATGAGGAAAAGCGTTTAGACGACGGAGCCTCCCCCAGAAAAGTTACACAATGCACCTCTAAAGTTCACAAGAGTCGGTTTGGTTCAGATTTTTGTGCGGTGGCCGGAAAGTGCAAAACACTTTAACATTTCACAGCACAAAACCAAATTACATTTAGAAAACACACATTTACATCTCGAAAAAACAAATTTACAAAACACGAAACTCGAGGCAAAAACACAAATACAAAACCCCCCGGGAAAAAAAAAGAACAACAGTTTTTGAGGGAAAGAGAATGTCCTGAAAAGCCGAAGTGACGAACGACGTGCGGCACAAGCAGGAAGTGAAAAGTGTTTCAGCGCATTTGTAGGAACCACGAGGAGCCGTGGATCTATTAAAACATCTGGACACAGTGTTGTTGCTTGTAGCTGCCTCCAGTTGACGTAGAGACTCACTGGTTCGACAGCGGAAAAATCCCATGGGCCGAGAGAAGATTTATCTTATAGAGACAATGTAAACACAACCTGCTCGTGTTCGTCTGACAGGGACCTACAGCTTTCAAAATGTGGGATTTTGTGGCGATTTTTACAAATTTTTAGATCATAAACTTTTTCTCAGCTCAAAATCCTTCAGTTGTCTTAAAAAACTCTTTATAATCGTTTGCTTCGGCTCCGCTCTGCTCTTCTCGCTCTGATTGGTCAAAGTGATCACGTGATACACGAGGCTGTGCTGCGTGCGTTGGCGTGTTGGCGTGGCGTGTGTGCGTTGCGTGTGCGTTGGCGTGTGCGTTGGCGTGTGCGTTGCGTGTGCGTTGCCGTGCGTTGCTTGCGTGTGTGTTGCCGTGCGTGCGTCGTTGTGCGTTGGCGCGTGTGGTTGTTGCGTGTGCGTTGGCGGTGCGTTGGCGCGTTGCGTTGTGCGTTGTGTTTGCGCGTGTGCGTTGGCGTGTGTGCGTTGGCGCGTGCGTGGTGGCGTGCGTTGCGCGTGTGCGTTTGGCGCTGCGTGTGCGCTTGGCGCGTGTTGCGTTGCGTTGCGCGTGTGCGTTGGCGCGTGTGCGTTGGCGTGTGCGTTGGCGCGTGCGTTGCGTTGCGCGCGTTGGCGCGTTTGGCGCGTGCGTGCGTGTTTGGCGCGTGCGCGTTGGCGTTGGCGCGTTTGGCGTGTGTGCGTTGGCGCGCGTGCTTGGCGTGCGTTGCGCGTTGGCGTTGGTGCGTTGCGTGGCGCGTGTGCGTTTGCGCGTGGCGCGTGCGTTGGCGCGTTGGCGTTGGCGTTGTGTGCGTTGGCGCGTTGGCGTTGCGTGGCGTTGGCGTGTGCGCGCGTGCGTTGTGCGGGTGCGCGCGTTGGCGCCGCGTTGGCGCGTGCGCGGCGTGTGCGCGTCGGCGTGTGGGCGTCGGCGTGTGCGTCGGCGTGTGGGCGTCGGCGTGTGCGTCGGCGTGTGAAAAGACTCTACTGCACATGCTCAGTCGGCCCACAGACGCTGGAAGAACCTGACTGGGCTAAAGGAGAATCTGGGATCATGAGACATTGAGCTCGGCCCATTGACTTGAATGGTCGGCCATTTTGCAACCTGGGGGATTGTGTGGATCACATCTTCAGCCTTTGTCTCTCTTCTTCTTCTTCTACCCTTTCGATGTCCCTTTGGCGCTTGATCCTTCCGTCTGCTCTGCGTCTCTGAGTCCCACACACCGTCCACAAGCTGAGCACGAGGTGTAAAGAGGCGAAGGTTCACGCCACAAAACGGACGAAACACGGTTCACTCCAAATGAGAAACGAGACGCTCTGAACGTTACTGCAGAACAGTGACGCAATTTTGACTCTTTTTGGAGAGTTTATATCATGTGTACAATGATCTAATTCACACGATTTGCTACCGAACTAAAGACTCACTGGATCATTTTGACACAATCACCCAGAGTGAAAATCTTACACAACGTCTCTGCCGGGCCGCGGAGGCGTGCGGTTGTTGCTGCGGCTGTGGACGAGCCTGTCGGACTGGAGGCTTTTTGGAGTCACTGAAGTTTCTGTTCATCATGTGGTGTTTTTCTGATCTTGATGCTGAAACGTTCTTGTCTGTGTCTGGTCAGATGAATGTTTATTCTGTATAATCGACAAACAGTCACATTTTTTCTTTATTCTAGACCAGCCTGTTACACATGTGCATTAGGGACAGTGTCGGGGAGTAACAGATTACATGTACCAGAGTTATGTAATCAGAAGTACAAATGATGAGTAACTGTATTCAGTTAGTTACTGTTTCAGTGAGTGGTAATTGGATTACAGTTACTTTGCTGAAATAAGTGGATAACAAGGCAGTATTTTCCTGTTTTCACATTTTGTACTACATCCCATTTATTTTTTAATTTCGGTAATTCCACTCATTGCTGGAAACCCAAACAGAACACGGCAATAAGAGCGATGTAAACGTCATGTTCACGTTGGAGCGTCAGTCGCACAATGGACGAGGTGGAAGAGTCAGTAGAACAGAGCAGCAGTGCACAGGGAAAAACACACTTATGTCGTGGAAATTAAAAAAGTTAAATGTCAAACTGGAGCTACACAAACACACACACAAACACACACACACACACACACAAACACACACACAAATACACACACAAACACCAACACCTACCTTCGTCATCGACCTGAGAACGCGCGGACACAGTCATCCTCCCGTGCGTCGCGTGTGGATTGTGTTTTCTCGTGTACGCTGCGTAAACCGCGCTTCCTCCTGTGCACCTCTAAAACCAGGACTAAAACCAGGACTAAAACCAGGACTAAAACCAGGACTAAAACCAGGACTAAAACCAGGACTAAAACCAGGACTAAACAATGACACCTAACAGTAGGTTGGACATAATTTAAGTTGATCTCATATCAAAATAATTTCTCTATCAATAATATGTTTAATATGGTGAAGGAAAGGCTGATCTTGTTGTTTTCTTTGAGCAGATGAAACATCTTATGTGAACAGATTCTGCTCTTTGTTTCTCTACACTAAACAGTTGCTGATTCATGGAGACTTGGGCTCAACAGACAATTTGTAGAAAACAAACATGAATTTTCAGGATGTGGTTGGTACATTCATGTCGTTTTAAAAGGCATGACAGTATCAAGTAATCCAAAGTAATCAGACTACATTACTCATTTTAAGTAATTTAATGGATTCCGTTACAAACTACATTTTGCTGTGTGTAATCTGTAATCTGTAGGGGATTACATTTTAAAAGTAAATGTCCCAACACTGATTAGGGATGACACACACTGAGCGTGTAAAAGACTGATGGCCTGTATGATAGTGATTTCTTTTGTACTGGACTGAAAGGATCAGGACACGGTGCACGCCCACCACAACCTTCACCACAGTGAAGACACGGACGACCTGATTGTTCTTGACCCTGTGTATTTGTTACACGACACAGAGATGAGGCACCTGCTGTAGGAGCGTCTGGAACAGACCAGATCAAGTGTTGGATCAAGGCGTTCATGTTCTGCAGTAAAGAACAACGTTTGTTACTTCAAACACCAGGTCTTGATTGAACATGTGAAGGAAACATTTGGATTATTTTTCAATGGGGAAATAATACACCACGATAAAGAAGGTTTAATGTGACAATACAGCTCCGGCAGATTTGTGTCTCTGTGGGAGTGAATGAAGCGAGAGGAGGACACGCCTCCACACGAGGCTCCGCCTTTACCAGTTAAACTGATCACCAGATAATCCAGAACACCGACAGGAGACTCAGTGCTATGGGCTAAAGAGCCGGCTCTTTCAACTCCCAGATGGCTCCTCAGATTTTCTGCTTCTTATATTAAAAAAAACAAACAAAAAAAACATATCAAATGTTTATCCTTAAACGGCTTTATAATTTTGTAGCTCTCTGTTCAAGGTTGAGTGTGTTTGGAAAATAAAGTATAAAGTTTTCACCAGGTCTAAACCAGGACTAAACCAGGACTAAACCAGGACTAAACCAGGACTAAACCAGGACTAAACCAGGACTAAACCAGGACTAAACCAGGACTAAACCATGTTTTCACAAAAAAAGCAGAGGAAAGAAACACAAAAGGCACACTAAAAAAACTAAAATCTCCCGTCGTTCTTTGCAAAGAGCCGGATCGTTCACGACAGCACGACTAGAGAACTTTGAATTTATGATCCACGTGGTTCTTACAAATGCTCTGAAACACTTTTCACTTCCTGCTTGTCCTGCACGTTGTTCGTCACTTCTGCTTTTCCGGACATTCCCTTTGCGTCCAGAACTGTCTTCATTTGTCGTTCATTTGTTCGTTCATTTGTTGTTCATTTGTTTCGGGGGTTTGTATTTGTGTTTTTGCTGCGTGTAAATTTGTCTCGGCGTTTGTACAAGTATTTCATAAAACACATTTGCAGAAGAGCAAGCACATTTACAAAACACGGAACGTAAATTTGTTTCCAAGATGTAAATATGTCATTTAGTTTTCAAACTTGTTGATGTGTGTTGTGAAATGTAAAAGTGTTTTGCACTTGGTGGCCACGGTACTTTTGTGTACTTTTGTGTACTTTTGTGTACTTTTGTGTACTTTTTGATGGATCGAGGAGCCTGGATGAAGGATCAGGCTCCAGTGTCGTCCATTTGTTTTGCTTAAAGGTTGTATAGAGGATTTTTTTAAGGGAAGAGAAATACAGCGACAGTCCTTGTGCGCGTTCAGAATTACTGCTGAAGTTTCCTGTCTAGAAGTAATTCAGCGACCGACACGTCAGGTTTTAGACACTTCGTCTGCTTCGGTCGCGCCATCGCTGGACGAGATCTCCAAGAATCACCTCAGTTTGGCTTCGCTCCTTTTCCTCTTCTCTTCTTTCAGCGACCTCAAAAACGGACTTTCTTTTGCGGCGAACCGGTCGTGGATTCTCGTCCGCCATCGCGACAAACTTTATGCGAACTGCGAGGAAGCGACAGTTCGAAAAAGCCTCTAAGAACCGCCGCGTAAACCACGTAATCCCCGCGCTCCGACGAGTCAGTTACACTACGGAGTTTGATTGACAACCTAACAGCCAATAGAAAATGAGGGAGCCTCGTTTTCTATTGGCTGATGTTTCTCTGGCCTCAACACGTCCACAGTTGATAGATTTTCGTTCTTTTTTTTTTTGGTCATCATAATTACAAAGCTGCTGTGTCTCTGTAATGGTGTTTTAATCTTTCACTGACAGTTTGAAACTAAAAAAAATCCTCCATACAACCTTTAATGCTCCTTATAATCCTGTTTGATTTCTGTATGAAAACAGACGAGAGAATTCAACACTGATATTGCTCCTTTAATCCGGTGCACTTTTATAGTCTGAAAACTCTGGTACATTTTTAAATACAGAACGTTTCAACTTTGTCCTTTCTCCTCAGACACTCATCGCCTGCACCACGTGAGCAGCTTGGCCTGGTTAGATCCTCACACTCTGGTCACCACCTCTCACGACGCCAACGTAAAGCAGTGGACCATCACCTACTGAGACCGGAGACCAGACCTAGACCAGACCTAGACCGGGACTAGAGCGGGACTAGAGCCGGCCCGGGATTCGGACCAGGATCGCGGGGACTTGTGCGGACCCCAGACCCACGCTTGGCTTTGCAGGGTCTGAATGACGAATGCCTGTTGATGTGTGAGCTGTTGATTTAAACCTTCTCGTCGTTTTTGTCTTTTTATAATTTATGTAAAACACGGTTCATTGTTCACGCCATGGCCACTTTATTAGGTACGCCGCCTCGGACCCAGATTTTTCCGCTGGTTCATTCAGTTCAAAGTCTCCCTCAAGTCTCTTATTTTTCTGATGCTGGGCTCTTCCTTGGTCTAAACCAGGACTTGAACTTGGTCTAAACCAGGACTTGAACTTGGTCTAAACCAGGACTTGAACTAAAATGGGTCTAAACTCCACTGGAACTAAACCAGAACTTAAGATTAAAATGGATCTTTATTTTTGTACTTAAAACAACAAAAATGAGACTAAACCTGGACTGAGTCTGGACTGAGTCTGGACTGAGTCTGGACTGAGTCTGGACTGAGTCTGGACTGAGTCTGGACTGAGTCTGGACGAAAGTGCCCTGATTAAAATGAATGTTTATTTTTGTACTTATTATAAGAAAAACCAGGTCTGAACCAGGTCTGAACCAGGTCTGAACCAGGTCTGAACCAGGTCTGAACCGCTCTGATCATTATGGATTTTTATTTTTGTACTTATTTCAAGAGAAACCGGGTCTACACCGGGTCTACACCGGGTCTACACCGGGTCTACACCGGGTCTACACCGGGTCTACACCGGGTCGTCTCTTGTGTACCTAATAAAGTGGCCAGTGCATATTTTTCCTTTTTTTCCTCCGACCCTTTAAAGGTAAAATGATTGACAGCTGGACATTCCTTTGATTGTCTTCCCCTGGTCGTGTGAGCGTCTCCAGCAGAGGGCGCCGTTTAACTTGATGAAAAAAATCACACAAATATTCAAAACTCTCCAAAAATCTATTTTTACAGAATCTTTCCACTCGGCCCCGTTCATTTTTCCTACACACTTTTTATTGTGCTGAGCCCAGTGCAAAACTCCACACTGTAGAAAGAAGTGGACACGACGAAAACCCGCGAGCCGCCGCCGCCGCCGCCGCCGCTGCCGCCATCGTCCAGACAGGAAGTGAGCGTGTGCGCGAGTGTGGCTCCATCCACTCTGGCTCCGGGTCACTTTGTGTGTAAAAAAACGTGCTCACTTCTTTAGAGTCTGTGCTCTGAACCGACACCTGTCAAATAAAAGTTCAAAATGAAAATAACTTCATCATAAATAAAATAAAATACTTCAAACTAAAGTCCACGTTTACTTTTCAGTCAGATTTACATCAGAGACCGTGACTAAGACTAAGGCCCTAGAATCTAAACCAGGTCTACAACCGGGTCTGAACCAGGTCTACAACCGGGTCTGAACCAGGTCTGAACCAGGACTAAACTGGGTCTAAGCACAGTCCAAACATGGGCTTTCCCTAATTAAGTCTAAACCAGGTCTAAAAACAGGTCTGAGCTGGGACTAAAGCAGGTCCAAAATTGTTCTAAACCTAAACCAGAAGTTAACCAAGTCCAAGACCTAAACCAGGTCTAAACCAGGTCTAAACCAGGTCTAAACCAGGTCTAAACCAGGTCTAAACCAGGTCTAAACCAGGTCTAAACCAAGAAAACATGTCCAAAAAGGTTTAATAACTTCATATTTATTTCTGTAAAATTAAAAACTCAGATTTAAATGTCCAATCTGTGACTTTAAGCGATGAGGAAACTTTTCAGCTCTTGATGAAAAAAGTGGGTGGGTAAAATGAATGGGACTTTTACCCTGAAACGGCGCCCCCTGGTGACCCCCCCCCTCCAGCTCAGAACCATAAAGTGTCAGCCAACCTTGTCGTTCGGTCACATTCCTGGATCATCTCTGCGTCTCTTCTCATTTTGTGTTTTTGCCGTTTGCGTTTGATCTGACGACTTCCTGTTCGACTGTGGGAGGGCGGAGTACTTCAGGATACTTCAGGATACTGCAGTACTGTGTGTACTTTTACTGCGACTCTGAAGTGTATGTGCTGTCTGTGTGCGCACGGTGACGTCGGATATTTTCATGTTTTATGCATCGCTCTGAACCCCGGAGCGACGAGGAAATAAATCAGAAACATTTGGGTAAAAGTGATTTTCTGTGTCTGTTTTTGAGCAGTTTTCAGGAATTTTTCTTGAAAAAAATCAAGAAAAAAAAAAGAAAGTGATTTTAGTTTTAAAACACACACGAGGGCCCTGACACACACGGGGGGGGGCACCTGACACACACGGGGGGGAGGCACCTGACACACACGGGGGGGGGGGCACCTGACACACACACGGGGAGGGCACCTGACACACACACGGGGAGGGCACCTGACACACACGGGGGAGGGCACCTGACACACACGGGGGAGGGCACCTCACACACACGGGGGGAGGGCACCTGACACACACGGGGGGAGGGCACCTGACACACACGGGGGGAGGGCACCTCACACACACGGGGGGAGGGCACCTGACACACGATTCTTTTTGACTTACACAAACTTTATTGATCCTGAAGGGAAATGATTTGGACACAGGAGTCACACTTTAGTCACAATTTAATAGAATAACAAAGAGTCAAAAATATAAATAAATGGTAAAAATAAAAAGCAAAAGACAATTATAAAAATATAAATGTAAAAGTCAAAATAAAATTGAAAATAATAAAAAATCTTAGCAATAAACAAGAACAGAGGAAGAAAAATGATACAACGATCTGTTACATAAGAGTGAGTTGTACAGTTGTAGGGAGTATTATCTGTTACATAAGGGTGAGTTGTACAGTTGTAGGGAGTATTATCTGTTACATAAGGGTGAGTTGTTGTACAGTTGTAGGGAGTATTATCTGTTACATAAGGTGAGTTGTACAGTTGTAGGGAGTATTATCTGTTACATAAGGGTGAGTTGTACAGTTGTAGGGAGTATTATCTGTTACATAAGGGTGAGTTGTACAGTTGTAGGGAGTATTATCTGTTTACATAAGGGTGAGTTGTTGTACAGTTGTAGGGAGTATTATCTGTTACATAAGGGTGAGTTGTTGTACAGTTGTAGGGAGTATTATCTGTTACATAAGGGTGAGTTGTTGTACAGTTGTAGGGAGTATTATCTGTTACATAAGGGTGAGTTGTTGTACAGTTGTAGGGAGTATTATCTGTTACATAAGGGTGAGTTGTACAGTTGTAGGGAGTATTATCTGTTACATAAGGGTGAGTTGTACAGTTGTAGGGAGTATTATCTGTTACATAAGGGTGAGTTGTACAGTTGTAGGGAGTATTATCTGTTACATAAGGGTGAGTTGTACAGTTGTAGGGAGTATTATCTGTTACATAAGGGTGAGTTGTACAGTTGTAGGGAGTATTATCTGTTACATAAGGGTGAGTTGTTGTACAGTTGTAGGGAGTATTATCTGTTACATAAGGTTGAAGAGTTGTACAGTTGTAGGGAGTATTATCTGTTACATAAGGGATGAGTTGTACAGTTGTAGGGAGTATTATCTGTTACATAAGAGTGAGTTGTACAGTTGTAGGGAGTATTATCTGTTACATAAGGTGAGTTGTACAGTTGTAGGGAGTATTATCTGTTACATAAGAGTGGGAGTTGTACAGTTGTAGGGAGTATTATCTGTTACATAAGGGTGAGTTGTACAGTTGTAGGGAGTATTATCTGTTACATAAGGTGAGTTGTACAGTTGTAGGGAGTATTATCTGTTACATAAGGTGAGTTGTACAGTTGTAGGGAGTATTATCTGTTACATAAGGTGAGTTGTACAGTTGTAGGAGTATTTATCTGTTACATAAGGGTGAGTTGTACAGTTGTAGGGAGTATTATCTGTTACATAAGGGTGAGTTGTACAGTTGTAGGGAGTATTATCTGTTACATAAGGGTGAGTTGTACAGTTGTAGGGAGTATTATCTGTTTACATAAGGGTGAGTTGTACAGTTGTAGGGAGTATTATCTGTTACATAAGGGTGAGTTGTACAGTTGTAGGGAGTATTATCTGTTACATAAGGGTGAGTTGTACAGTTGTAGGGAGTATTATCTGTTACATAAGGGTGAGTTGTACAGTTGTAGGGAGTATTATCTGTTACATAAGGGTGAGTTGTACAGTTGTAGGGAGTATTATCTGAGGTTCAGACACAGGTGAGTGTCACATAAAAACTCTCAGGATGTGATGTGTTTTTTCGTTTACTGTGTAAAAAGAATGTGCCCAAACCAAGTCACTTATAGAAATGCAAAAAATGTTTCTGTCACATGATCCTCAGGCTTCACATCCACACAAATACTCTCTAAAACAGATTCATTCTTTGTTTGACACTCATTTATTGTGAAATTAAAAAAAAAAAGATCATATCAAATAATAATAATAATAAAATAACAATAAGTAAAGTTCAGAGTAGAACAATAACTGGTGGAATGGGAACAGTTATGTAATTACAGACAAGTGAATGTAAAAAGAACAAATTACAGAGTTGGAAGTTTAAAAGTAATTTCAGATTTTTAATTTAGTGTAAATGTCGTCTAATGAACCAAACCATCATCAGGTTTAGTTTGGGAAATGTTCCTTTTGCAGTGTAAAGATGAGCTGCCAGACGAGTTTCAGCTGTGAAAATATGAGGAAGTTTAAGTCTATAAATGTCAAGTACAATGAGCACAGTTCTGAGAGTCTCTCAGAGCAGCAGACAGGAGCAGACAGGAGCAGACAGGAGCAGACAGGAGCAGACAGGAGCAGACAGGAGCAGACAGGAGCAGACAGGAGCAGACAGGAGCAACAAAGTCAACATGAAGATGATGAAGACTTGTGTGAAGCAGTTGTCTCTAACTGTTGTGTTTGTTTGCATCAGCTCAGGTGAGAGCTCACACAGGTTTAGTCCTGATCTGTTTCTTTGTCTCTGAGTGAATTCACTGTTTGAAATGAGTGAGTGTGGGTTGGTTTTGGTTGAAGGTAAAATTCCATGTGTACTGCTATTGTTCTGTACAAATACAACAGTCCAGGGGCTCCTTCCTTCCAGTGTCCAAGACAGACCCATAGTGGAACCTGGTGCAGCTCACAGCAGTCAGAGCTTTTGGACGCTCTTCTTATATTTCCCTGCATTTTCTTTGGTGGAGTTGGAAAGATCGTTGTGTTTTCCGTGACATTATTTGTAACACAAATATATTAGGTCTATATATTATACCTAGAACCTTTATTTATTTTACAAAAAAGGGCCTTGAGAATGATCACCAACAGTCATTATACTGTAGAGAACCATCCAACCCAATATCTGCTCAACTTAAGGTGTTGAAAATGCAGGATATTGTCGACTTAAGTCTCCTCAAAGTCGTGTATAAAGCAAAGTGGAATGTGTTACCTGTAAATATTCAAAGACTGTTTGAGATGAGAACAAAACACTATAATTTAAAAGGAACCGACATGTTTAAAAAACCCAGATTCAGAACCGAGGTTATGGAGCGAAGCGTCGCTGTGAAAGGAGTTAAACTTATGGAAGAGTCTTGACAAAGAAATAAAAGAATCAAGAACAATGACGACATTTAAAAAACATATCAAATCAAATGCAGTGTGTTTGTATGAAAAAGAAAACTACGTTGTTGTGCATAATAATGAAGATTTACTGTTTGCAGTTGATCAGTAATTGTGCCTGAACTGATCTGGAATGTTTCGTGAACATCGGTGTTGATGTTTTGTCTTGAAAAGGAAAAGGGGGCAGAGAACAGAAGATTTTTTTCTTCTTTCTGTTCCTTTTCATTCATTTCTTGTGTGTCTGATGTTGTGACACTGTCGATGTCTTTTTATGCTTTATGAGCTAAATAAATAAATAAATAATAATAAATAATAAAATATATATATTGATATTAGGGGTTTTGCATAAAACACAGTTGAGGTAAAGTCTGTTTTATCGGAGTCAAGGCTCATCAAATCTTCTGTTCTGTTCCATCAACACGACTAACCTCCAACAATGTCTAAAGTCGCTCTTAAATCAGATGTTTGTGCATGTGCACTGTCACACCTGTTATGTCCTGTTCACTCACAAATCACATCAAACGTCCGGCGACGCTTGAAAATTCACCGTCAAGGATCAAACTGAAACAGAGACGTGTTTCCTGCTGCACGTGATCACTCTCGAATTTAATCCTCAAATCTGTAAACCTGTGATGTAAATAAAAATAATTTAGGCTCCAGTTTAAACAGTTGTGGTATGGAGCTGCTACACCTGTGTGTCAAGTGAAAAAGCCCAGCCCCTCTGCTCCGAGTCCTCACCTCCTCTTCAAACCCATTCTCCTCTCCTCCCCCCTCAACAGTTTATCAGTTTATCAGTTTATTAGTTTATCAGTTTATTAGTTTATCAGTTTATCAGTTTATTAGTTTATCAGTTTATTAGTTTATCAGTTTATCAGTTTATTAGTTTATCAGTTTATTAGTTTATCAGTTTATCAGTTTATTCAGTTTTTAGTTTATCATTTATTAGTTTATCAGTTTATCAGTTTTTAGTTTATTAGTTTATCAGTTTATCAGTTTATTAGTTTATTAGTTTTAGTTTATCAGTTTATCAGTTTATTAGTTTATCAGTTTATCAGTTTAGTTTATCAGTTTTTAGTTTTCAGTTTATTAGTTTATCAGTTTATTAGTTTATCAGTTTATCAGTTTATTAGTTTATTAGTTTATCAGTTTATCAGTTTTTAGTTTATCAGTTTATCAGTTTTATTATTAGTTTATTAGTTTATCAGTTTATCAGTTTAGTTTATCAGTTTATCAGTTTATTAGTTTATCAGTTTATTCAGTTTATTAGTTTTAGTTTATCAGTTTATCAGTTTATTAGTTTATCAGTTTATCAGTTTAGTTTTCAGTTTATTATTAGTTTATTCAGTTTATCAGTTTATTAGTTTATCAGTTTATCAGTTTATCAGTTTATCAGTTTATCAGTTTATCAGTTTATCAGTTTATTAGTTTATTAGTTTATCAGTTTATTAGTTTATCAGTTTATTAGTTTATCAGTTTATCAGTTTATCAGTTTATTAGTTTATCAGTTTATCAGTTTATTAGTTTATCAGTTTATTAGTTTATCAGTTTATTAGTTTATTAGTTTTCAGTTTATCAGTTTATTAGTTTATCAGTTTATCAGTTTATTAGTTTATTAGTTTATTCAGTTTATCAGTTTATTAGTTTATCAGTTTATCAGTTTATTAGTTTATTAGTTTATCAGTTTATCAGTTTATTAGTTTATCAGTTTATCAGTTTATCAGTTTATTAGTTTATCAGTTTATCAGTTTATCAGTTTATTAGTTTATCAGTTTATCAGTTTATCAGTTTATCAGTTTATTAGTTTATCAGTTTATCAGTTTATTAGTTTATCAGTTTATCAGTTTATTAGTTTATCAGTTTATCAGTTTATTAGTTTATCAGTTTATCAGTTTATCAGTTTATTAGTTTATCAGTTTATCAGTTTATTAGTTTATCAGTTTATTAGTTTCTCTGCTCATTTAACTCGGCCCAGTTCACAGACACAAACCAAACCAGGAATGTGAAGGAAAAACACAGAGACACCGGTGAAGAAATCTACCTGTGAAATTAGTTTGTTCTTAAATTAAACAGAATATTCACATTACTTCACAGTAAATTAATAAATTAGTTAAAAATAGTACTATATAATTCCACATAAAATAATCAAATATAAATATATAAAAATATAAAAAAATACATAAAAGTTATATTTAAGATTAAAAGTGAATGGGTAAAATGTTACACTGTTTAGAATGAAAATAGATTATAATACAAATAAAAATGTTAATTTAATCTGATTATTCCACATATTAAGTTTTTGACCTGCTGCTACTGAAGAAGCTGAAAAATGTCAGTAAAAGTCTTCAGGCGGAGTTGAGCCTTGGGTCTGTTTTCCGGGTTTTTCAAGTTGGAGCTGCATTCGTCAGTGAAAGATTGGACACTGTGTTTATTCTACTGTTTGTGAGCCGCCCAAAGTCGCCGAGAGTGAGAAGAGAGAGAAAATCCTCGACCACATGACGCAGACGACGCACTGGATCAAACGTCTCTATTGTGGATAGAAATGTATGTTTTTTTTCTAGTGGCTCTCAACACTAAGTCATGCATGTTATGTTCTTCTGGCTTTTTCTTTTTTTTGTAAAGATTTTCTAGTTAGAATGAGTTTGATATAAACATGACAGATAAGTGTCAGAGAAATGGAGTCTGTACTTGAAGACAGGCTGCTTCCTTGGCCACGTCTCTCTTGAAAAAGACATTCTGAATCTCAATTCGACCTCCTGGTTAAATAAAGGTCAAATAAAAATAGAAGAGCAAAACTGAATAATAATTTATTATGAATGAACGTGACATTCTTAAACATCAGCTGAACTTCACTCCAGGTTTTGAGTTTCACTGATAATGTTTGTGATGCTGTTGAGCTTTAGAAATGTAGAAGTTTGGTCAGTTTGTGAATGGAGGCAGATGTCCTGGGGTAATCCTGGTCTTTTCTCTTACAGCTGCTGGACTGGTGTGTATGTACTGTACCGACTCGAGTTGTTCCTCACAGTCTCCACAGATATGCTCCTCCTCGCAGACTCTGTGTTACACAAGTGCTGTCAACGGTAACTATCAACACAACTATCTGCAAAACTACAGCAGGATAAAAGACCTGGTCACAATATCATGAACTGAACGGTCAGTTTAGGAACAGTCTGGGGGATGGAGTTCTCAGGGTCGTGTTCACGAGTGAGGGGAGGATGGAGGATGGGCGGTGATGTGGTGTGTGTGTCAGATGCCCTCCCAGCGTCTGCACTGATGCGGTTGCTGTATTGGACTGTTGTGGTTAAGAAAGAGCTCAGTCCAAAGGCAAAGCTCTCGATTTACTGCTCAAGCCACGCTCCACCTCAACTACAGTCCTGGTTTAGTCCTGGTTTAGTCCTGGTTCAGATCTCTGGTCCTATGGGTATTGATTGAAAGGAGAAGATGGTGGACACAGGTGGTCAAATGACTTTGTCGGAGGAGCTTGGAGTAGAGCTGCTGCTCCACGTGGAGAGGAGCAGCTGAGGCTTGGGCATGTGGGCGACAGTAGCTCAGCTCAGAGTGTTTGTCCACTGATTTAAAGGTTGGTGGTTTGAATCTTGCTCTGGTGGGAAAGTGCTGTATAAAAATTAGGGCTGGGCAAAAATAAAAATATTAATTGCATTAATCGCATGAGTTTGATTGCGATTAATCGCGATTAATCACATGTTATACGCAAAACCAATTAATGAATTAAAAAGTAGCGTATAGCGCACTTTTATTGGAAATGTAAACAAAAGAGCCATACATTTGTTGTGCAAACAGCATTTGTTTCAGAGGGGAACTGAACAGTAAACTGTAAACAAGTGTGTGTGTTAGTTTCAGAGGAGTTTCAGTGTAGTTAGCTCCTCCCTACAGGCAGATATAAGGCAGTGTCCACCAGCGTCTGACCAGAACTGAAGAAGCAGCTTGGAGGAACTTAATTAATTCTATCAAAAAGCTTTTGACCCAGGGCGACCAGATGTGTCGAAAAATTGGGGACAGTCTCAAAATCTAAGCTGTTGTCTCGAATTCTGAATCCAGCCCTGAATGTCCCAAAAATTCCACTCCAACAGAATACTGAGTAGTTATTTTCCTATAAACATTAACAACTGTTGGTAGAGAGGTTGAGTCGACTGCAGCTCTGACTGCTGCTGATAGGCTACACAGCCCATGACGACTTCTGGTGGCTGCGACCTCTAAAACCATGTACACATACAAAGCATCAAATCGTGCCTCCACTTTACTGTACTGTATTGTCTTTAAAAGAACCCAAGAAGTTAGAATTTCAATTCTTTGCTATGGATCCTACCTGGACGACTGAGGGATTACACAAACATTTGAACATGTCATACCTTGCCATCCCTTTGATAACACTCTATTTGAAACTGTAATGTACAAATGCTGAATCTGATCATTGATATTAGTGACTAGAGATAAGAAGCTTCTATATTCCACAAAATGTTCTCTTGTGAGTTTAAGCCATGTTATAATGTTGTTATCTCATCCAAAACAGACCTGGAGTTGTGTTTTGTTACATTCACATGTTTGAGTAAACCTGTTTTAACACATGACATCACAAGGTGGAACAGAGTGTTTTCCATTTAATAGAAGAACTCAGCCTAAACTTACAGGGTTTGTGTGTTAAACATGTGTGAATGAAACAAAACACAACTGTGTTTTTGATGAGGAAACAACATTATAACAGAGCTCAGACAAAGACATAATATGGGCTCTTTAAATTGGCCCATAGAATGTAGTGATGTCATGTGAAACCAGCAGTAGGTTTATCCTGTTACTGTTGTGTTCCAGACTCTGGGACGATCACGATCACTAAAGGCTGTACGTATCCAGGGGACTGGAAATGTTCTGATGGAGGCTTCTTCTACTCGTACAACCTCGGCTCCTCGTTCCTCCAGAACACCACATGCTGTGACTCACACCAGTGTAACTCCGCCCAGCTCCCCAGTGAGTGACACTGCCCAAACTCTCCACCCTCCCACATCATGCATTAACCTGTGTTGTGTTTCAGTCCCTGCGCCCCCTGCTGGCTCTCTGCAGTGCTACGGCTGGGACCCTGATACTGAAGTGTCTACTGCAAATGTGACCTGCAACGTCCAGGAAGTGTGTGGAGGATTTGGTCAGTGTGTTCAATAAGCTGTGGAAACTGGATCAATTATTATTATTATTATTATTATTATTATTATTATTATTATTATTAGACAAATAAGTAATTTATTGATCACAGAGGAGGGGAAACTCAGTGTCCAGTAGCAAACTGTGAATGTCCTACACAACAAGCACAAAGCTGCACATGAATGTCACACTACATGAATCATTCAAAGTTACTAACAATAATATTGAGGTGCACATTAGCCAGATCTTATGTCCTCAGTCCTACAGGCTGCAGCTGCTCCTCTGGACAGTGTCACTCACACACTCCACTTTCATACTAGGTAATGTGGGTGAAGTGCCTTGCCTAAGGACACAACCACAGTTTTGTGACTGGCGCCCCCCTGTGGCACCTGAGTTTCCCAGCGCTCTCACATCCAGCCTATGGTAGTAAAATGCCACGAGTGGAGAGTTGGGGCGAGGCGGGAGAGAGCGAGCAGGGAGAATCACAATAGGTCAGGTGTGTGATAAACGTTTATAAAGACCAATCACTTGATTTGAGTTTGGTCTCTTCTTCACCCACGGACCCACGTGACGACTGCAATGTGAAGGAATCAGGAGAAGCACCAGATTTGACGTCACATTTTCTCCAAACTTCAGTCTCTCCCATAGAACTCCATTGAGTTCACTCTGACCCAGAGCACTCAAAGAGCAAACACATGAATGAAATAAAGTAATATGAGCACATTTAACATTATAAAAATATGTCTACGCACATTTTAATCAAAATGTGAAGCAAACGGCGTAAAACAAATTAACAACTTTATTCATTTCTGTCTAGGACATGTTAGGGAGTGTAGCGCCCCCTATTGACCAGCCGCCACTGTCTTAGTGTAAACAGACCTAAATCTGGTGCCACTGGGGTCACTCCACAGAACAGGGGCGTTTTCACACCACTAGTTTGATTATTTGGTCGCAGCAGGCAATAAAATTGTTATTATGTATCATATAGACTCCAGTGTGGTCCACTTTCACACTGGCAAATGAACCTAAATTGGTCCGATTGTTGTGCCTCTGTTTCTCAGGGGAACAGTGATATCTCCAATTACCAATATCGATGTTCCCTGTTAAGACCACGGGCCGTCCTCATCTCAAGTTTCACCATGAACTCATAAAACAGCAACATGTAGAACTTTGTTCAAACTCACTGCATCAGCCCAGAGCAGAAGCTCTGAGCTCGAGCAACAGCGACGGGGCTGGGGTCTGGTCTTTGGTCTGGTCCTCTGAGCGCGTTGGTCAGATCGATCCGGAGGCTCCATCCTCCATGTGCTGGTTCCACACGGGGATGAGCAAGACCAGTGTGCAGTGGACTGGGTCTGAGCGGTTCTGTGCCGTCGTCTGCGCGCTGGATCTGTGCACAGAAAGCGAGAATGTGCAGTGGACTACAGGTCCGGGCAGGCTGCTCCGGTCCCCTGTGCTGGTTCCGAGGTGGTGCAAAACATCCAGACAGAAGCGCAAATCCATTTTGGTTGGTTCTATGTTGCAGTCCATCCACACACTCCCGGGGAAAGCTCTTCTCAGGCCGAGGCTCCTGACACCACTCCCCACTCCGGTTCATCTGAGCCCGACCTGAACTGGAGCTGCTCCCGCTGGGTCAGGACTCTGGTTTGGATCTAGTCCAACTGTATTTCTCACACTAGGCTAAAAGCAGGACATTTTTGAAGTTGTATCACTTGAATAGGCTATTGCCTGTTTGTAGTGCGGGTACAATACTCTCTTGTCCCACTCATGCTCTCTGATTTACCATCTCCCTGTGTGCGTTTGGTCACGTGACCACGAGCAACCAATCAGCTAGCTATATTAGCACAAACCCCAGAAGCGCAGCAGATTCACGAGAGACAAACAAACGAATGTGTGCTGCAGGTACGTTTTAACTTCATTTCATCTTATTTCACTGTGACAAGTTGCCAAACTCCACAATCCCTCGGAGCCAACTAGCACCACCCAAAAGCTTCAAGTGAGTGTTGATGAATGATATGGACCTGGTAAGTCTGTGCTTGAGCCTTAGCATTTTCCTTTGGTTGTGTGGGTTAGTTTAGCCTAGCCCAGGGGTCGGCAACCCACGGCTCCGGAGCCGCATGCGGCTCTTTAGCTCTCCCCTAGTGGCTCCCTGAAGCTTTTTCAAAAATGAGTGAAAATGGAAAAGGAATGATTTCTTTGGTTGTTGTTTTAATCTGATTTGTTTCGGGGTAAAACCCTCGTTCATCTGCTCATGGATCTGATCCATCAGCTGTGTGTGAATGAAACACATGAAAAGTGTTTCAGCAGAACAAACAGATGAGCTGAAGTGGGGGGTGGTGTCCACCTCCACCTGAGAAGCACTTTCCCCGAAAAAACAAAACAAAAAAACACATGCGCAGACGGACGCTCAGAACAACATATAACGAACCAAACGAGATTCATGCCTCTGTCCGAACGCTTTGCACCCCCTTGGAACCAGCCGCAGTCGAGCGCAGAGGACCAGAGCAGCCCGGACCTGTGGTCCACAGAACATTCTCGCTTTTCCTGCAAGGAACCAGAGCACAGATGAAGCACTGAAGCACTCAGACCCAGTTCTTTGTGCTGGTCTTACTCATCTCCGTCTGGAACCAGGACATGGAGGACGAAGCCTCTGGACCATCTGACCAACACTGGACCCTCAGCCCCGTCTTGAGGAGCTGCTCCCGTGTGTTTGGCATTGCTGCCTGAGCTCAGAGCTTCTGCTCCGAGCGGTGTGGTGTGGTGAGTTGCGTACAAAGTTCTACATGCTGCTGTTTTCTGAGTGCTCCTGTGCACGATCAGAAGAAATGTGACTGCTGCTCTGAATGTTTCCATCATCGTCGTCATAGCAACAGGTAAACGTCGGTCACACTTTCAGCGCGTCAGCTCCTAAAACTCCGTTTATCTCAGTTTACACGCAAACGTGAAACCGGATTTTTCCAAAATCTCCACTCTAGCCGGAGTTTTTAGAAAGATTCGTTTTCAGAGGCGAATTTGCCATTTTCGTGTAAACGATGTGAACAAACGAAGGGAAATGTCTCAGTTTTAAAAAATACCCGTGTACGTGTAAACTAGGCCTAAATGACAAAGGAATAAACACTGACCACCTGATTTCAGTGTCTACAGACGGAGCAGCGAGTGTGAGAGGGTCAGAGAGGGGTTTGTGTATCATGAATGTTCATTTTGTATTTGTAGCCGACTTAGTCATTTTAATAGTCGGTTTATACAGTTCATATACTGACAGCCTGTGTTGTCTTCATATTAGGCTTATATCAGACTTTTAATTTTTTGCGGCTCCAGGCAGGTTTGGTTTTTGTTTTTTGGGCCAATATGGCTCTTTGAACATTTTGGGTTTCCGACACCTGGTCTAGCCGCTCCCACTGGTTCCTATGGGTCTGGTTAGCAATCACTTTATGCCAACTTTCTGCATTTTCCTCTGTAATACTGTGGTCTAACTGACATGTAATCACCTTCAAATGATTACTTATTTTGTCTTATATAGCCCATTTGTTTATTATGCACCTTGTGGCGTTTTTGAGCTAAACATTGTGCCTTAAGCACTCAGCACTTTAAATACTAAGCTGTTATACCACTTGAAGGCACTTTAATTCAAAAGAAGAGTTTTAATTAATCATTTTAAAGTTATTTGATTAATTAATTTAATATTATATATTTATACTTTGAATTATGTGCATACAGATTGTATGGTCCTGTTCTTTATACAGGCCAGGTCTCCATGGTGAGTTAAGCCCAGGTTCTAGTCTACTGACCCCAACTGATATTCAACTCAACTCCTGCCAGGAACCTCGACACCCCCACTCCCTCTGTCCGGGCTGGTAGGAGGCTCTTGTAGCCGGCGTTAGAACTCTCACACCTCCACGCACCTCCACACACCTCCACAAACCTCCACGCTCCTCCTCGCTCCTCCACACACCTCCACCACCTCCACGCACCTCCACGCACCTCCACGCTTCTCCACGCACCTCCACACACCTCCACAAACCATCACGCTCCTCCACAAACCCCCACACACCTCCACAAACCCCCACACACCTCCACAAACCTCCACGCTCCTCCACGCACCTCCACAAACCTCCACGCACCTTCACAACCCTCTACACACCTCCACGCTCCTCTACAAACCTCCACGCTCCTCCACAAACCTCCGCAAACCTCCACAAACCTCCACAAACCTCCACGCTCCTCCACGCACCTCCACAAACCTCCATGCACCTCCACAAACCTCCACAAACCTCCACAAACCTCCACGCTCCTCCACGCACCTCCACAAACCTCCACAAACCTCCACAAACCTCCACGCACCTAAACGCACCTAGCACTACGACCCCACCCGTTCAATCACTCGCTCCCACTCCTCACGGACACTTCCCTTCTGGACTCATGCTCGGGTCGTACGAGCTACTTTTACTACCGTGCATCACGAACTGTGCCTACTGCGTTGATCTGTGCCTTCCAGATTAATTTCTCTTTTTTTGGACATTCGGACTCTGAGTGTTCTGCGTTGTAAATATATGGTCTACCTCACTGAACTTCAGTGTATTGTTAATGTTTGAATTTTCAATGAATGGACATTCATTTATTTTTTTTTGTCTTTTGTCTATACTCCAATACATGGCACTATCTAAAGTAATTTCAGTCTCTGCCTCCTCTCTCCCTGAGCTGTACCTAGTCTTCTGGTTCCTAGCCCATAGTTATTACAGTCCATTACACTGCATTATTATCTTGTAATTACACTATTATTACATGGTAACATGGTATAAAGCTGAATATAATACCCTATATCATTTATTATTATCCTGCTCCACATTGCCAGAAAATTATTTGGTTAATTAACAAATGCTGGTTGCTACGTGAACACGGGGAACACCAGGACCTCTCTGAGTGTGTAAGCCCCAGTATTCGAACACAGGTACACACCCCCCATTTTGACTCAGTATAGTGACACATTCGCACGTTAGTACTCACTCTGATCTTCGTTTATTACATTCTCTATATTGGCCTCTGTTGGCAAAAAAATTTAAAATTCTAAAATGAGTTGCAGCTGCGTCTGAAGAACAATCTGTTATTGCTGGAGTCGTATAGTGCGTCATTTCAGGCAGAGGAGACACATATCCCCTCCCATGATGCATTTCAAATAGTTCCTTTAGACCTACTGTCTCTGGTTTAGACCTGAGTTTACGTTCACACCAGAGGAACTGCACCAGAGTTTGGCATTTGGCCACCTCTTTCTTGAGGTCCGCTTGATTTAGTGCAGATCCAAGTCCGACTGGTGCTTTCACACCAATGTAAAAGAACTGAACTAAGAGCTTTTGGTTCAAATGGACCGTTTGGTGTGCACCAACTGCTGTCAGTGTGAAAGCACCCAAGGAGTCACAGCATGTTGCTAGAAAAGTTACTCAAGTAAATGTAACTGAGTTCTACCCACCTCTGATTGTATCCACCAGATTAAGAGCTCTTGAGTTGATTGTGCATAATATGTGTTTTGGTTTAGTTACATTTGCCCACTGTAGTCCTGTGCTCTGTTCACGCTGCATGTCTTTGTCTTTGTCTTTGTTGTTGGTGTTAGTTACGTCAAACCTGCGGCCGCTCTACGGCTGTGTCTCTGAGAACATCTGCAACAGCAGTCTGACCACAGCGGTGTCCATGGGCCAGTCATATGTGTCCCTGAGTCAGTCAACTGTGTGCTGCAACACGTCCCACTGCAACCCCCCAGGTCTGTCCACTGTACATGTCCACACACATGTCCCACACACACATGTCCCACACACACATGTCCACACACACACATGTCACACACACACACACACACACATGTCCCACACACACATGTCCCACACACACATGTCCCACACACACATGTCCCACACACATGTCCCACACACACATGTCCACCCACACACACATGTCCCACACACACATGTCCCACACACACATGTCCACACACAGACACATGTCCACACACACACACACACATGTCCACACACACAGACACATGTCCACACACACACACACACACACATGTCCCACACACACATGTCCCACACACACATGACACACACACACACATGTCCCACACACACACACATGTCCACACACACACATGTCCCACACACACCACATGTCCCACACACACATGTCCACACACACACACACACATGTCACACCACACACACACATGTCCACACACACACACATGTCCCACACACACATGTCACACACCACACACACATGTCCCACACACACACATGTCCACACACACACATGTCCCACACACACATGTCCCCACACACACATGTCCACACACACACATGTCACACACACACACATGTCCACACACACACACACACATGTCCCACACACACACATGTCACACACACACACACACATGTCCCACACACATGTCCACACACACACACATGTCCCCCACACACACATGTCCCACACACACACATGTCCCACACACATGTCCCACACACACATGTCCCACACACACACATGTCCCACACACCACATGTCCCACACACACATGTCACACCCACACACACATGTCCCACACACACATGTCACACCACACACACACATGTCCCACACACACACATGTCCCACACACACACACACATGTCCCACACACACACATGTCCCACACACACATGTCCCACACACACATGTCCACACACACACACACACACACATGTCCACACACACACATGTCCACACACACACACATGTCCCACACACACATGTCCACACACACATGTCCCACACACACATGTCACACACACACACACATGTCCACACACACACACACACACACATGTCCCACACACACATGTCACACACACCACACACACACACACACACATGTCCACACACACACATGTCCCACACACACATGTCCACACACACACACACACACATGTCCCACACACACATGTCCCACACACACATGTCCACACACACACACACACACACATGTCCCACACACAGACACATGTCCCACACACACATGTCCCACACACACACATGTCACCACACACACACACACACACATGTCCCACACAGACACATGTCCCACACACACACATGTCCCACACACACATGTCCCACACACACACATGTCCCACACACACATGTTCCACACACACACATGTCCCACACACACACACATGTCCCACACACACATGTCCCACACACACACATGTCCACACACACACACACATGTCCCACACACACACATGTCCCCACACACAGACACATGTCCCACACACACACATGTCCCACACACACACATGTCCCACACACACATGTCCCACACAGACACATGTCCCACACACACATGTCCCACACACACACACATGTCCACACACACACACACATGTCACACACACACACACATGTCCCACACACAGACACATGTCCCACACACACATGTCCACACCACACACACACATGTCCCCACACACACACACATGTCCCACACACACATGTCCCACACACACACATGTCACACACACACACACATGTCCACACACACACACATGTCCCACACACACATGTCCACACACACACACACACACATGTCCCACACACACATGTCCCACACACACATGTCCACACACACATGTCCACACACACACACACATGTCCCACACACACACACACACATGTCACACACACACATGTCACACACACACACACACATGTCCCACACACACACATGTCCACACACACACACACACACATGTCCCACACACACATGTCACACACACACACACACATGTCCCACACACACATGTCCCCACACACACACACATGTCCACACACACACACACACATGTCCCACACACACACATGTCACCACACACACACATGTCCCACACACACAGACACATGTCCCACACACATGACACATGTCCACACACACACACATGTCCACACACACACACATGTCCCACACACACATGTCCCACACACACATGTCCCCACACACACATGTCCCACACACACATGTCCACACACACACACACACACACACATGTCCCACACACACATGTCCCACACACACATGTCCACACACACACATGTCACCACACACACATGTCCCACACACACACATGTCCACCACACACACACACACATGTCCCACACACACACACACACATGTCCCACACACACACACATGTCCCACACACACATGTCCCACACACACACACATGTCCCACACACAGACACATGTCCCACACACACATGTCCCACACACACAGACACATGTCCCACACACACACACACACATGTCCCACACACACATGTCCCACACACACACACACATGTCCCCACACACACACACATGTCCCACACAGACACATGTCCCACACACACATGTCCCACACACACAGACACATGTCCCACACACAGACACATGTCCCACACACACATGTCCCACACACACACACACATGTCCACACACACACACACACATGTCCCACACACACACATGTCACACACACACACACACACATGTCCCACACACACACATGTCACACACACACACACACACATGTCCCACACACCACATGTCCCACACACACATGTCCCACACACACACACACATGTCCCACACACACATGTCCCACACACACACATGTCCCACACACACACACACACATGTCCCACACACACATGTCCCACACACACACACACACACATGTCCCACACACACACATGTCCCACACACACACATGTCCCACACACACACATGTCACACACACACACACACATGTCCCACACACACACACACATGTCCCACACACACACATGTCCCACACAGACATGTCCCACACACACACATGTCCCACACACACACACACACATGTCCCACACACACACATGTCCCACACAGACATGTCCCACACACACATGTCCCACACACACATGTCCACACACACACATGTCCCACACACACACACACACATGTCCCACACACACACATGTCCCACACACACACATGTCCCACACACACACATGTCCCACACACAGACTGTACAAAGAAGTGGACTAAAGGAGTGTGTCGTCTTCCACAGCGTTCGGCTCCAGTCAAATGAAGCTTATGAGGCTAGCAGTTATGGGTCGAGCAGAGTTTCATATTAGGAACAGGAATTTATTTATGGACACAAAAGCAAAATAAAAACTCCAGGATCATGTAGAGTGGGTTATTACGAACATTTTAAGACCAAAATGAGGAGCCTGACAGCAGCAGTTACAGAGAGAGGGGATGTTTTTTCAATACAAAGTGAATTGGACCCAGAGTCGATGGAGCTGAATTGTGCCCATGCTCACTTCCTGTTTGGAACTGGCTAGTGGGTTAGTTATATCCACTTACATATACAGTCTATAGTCCCACATATGTCCACCACTGTCCAAAACAGGTCCAGAGTCCATCTCAATTGTCCAGAATATTTCCAGTGTCTCAGTTCTATTTTCCACTGTCCTCAGTGTTTCCCAGATACGTCCACTCAGGTCCTAAACATGTCCAAGACTTTTGCCCACTCTTTGAAATATGACCAATGTCCCAAGTCTGTCTCTATTGTCCTAAATGTGTCCAGTCTCCCAGGTCTGTCCCCACAGTGTTTCAGCACGTGGTCCTTGTCTCAAACTGGTCTTGTCCAGACTGAATGGAGTCTTTCTGTCACAGAGCTGGGGCCGCAGTGCAACTACTGTTCAGGTTCCACCTGCTCCAATGACAGTTCAGTGACCTGCTCCAAGACGTCCGCCTGTTTCACCCGGACCCGCACATGTAAGGTCTCCATGTCCACATCTCCATATATTTAAAAAGTATTTTCTTTGGTAGTACCTGTGTGTGTGTAGTGGGCGTGTCTTTCTGGTTGATTAAAGAGGGGGGATTATGCAAAATCCACTTTTGAACTTTCTGTCATATTATAACATTCCTTCATCACAAACCTGTCTGAAGAGGTTTTAGAGTCACCCATTAATGTTTGAGTAATCTAGTGATCTCTCCTGGGCCCTATTCAAACCCTCCTTACAGTTAGCAGTACGAGCCTGTATGAGGCTCCGTCCCCAAGCCTACGTCCCCCAAGCTCCCACATGACAATTCTCCATAAATCCACAAAAACATGACACAAACTGTCCACAGCGACTGGACAAACCTGATGTGATGTGCAGGAGTTTCATTAGTGGGACGCACACTGAGTGTGTTGTGATAGTGCTCTGCTGATCCACATGGTGATCTCTATGTTCTGTGTTAACAATTAATACCCCATAGAAGTGTAATAGGCCCACTTTAAGTTCTGCATGCTCTGTCTTTCTGATTGGCTGCAGTATACCAGGCTCTCTCTGATTGGTCAGTGTTGCCTCTCTCTGATTGGTCGGGAAGTACGTTTAATGTATTTAATCCACAAATGATCAGGACAATTAAAATATAAATTAAAGGCCCGACAGAGGCCGACCCGCTGTGTGAAAACTAATGCCATAATGTGGTTGTTTTAGGTCCAAAACTTTGGCTAAATATAAAAAAAAGAAAGAAATACATTTAAATTTTTGTTTACATATTTATTTTTTATTTCATTATTTTAATTGTTCAGAAGCCCCCATATGACGAGCAACACACAGAGGCCAGTTTCATCGCCCAGACTGGGGCCCCACCCTGGAGCCGGACTTGGGATGGGTGCTCAACATCGAGCTTCTGGCTCCTGGCCCCGGCCAGGCCCCACAGGGGAAGGCCACAGGATCAATAGGGGGCTGGTGTAGGGAAGGCAGGGACTTCAGCGACCGGATCTCCAGACATGGAGACTGACTCTGGGGACATGGAATGTCACCTCACTGGGGGAAGGAGCCTGAGCTTGTGCAGGAGGTTGAGCGTTACTGACTAGATATAGTCGGCCTCACTTCCAGACAGAGTTTGGGCTCTGGAGCCCAACTCCAAATTAATTAATTAATTAATTAATTGAGCATTGCATTTACAAAGTGCCTTTCAATACACCCAGTGCTCTTCACAGTTCACTGTTCATTCACTCCACACTGACGGAAGCGAGGCTGCAAATCTGTGCCATCGGTCCCTCCAGCCACCATATCTCACACACGCACCACTGGTGAAGTGTCTTGCCTAAAGACAGACCAACAGTTTTTATGACTGGCACCTGATTTTCCCACTGGTCTCCCATCTAATTACTAACCAGTCCCGGCCCTGTCATCCACATCAAGAGGAGCAGCTGAAGTGGCTCAGGCATCTGTTCTGATGCCTCCTGGACGTCTCCCTCGGGAGGTGTTCATGTCCCACTGGGAGGAGGCACCGAGGAAGACCCAGGCTGACCTGGAAACACCTCAGGTCTCCCCGGTGGAGCTGGAGGAAATGTCTGGGGTGAAGGAAGTCTGGGGGTCCCTGCTTAGACTGATGCTCCTGCGACTCTACCTAGATAAGAGGAAGAAAAAGGAGGGATGGATAATTATTTTAAAGTCTATGGGACAAATGAACAGGAAATTCACTTCTGGGACGTGGGCAGTAACTAGTGGAGTGGAAAATCTGTTTCTCCCTTTGGTCAAAAATGTCTTGTTGTTTGGTCAGTGTTATGCACCTGCCACTGTCTGTGATTGGTCAGTATTCTCCTCTCTCTCCTCTGATTGGTTGTTCTGTGTTCTTGGATCTCAGATTACTACACTGATGGATCTAACTACACTTACATGGAAAAAGGCTGCATCAGTGAGAACCTGTGCCCTGCGGCCGAACCCGAGATCTTCTCCTACAAAACGGGCTACAACACAGAGACGTTCTTCTGCTGCAGATCTGACCACTGCAACGCACCAACTCAGCCCAGTCAGTCCAGTTTTTTTTTTTTTTTTTTAACTATAAAGCCACACTCTGTAACTTTAGGAGGAGCAGGTGAGTGCATACCAATATTACAAATGTGTAAAACAGGTAAAGTGCTCATGAATGATTATAGTATGAGATGGTAAAAAGAGACTTGCAAAACCATTTTAGAGCAGGAATTTACTAGTGCAAAACAGTCAAAAATACATCAGAGACACTCTGTACCTTATGATGATAAAAATCCTTTATTTGAACATGGACAGTCTACACGTTTCCACACACAGTCTCTCCATAGTACAGTATAAAACACATCTATCTTATCTCGTTTGGTTTTAACTTCACATTTCCACCTCCAGAAAGTAATTACAGTATAACGTGCTGTACTAAAGTATCACCATAATAAACGTCTCTAAATATTCTGACACACCTTTGGTGTCAAAGTCGTGGTCAGTTTCACACACACATGTAGCTGTATCTAAGAGTGGCATTTTACATATCGAGCATTAATATAGAGAACTTTAATTATGGAACAATCCAGACAAAGGATGAACATCTCCATGGAGACAAAGAGGTGGAGGACCCTCCACCAGAAAGGTCACGTAGTGCATCTTTAAATGTCTCTTTTAGCACATGTGCTCTTATTATCAGTCAGCATCACCTGAAGTGACTCTTATAAACTGTGTTGTTTTCCTCTCAGCGCCCCCTGCTGGTCCTCTGCAGTGCTATGGCTGTGATCTTCGACAGGAAACTGCAGATACGTGAACTGTGATGAAGGACAGAGCTGTGGTAACTTTACAAGTATGTATCCTGTTTGTGTGTAAATACTCCTGTCTTTATCAACTACTGCAGAGAAGTTTGAAATGGTTGCACCACATTATAAAAGAAATGAAACAATGATGAAACTAACTAAATATCAGATAAAGTAACTCATAAATTACATTAAAATATAATAAAAATCCTCAAAAATACACTCCAGCGCCTTTTAAATATTCACTTTTTATATAGTGACACACACACACACACACACATACACACACACACACATACACACACACACACACACTGGGGCCAGGTGGGTTAAGTGTCTTGCCCAAGGACACAACATCAGCATTAATCTGTGGGAGCTGGAATCACACCTCCAACCTGTGGGTCAGTGGATGTGACGCTCAACCAGCGATGTTTATGTTGAGAGCGGGATTCAAACCGCCAACCTTCAGGTCAGTGGGCAAACACTGTACCGACTGAG
The DNA here is from genome assembly GCF_026225935.1 of Boleophthalmus pectinirostris. Taxonomy (NCBI): domain Eukaryota; kingdom Metazoa; phylum Chordata; class Actinopteri; order Gobiiformes; family Gobiidae; genus Boleophthalmus; species Boleophthalmus pectinirostris. The sequence continues at coordinate 1,208,127 of NW_026571299.1, read as the reverse complement.
CTACTGTCGTCCCTTTTTCACCGTCAAAGTAAAAATGATCAATATTCAGCCTTATTTGTCCTGCAAATCACCAAATGCACCCAGAGCCTTTGTTACAGGCTCTTCTCCTCCACAGAGCTCAAAAGCACCAACACCGACTCACAGCTGAAGCGTCACAACAGCGCAGGGCAAACAGCTGTCCCCTTCACACAGCAGACTGTGTCCAAACAGCATTTACCAAACGCACTCATATCACAACATACAGACATGTGCACGCCACATGACAGCGTTTATACACGTGGAAAACCTGACGGAGAAGCACCAAACAGATATTAGATGAGCTACATAAGGAGCGTGAGCAGAGGGCTGTGTCCACTATCACCTCAAAACTCCACTAAACTCCAAACGCACGTGTCCCTCCCGCTGTAGACGTCTGTTTGTGCTCCCGTCACAAAGAGTCGCCAAAGAATAATGTACATCCATAAAATACACAAGAATCGTCATATTTCCTCACGTGTTGAAAACAGTGAGTGTGGAGCTCAACAGTGAGCGCCCACCCCGCGCTTCCACAACTAAACTTCATATTGACTTTTAGAAAAAAATGATTATTAAAAGTTTAAAAGCTCAGGAATAATCAGCTACATGTTAACTAATGACCACAAGACCAATCATTTAATAAAATGTGTTTCTGAAACTTGATAAACCTCTGAGTGAATAAAACATTTCACAGAATCTTAAATGTGCTTGTTGGACTTAGAACATGGACATTAGTTTGCACAGAGCTGGTTTTCCTCCAAGAGGCACTTGAACTTTTAATATTTAAATTTTTTAAACTTACACTTAAATGACTCGTTACTGTAAAAGTAACGCCTTTACTAATGTCGTATTAACAAGGGACATCGTGTTGGTGACTACAGTAATATTTGTATTTTACATTCTGAATAAACTCTGTGTCATGTCAAATCTTTGTGTTTTTGGCAGAGTATGGGTCTGAGGTGCGCGGCTGTGTGTCCAACAATCTGTGCAACACTCTAATGCCTCAGTTGAGGGAATCCTACTATGACCCAGTGACCTGCTGCAACACCACCAACTGTAACCACCCAGGTAAACTCTCACCTGCTCCACTCAGGTCGTTTTCACTTGAGTAAATGACCTCACTTAAATATGGCTTTAAATATCATATTTTAATAGATCTGTGTTTCCCGCACACCATCTTACTTGCAAATTCTGAATTTTATTAGTACATCAATGACAGTTTGGTACTCGTCCTTCATCAGGCAAATACGAGAAGAGCTCTAGGTGGTCATCTTAACCCTTCAAGACCGACGGTATTGTATACGATACCGGCAGACATGTTTTACATAACCGCGCATAACTTTTTAACCATAAAAGATAGAGACTTAATTTTTTTCCTTGTATAGATAAGACTCGTGGCTTTACGAGCATCTTTCCGGCATCATCCTATGTCACACGCACGCTGCGTGGTGACGTAGCGAAAACAGGTGTCCAATAGGAACTTCGCTATTCGGCGCATGACGCGCTCCATCCATTTTCATTGGCCCAAACTTTGCCAAAGATTGTTGTAAGTCAAGATAGTTACTCCTCTGAGCGACTGTGCTCATAGCATTTGATAAAGCAGCCCTAAGTACCATTATTTCTCAAGTAAATGGCAAATTACGCATCTCGGTGTGCGTAATTGCGCATCCCTTACTATTTTTATTTGAAAAGTTTTTTTTTACTTGCAAATGATATATAATACACCCAACAGGACGTAAACAGCCTAGTGCCGAGCAATGAATCGGGTGCGCGCGGGTGTGAGCAGGTGCGCGCAGATGCACGCTTGGCATAGACCCAGCGCACATTCGTGTGCCAAGGTGTTTGTTGTTTTGCGCACAGAGGATAAAGAGCTCCGGGAAGTCTACCAGAAGAAAGAAAGAAAGAACGAACCAACAGAAATGGCACGAACAGAAATGGCACGCAAAGCGTCACTTTCCTTGCTGGAAGCAGTGGCGATGGTAACGGAGCCTGGCAGTGACGCCGAGTCCGATGTGGACACTTTTTATACACATGAAGAGTTGGATTACCTGGAGGGTCTGGACCCTATTGAAGAGTAAGTAGCAAATATTTCATAGTTATTTAGAGCAAACATCATGCAACACTTGTAGTAAACGGGCGTAAATACATAATAGTAGCATGCGTAATGCCTATTTATGTATTGTTTGGATACAGTTTTATTTGATGCGTGAGGGGTATAATCATTTAGGTGGGGGATGAGATTGTGAACTTCAGACAACTGTTTACCTGTGTTGCACTAGACTTATGACATGTATGTTGTTGTTTGTAATAACGAGCTACAAACTACATGTGTAAAGTGGATGAAGTGGTTTGGGAGGTGTGGATGTCCTAATTAGTGAGGTCATAATCTGTTGACACCATTTGGGTGGGGGATGGGGTTGTGCATTGTGTTTGCCCCTGCTGCACTAGACTTAGACTTGTTGTAGTACATATGTAATACACAAGTTTTACACAAACTAACATTTTTTCCTTTTCTTTTGTTTAGTGCTGAGTCAGAGGATGTTCCTCAGGCTCCTCCAGATTCCCCTCTGCCATTCACTTCAGGTGTCTCCCCAGCTTCATCAGTGTCTACAACCACAGCCACCCGTCCAGAACCATCAACACCTTCAACACCTACGATCTCCTCTGAGAGCAGGAGGAGGGGCAGGGATGGAGGACATGGAAGATCCAGATCTCCACTCCTCAGTGCTTCATCTCCATCACCACACTTACTAACCACCACACCAGGAAGACCGCAGCAGGCAAGGATCATATGGGAGGCTGTCATGTGTGCACTGCTGACAAACACAGGGGAAGAGGCAGTGTACTGCATGGAAATGCAAGGCCTGTGATGTGGCACTATGCCTGGTGCCTGATAGGAACTGCTTCCATGATTGGCACTAGGGAAGGACTTGGACGAGTGCACTGTTTTTGTTTTGAGGGCAAAAATGACATTTTTAGAATACCTACAAACTTCATATTTTGCACTTTTGTAGCTAAGACCCTAAACTAAGTATTTATTATGTCTAAAAAGTTGTTTATACATGTTTGCTGTGTGTTTTGAATAAAGGAGTGTGAATATTATTTTCCGTTTTTTTTTTTTTTCCTTTGTATTTCTAGTTCTATAGCTTTTATTACAGCCATATGATACAACTACAGCATTCAGATGGTGAAAGAACAGGTTGTACTGAAAAAAAGAATGTATAGCACTTCATTAGGGGATAAAAGGGGGAGTTTTAATAGCAAAATTAGGAAAAAAATCCAGGCGAGGACAAATGTACCAAAAATGCCCTTAGGTCTGGAAGGGTTAAAGAGGGCGTGGTAAACACCCAAGGGTTCATTTTAACACTGAAATGGAACATCAAAAAGAAAATCCATAAAATCACATTATAGAAAATAAATGAATCAATTTGCATTTCACTGTGTGAAATAAGTATTTGATCCTCGATCAATCATTAAGAGTTGTGGCTCCCACAGTACAGTTAGACACTCCTAATCAACTCGTCACCTGAATTAGACTCCTGTTTTAACGAGTCACCTGTAGAAAAGACACCTGTCCACAGAATCAGTCAATCAGACTCCAAACTGTCCAACATGGGAAAGACCAAAGAGCTGCCAAAGGATGTCAGGAACAAGACTGTGGACCTGCACGAGGCTGGAACGGGCTATAAAACCATCAGCAAGAAGCTGGTGTTAAGGACAACTTTTGGTGCAATCCATCAAAAATTTAAGAGATCTTCTTTGAGATCCAGACAAGATCTCACCTCGTGGGGTTTCAGTGATCATGAGAACAGTGAGAAATCAGCTAGAACTACACGGGAGGAGCTAGTCAATGATCTCAAGGAGCTGGGACACAGTCACTAAGGAAAACATCAGGACACTTTACACCACAATGGAGTAAAATCCTGCAGTGCTCCAAGGTCCCCCAGCTTAAGAAGACACATGTGCAGCCTGCCTGAAGTTTGCCAGTGAACACCTGAAGGATTTAGAGAGGGACTGGGTGAAGGTGCTGTGGTCAGATGAGACCAAAATCGATCTCTTTGACTTTAACTCAACTCGCCGTGTTTGGAGGAACAGAAATGCTCCTGTGACCCAAGAACACCATCCTCACCGTCGAGTATGGAGCTGGAAACATTCTGCTTTGGGGATGTTTTTCTGCCAGAGGCAGAGGACGACTTCATCGCGTCAACGGGAGGATGGATGGAGCCATGTACCAATAAAATCCTGAGTGAGGACTACCTTCCCTCAGTCAGGAAACTGATAATGGGTGGTGGATGCAAACTCCAACACGACAATGACCCAAAACAAAACAAACAGCCAAGGCAATGAAGGAGCGGCTCAAGAAGAAGCACATGCAGGTCATGGAGAGGCCCAGTCATTCGACCCTCACCCTGTAGAAAACCTATGGAGGGATCTGAAGCTCAAAGTTGCCAAGAGACAGCCACGAAACCTTCATGATTTAGAGATGATCTGCAAAGAAGAGTGGACCATAATTCCTTCTGATATGTGACAAACCTGGTCATCCACTACAAGAAATTATTAATATAATAAGAAGAAGAAGTAGAAGAAGAAGAAGAAGAATGAAATTCTGAATATGTAAGAATTTGTCATTCCACTGAGGATTTTATCCAACAAGCCACAGACATGAAAATGGGATTTCAGCAGAGAGGGAATCCTGTGTCTTGGGTTGATGATGCTCATGAGCTCATAAGTCCTGGGCAGGTTTGAAAAGAAGCAAAAAAAACAAACAAAAAACAAAAAAACACTTTTCTGTAATCTGCATCACCCAATATTCCACCCACACACCTGTGATCTGCATTTTTCATATCAGCACATTTTAAAATCAGACCCAGAAATCTCATCCATCTTTAAAGATCCTTCACTTTTTCAGAGGTTATTTGGTATGTGCCATAAATGCCACCATAAACATGATGTGCGGGATTCTTCTCTGTTCATGTTTTTGGGCTGTTTCCTCTCCTCCAACGCACTTGTTTCAAGAAATTGATGTGTGAAATTCTTGTTTGTTTGTTTTTTATAATAGATCAATGTTTGAAATAATACTTGATACTGAACATGGCGGATGATAAAAACTGGACGACATGGAGCTGCACAAAAATACATTCCTAACATGAGCAACTCTCTCTGAAACATTCACACTGTGTTCAAAACCTTTACACAATCACATGAAGTGTGTTTGGAGTTAATAAAAGAACTTTATTAACCACACCTGTGGGTAGATGAAGAGGAGATATTGTAGCTGCTTTAGTTTTGATGTTCGAGGTCCTTAAGATGACACATTCTATACAACACTGTAGGACTCGCTCCCCTCTGGGAAAGATGCACGTAAACTATAGATCCATACATCAGCTGAACTTCACTCCAGGTTTTGAGTTTCACTGATAATGTTTGTGATGCTGTTGAGCTTTAGAAATGTAGAAGTTTGGTGAGTTTGTGAATGGAGGCAGATGTCCTGGGGTAATCCTGGTCTTTTCTCTTACAGCTGCTGGACTGGAGTGTATGACCTGTACCGACTCGAGTTGTTCCTCACAGTCTCCAGTGACGTGTTACTCCTCACAGACTCTGTGTTACACAAGTGCTGTCAACGGTAACTATCAACACAACTATCTGCAAAACTACAGCAGGATAAAAGACCTGGTCACAATATCATGAACTGAACGGTCAGTTTAGGAACAGTCTGGGGGATGGAGTTCTCAGGGTCGTGTTCACGAGTGAGGGGAGGATGGAGGATGGGCGGTGATGTGGTGTGTGTGTCAGATGCCCTCCCAGCATCTGCACTGATGCGGTCGCTGTATTGGACTGTTGTGGTGAAGAAAGAGCTCAGTCCAAAGGCAAAGCTCTCAATTTACTGCTCAAGCCACGCTCCACCTCAACTACAGTCCTGGTTTAGTCCTGGTTTAGTCCTGGTTTAGTCCTGGTTCAGATCTCTGGTCCTATGGGTATTGATTGAAAGGAGAAGATGGTGGACACAGGTGGTCAAATGACTTTGTCGGAGGAGCTTGGAGTAGAGCTGCTGCTCCACGTGGAGAGGAGCAGCTGAGGCTTGGGCATGTGGGCGACAGTAGCTCAGCTCAGAGTGTTTGTCCACTGATTTAAAGGTTGGTGGTTTGAATCCCGCTCTCGACATAAACATCGCTGGTTGAGCGTCACATCCACTGACCCACAGGTTGGAGGTGTGATTCCAGCTCTCGCAGATGAATGCAGTTGTTGTGTCCTTGGGCAAGACACTTAACCCACCTGGCCCCAGTGTGTGTGTGTGTGTGTGTGTGTGAATGTATTTTTGTTGTTGTTGTTGTTTTTTATGGTGTAGTCAGACAGACAGTTGACAGAAACTCTCTATGTTGTTCTAATGTTAAAATCATCAAATCTCACAGTGAGTTACAAAAAATTAACAATGGGCAAGAGACACTTTTTACTTCTGGTAACATTTGAAACTGTCGTGTACAAATGCTGAATCTGATCATTTCTATTTGTGACTAGAGCCAAGAACTCACTGTATTACATAACGTCATGTCATGTATTGACATCACAAGGTGGAACAGAGTGTTTTCCATTTAAGAGAAGAACTCAGTCTAAATATACAGGGTTTGTGTGTTAAACATGTGTGAATGAAACAAAACACAACTGTGTTTTTGATGAGGAAACAACATTATAACAGAGCTCAGACAAAGACATAATATGGGCTCTTTAAATTGGCCCATAGAATGTAGTGATGTCATGTGAAACCAGCAGTAGGTTTATCCTGTTACTGTTGTGTTCCAGACTCTGGGACGATCACGATCACTAAAGGCTGTACGTATTCATGGGACTGGAAATGTTCTGATGGAGGCGTCTTCTACTCGTACAACCTCGGCTCCTCGTTCCTCCAGAACACCACATGCTGTGACTCACACCAGTGTAACTCCGCCCAGCTCCCCAGTGAGTGACACTGCCCAAACTCTCCACCCTCCCACATCATGCATTAACCTGTGTTGTGTTTCAGTCCCTGCGCCCCCTGCTGGCTCTCTGCAGTGCTACGGGTGGGACCCTGATACTGAAGTGTCTACTGCAAATGTGACCTGCAACGTCCAGGAAGTGTGTGGAGGATTTGGTCAGTGTGTTCAATAACCTGTGGAAACTGGATCAATTATTATTATTAGACAAATAAGTAATTTATTGATCACAGAGGAGGGGAAACTCAGTGTCCAGTAGCAAACTGTGAATGTCCTACACAACAAGCACAAAGCTGCACATGAATGTCACACTACATGAATCATTCAAAGTTACTAACAATAATATTGAGGTGCACATTAGCCAGATCTTATGTCCTCAGTATTAATATGAGCACATTTAACATTATAAAAATATGTCTATGCACATTTTAAACAAAATGTGAAGCAAACGGCCTAAAACAAAATAATAATTTATTCATTTCTGTCTAGGACATGTTAGGGAGGGCAGCGCCCCCTATTGACCAGCCGCCACTGTCTTAGTGTAAACAGACCTAAATCTGGTGCCACTGGGTCGCTCCACAGAGCAGGAGTCACAGTGTTTCTAGAAAAGTTACTCAAGTAAATGTAACTGAGTTCTACCCACCTCTGATTGTATCCACCAGATTAAGAGCTCTTGAGTTGATTGTGCATAATATGTGTTTTGGTTTAGTTACATTTGCCACTGTAGTCCTGTGCTCTGTTCACTCTGCATGTCTTTGTCTTTGTCTTTGTCTTTGTTGTTGGTGTTAGTTACGTCAAACGCGCGGCCGCTCTACGGCTGTGTCTCTGAGAACATCTGCAACAGCAGTCTGACCACAGCGGTGTCCATGGGCCAGTCATATGTGTCCCTGAGTCAGTCAACTGTGTGCTGCAACACGTCCCACTGCACACCCCCACAGACATGTCACACTGTCACACATGTCCCACACACATGTCCACACACACATGTCCCACACACACATGTCCCACACACACATGTCCACACACACACACACACATGTCCACACACACACATGTCCACACACACACATGTCACACACACACACATGTACACACACACACACACACACACACACATGTCCCACACACACATGTCCACACACACACATGTCACACACACACACACACATGTCCACACACACACATGTCCACACACACACACATGTCCACACACACACACACACACACATGTCACACACACACACACACATGTCCACACACACACATGTCCCACACACACACACACACACATGCACACACATGTCACACACACACACACACACATGTCCCACACACACATGTCACACCACACACACATGTCCCACACACACATGTCCACACACACATGTCCACACACACATGTCACACACACACACACACACACATGTCACACACACACACATGTCCACACACACATGACACATGTCCCACACACACATGACACACACATGTCACCACACACACACACATGTCACACATGTCCACACACACACACACACATGTCCCACACACACATGTCACACACACACACACACATGTCCACACACACATGTCCCACACACACATGTCACACACACACACATGTCACACACACACACACACATGTCACACACACACACACACATGTCCACACACACACATGTCACACACACACACATGTCACACACACACATGTCCCACACACACACACATGCACACATGTCACACACACACACACACACACACATGTCACACACATGACACACACACACATGTCACACACACACACATGTCACACACACATGCACATGTACACACACACATGTCACACACATGACACACACATGTCCACACACACACACATGTCATGTCACACACACACACACACACACATGTCCCACACACATGTCACACACACACACACACACATGTCCACACACACATGTCACACACACATGTACACACACACACACATGTCCCACACACACATGTCCACACACACACACATGTCCACACACACACATGTGACCACAACACACACATTGTCCCACACACACACACATGTCCCACACAGACACATGTCCCACACACACACACATGTCCCACACACACACATGTCCCATAAACACATGTCCCACACAGACATGTCCCACACACACATGTCCCACACACACATGTCCCACACACACACACATGTCCCACACAGACATGTCCCACACACACACATGTGTTTGTGGTGCCGACACGTTGGCTGGTTCCCTGTTTGGCGCAGCAGGGATGCTTCTGCCAGAGCGTGGAGCGTTTTCCGTCAGCACTCTCACTCCACCTCTGCTCAGGTGTGGGCCATTTCACTCCAACAGGTCCTCTTGTTTCCAGAAAAGACCAAAGTTCTCAGTGTAATACAATCCTCTGGGCGCACACGTGTCCAGGAGCCACGTGTTCAGCTGAAGCTGTTCCTCTTCCTTAGGTTTATGTGAGGAACAGGTCCACTGATAAATGTCTTAACTTCCACTTTATTAAGCTCATTGAATAATTTAGTGAAATCCCTTTTCAAGACTTCACTCTGTTCCATTCCATTTGTTTTTGTCAGGAGTTTTGTAATCTCAGAAACAGTGTACGTGGGGCAGCAGCATGTTCAGATTCCTCTGTGGCTCACACTGATCGGCCCGTCTCCGAGCAGCAGCAGTGTATCTCTGACCGTGACGTTTGGCACAGATTACCCGTCTGCCTGCGCTCCTTTGCTGACTTTAATGTTGTTGTTTTGTGATGACAATTCATTTTCTGTTTTTGTACGTTAACATCAGTCTGTAACAGTGGTAATATCTGTTTACAGCTTTATTGTGGGTGATATAACGATATTAGCATTATCTTTTACCACTCGCTGCTTTGGCTTTGTCTTTTCTAAAACTTGGTACACACCAAAATGCTCAGTATTACTCAGGTTTAAGTTGAAAGTAACTGTAGGCTGCTCACCTCTGGAAGTCACTGGGGGCGTCTGAAGCCCTCGTTCAGTTTCTAAAGCAAATATCTTCTTGTAGCTCATTAATTTCTTGTTGATAGTTCCGACAGCGCTCACAGAGAGAGTTCCCTGGTTTCTTCCCCCCAACATGTCGCTGGATCAACAGATGATTTGTTAAAAAATGTAAAAATGGTTTAAAAGTCTTGGTTTACTTGAAAGAAAATCCAAAATGGACACGTCCAGTGTTGGAGGAAGGAAACTGATTAAAAAGTAAAGTAAAGAAGCAAACAGCAGGAGCAAGCAAAGATAGTTTCTACACTCTTCAGAAGCAGGAAGTGAAGCAAAACATGTCCAAGACATTTGCCCACTCTTTGAAATATGACCAATGTCCCAAGTCTGTCTCTATTGTCCTAAATGTGTCCAGTCTCCCAGGTCTGTCCCCACAGTGTTTCAGCATGTGGACCTTGTCTCAAACTGGTCTTGTCCAGACTGAATGGAGTCTTTCTGTCACAGAGCTGGGGCCTGCAGTGCAACACCTGTTCAGGTTCCACCTGCTCCAATGACAGTTCAGTGACCTGCTCCAAGACGTCCGCCTGTTTCACCCGCACCTACACATGTAAGGTCTCCATGTCCAAATCTCCATATATTTAAAAAGTATTTTCTTTGGTAGTACCTGTGTGTGTGTAGTGGGCGTGTCTTTCTGGTTGATTAAAGAGGCAAAATCCACTTTTGAACTTTCTGTCATATTATAACATTCCTTCATCACAAACCTGTCTGAAGAGGTTTTAGAGTCACTCATTCATGTTTGAGTAATCTAGTGATCTCTCCTGGACCCTATTCAAACCCTGCTTACAGTTAGCAGTACGAGCCTGTACAAGGCTCCGCCCCCAAGCCTACGTCCCCCAAGCTCCCACATGACAATTCTCCATAAATCCACAAAAACATGACACAAACTGTCCACAGCGACTGGACAAACCTGATGTGATGTGCAGGAGTTTCATTAGTGGGACGCACACTGAGTGTGTTGTGATAGTGCTCTGCTGATCCACATGGTGATCTCTATGTTCTGTGTTAACAATTAATACCCCATAGAAGTGTAATAGGCCCACTTTAAGTTCTGCATGCTCTGTCTTTCTGATTGGCCTGCAGTATACCAGGCTCTCTGATTGGTCAGTGTTGCCTCTCTCTGATTGGTCGGGAAGTACGTTTAATGTATTTAATCCACAAATGATCAGGACAATTAAAATATGAATTAAAGACTTGACAGAGGCCGACCCGCTGTGTGAAAACTAATGTCATAATGTGGTTGTTTTAGGTCCAAAGATTTGGCTAAATGTTTAAAATGTTAAAGTCTATGGGACAAATGAACAGGAAATTTCCTTCTGGGACGTGGGCAGTAACTAGTGGAGTGGAAAATCAGTTTCTCCCTTTGGTTCAAAAATGTCTTGTTGTTTGGTCAGTGTTATGCACCTGCCACTGTCTGTGATTGGTCAGTATTCTCCTCTCTCTCCTCTGATTGGTTGTTCTGTGTTCTTGGATCTCAGATCACCACACTGATGGATCTAACTACACTTATGTGGAAAAAGGCTGCATCAGTGAGAACCTGTGCCCTGCGGCCGAACCCGAGGTCTTCTCCTACAAAACAGCTTCTTTCGCAAACATGTTCTTCTGCTGCAGATCTGACCACTGCAACGCACCAGCTCAGCCTGGTCAGTCTCTACTATGAACTACACATTTGAATCATTAGTTCTATTAAAACAAGAAGAAATCCTGCACATTGATGATTCTTACAAAAGATTTAGAGAGAACTATTTTAACTATAAAGCCACACTCTGTAACTTTAGGAGGAGCAGGTGAGTGCATACCAATATTACAAATGTGTAAAACAGGTAAAGTGATCATGAATGACTATAGTATGAGATGGTAAAAAGAGACTTGCAAAACCATTTTAGAGCAGGAATTATACTAGTGCAAAACAGTCAAAAATACATCAGAGACACTCTGTACCTTATGATGATAAAAATCCTTTATTTGAACATGGACAGTCTCTCACAGTATAAAACACATCTATCTTATCTCGTTTGGTTTTAACTTCACATTTCCACCTCCAGAAAGTAATTACAGTATAACGTGCTGTACTAAAGTATCACCATAATAAACGTCTCTAAATATTCTGACACACCTTTGGTGTCAAAGTCGTGGTCAGTTTCACACACACATGTAGCTGTATCTAAGAGTGGCATTTTACATATCGAGCATTAATATAGAGAACTTTAATTATGGAACAATCCAGACAAAGGATGAACATCTCCATGGAGACAAAGAGGTGGAGGACCCTCCACCAGAAAGGTCACGTAGTGCATCTTTAAATGTCTCTTTTAGCACATGTGCTCTTATTATCAGTCAGCATCACCTGAAGTGACTCTTATAAACTGTGTTGTCTTTCCTCTCAGCGCCCCCTGCTGGTCCTCTGCAGTGCTATGGCTGTGACTATTACACAGTAAACTGCAGATACGTGAACTGTGATGAAGGACAGAGCTGTGCTAACTTTACAAGTATGTATCCTGTTTGTGTGTAAATACTCCTGTCTTTATCAACTACTGCAGAGAAGTTTGAAATGGTTGCACCACATTATAAAAGACATGAAACAATGATCTCCTCCTTGAACCATCACCTTATCGTGGTGGAGGGGTTTGAGTGCCCGAATGATCCTGGGAGCTGTTTTATCGGGGGCTCCATGCCCCTGGTAGGGTCACCCAAGGCAAACAGGTCCGGGGGGACGGGTCAGACGAAGAACGGTTCAGAAGCCCCATATGATGAGTGAACCAGCAAGGCCAGTTACGTCGCCCAGATCGGCGTCACCGGGGCCTCACCCTGGAGTCAGGCCTGGGGTGGGTGCTCGCCAGCGAGCGCCTGGTGGCCGAGCCTCCCCCCACGGGGCCCGGCCGGGCTCAGCCCAAAGGAGCGACGTGGGGCCGTCCTCACGTGGGCCCACCACCTGCGGGAGGATCCATATGGGGCCGGTGCATAGGGATTCGGGCAGCAGTCGACGGCGGGGGCCTCGGTGACCAGATCTCCGGACATGGAGACTGTGGCTCTGGGGACATGGAATGTCACCTCGCTGGGGGGGAAGGAGCCTGAGCTTGTGCGGGAGGTTGAGCGTTACCGACTAGATATAGTCGGCCTCACTTCCACACACAGTTTGGGCTCTGGAACCCAACTCCTAGAGAGGGGCTGGACTCTTCATTTCTCTGGCGTTGGCCGCGGGGAGCGGCGGTGGGCTGGTGTGGGCTCATTGCCCCACAGCTCAGCCGCTGTGTGTTGGAGTTCACCCCGGTGAACGAGAGGGTCGCGTCCCTACGCCTTCGGGTCGGGAACAGGTCTCTCACTGTGGTGTCGGCCTATGGGCCGAACAGCAGTGCTGAGTACCCGGCCTTCTTGGAGTCCTTGGGAGGGGTACTAGACAGTGCACCGACCGGGGACTCCGTTGTTCTCCTGGGGGACTTCAACGCCCACGTGGGCAACGACAGTGACACTTGGAGAGGGGTGATTGGGAGGAACGGCCTCCCTGATCTGAACCCGAGCGGTGTTTTGTTATTGGACTTCTGTGCTAGTCACAGTTTGTCCATAACGAACACCATGTTCAAGCACAAGGGTGTCCAAGTGTACGTGGCACCAGGACACCCTCGGCCGGAGGTCGATGATCGACTTTGTAGTCATGTCATCTGATCTCCGGCCGCGTGTCTTGGACACTCGGGTGAAGAGAGGGGCTGAGCTGTCAACTGACCACCTGGTTGTGAGTTGGGTTCGCTGGCGGAGGAGGAAGCCGGAAAGACCTGGCAGACCCAAGCGTGTAGTGAGGGTCTGTTGGGAACATCTGGCGGAGCCCTCTGTCTGAGGGACTTTCAACTCGCACCTCCGGGAGGACTTTTCCCGGATTCCGGGGGAGGCTGGAGATATGGAGTCCGAGTGGGCTTCATTCTCAGCCTCTATTGTCAATGCGGCTGCTCGGAGCTGTGGGCGTGAGGTCTGTGGTGCCTGTCGCGGCGGCAATCCCAGAACCCGGTGGTGGACACCGGAAGTAAGGGATGCTGTCAAGCTGAAGAAGGAGTCCTATCGGGCCTTGCTGGCTCGGGGGACTCCTGAGGCAGCTGACGGGTACCGGCGGGCAAAAACTCGGAGCTGGGAGGAGTTCGGGGAGGCCATGGAGAAGGACTATCGGACGGCCTCAAAGAGATTCTGGCAAACCGTCCGGCGCCTCAGGAGGGGGAAGCAGTTCTTCACCAACACTGTTTACAGTGCGGGGGGAGAGCTGTTGACCTCGACTGGGGACGTTGTCCGGCGGTGGAAGGAATACTTTGAGGATCTCCTCAATCCCACCGTCACGTCCTCCGAGGAGGAGGCCGAGGCTGGGGACTCGAAGGCGAACTCATCCATCACCCTGGCCGAAGTCACTGAGGTGGTTAAAGCTCCTTGGTGGCAAGGCTCCGGGGTTGGATGAGATCCGTCCTGAGTACCTTAAGTCTCTGGATGTTGTGGGTCTTGGCTGACATGCCTCTTCAACATCGCGTGGCGGTCGGGGACAGTACCTCTGGACTGGCAAACCGGGGTGGTGGTCCCTCTGTATAAGAAGGGGGACCGGAGGGTGTGTTCCAACTATAGGGGGATCACACTTCTCAGCCTTCCCGGTAAGGTCTATGCCAGGGTACTGGAGAGGACAATCCGATAGTCGAACCTCGGATTCAGGAAGAGCAGTGTGGTTTTCGTCCTGGCCGCGGAACACTGGACCAGCTCTACACTCTCCATAGGGTGCTCGAGGGTTCATGGGAGTTTGCCCAACCAGTCCACATGTGTTTTGTGGATCTGGAAAAGGCATTCCACCGTGTCCCTCGTGGTGTCCTGTGGGGGGTGCTCTGGGAGTATGGGGTTCGGGGCCCTTTGCTAAGGTCTGTCCGGTCCCTGTATGACCGGAGCAGGAGCTGTGTTCATTGCCGGCAGTAAGTCAGACCTGTTCCCGGTGCATGTTGGACTTCGTCAGGGCCGCCCCTGTCACCGGTTCTATTCATTGTGTTTATGGACAGAATTTCTAGGCGCAGTCAGGGGCTGGAGGGGGTCCGGTTTGGGGACCACAGGATTTCATCTCTGCTGTTTGCGGATGATGTTGTCCTGTTGGCTTCATCGAACCAGGACCTGCAATGTGCACTGGGGCGGTTTGCAGCCGAGTGTGAAGCGGCTGGGATGGAGATCAGCTCTTCTAAGTCTGAGGCCATGGTTCTCGACTGGATAAAGGCGTCTTACCCTCTCCGGGTGGGTGGGGAGTCTTTGCCTCAAGTGGAGGAGTTCAAATATCTCGGGGTCTTGTTCACGAGTGAGTGGAGGAAGGAACGTGAGATTGACAGGTGGATCGGTGCAGCTTCGGCAGTGATGCGGTCGCTGTATCGGACCGTTGTGGTGAAGAGGAGCTGAGTCGAAAGGCGAAGCTCTCGATTTACCGGTCAGTCTTCGTTCCTCCTCTCACCTCTGGTCATGAGCTCTGGGTAGTGACCGAAAGGACGAGATTGCGGATACAAGCGCTCGAAATGAGTTTCCTCCGCAGGGTGGCTGGGCGCTCCCTTAGAGATAGGGTGAGGAGCTCAGTCACACGGGAGGAGCTCGGAGTAGAGCCGCTGCTCCTCCACGTCCAGAGGAGCCAGTTGAGGCTCGGGCATCTGTTCCGGATGCCTCCTGGGTGCCTCCCTCGGGAGGTGTTCCGGGCATGTCCCACCGGAAGGAGGCCCCGGGGAAGACCCAGGACACGCTGGAGGGACTATGTCTCTCGGCTGGCCTGGGAACACCTCGGGGTCCCCCCAGAGGAGCTGGAGGAAGTGTCTGGGGTGAGGAAGTCTGGGAGTCCCTGCTTAGGCTGCTGCCCCCGCGACCCGGCCCCGGATAAGCGGACGAAAATGGATGGATGGATGAAACAATGATGAAACTAAATATCAGATAAAGTAATTAATAAATTACATTAAAATATAATAAAAGTCCTCAAAAATACACTCCAGCTCCTTTTAAATATTCACTTTTTTATACAGTCACACTTTTCCACCTTCAAGTCTCAAAGACTTTTACATCAAGGAAACACACACACACACAACACACACACACACACACACATGCACAAAACACACACAACACAACACACACACACACACACACACTCCACATGTAAACAAACAGCGCCGTGTGATGACATCATCGGCCGTGGCTCGGTTCGGTTGTGCAGGTGTGAGTGCCGAGCATAGAACAGTACACAGTCGAGCTTGAGCACGGCACTGTTCTAGTGGACCTTTATATTTCCACACCACCAACATTTTAAAGAAGGCACCAGCGACTTTGTGTCACACGCCACTATTCGGCCAGACTTTTAACTCACTCCACCGAAAGCTGAATGTCCCTTTTTTGTAATATTCGGCCGAATATATCTGGTTGCCGAATATTCGGTGCATCTCCATGTGAAATCTTTGTGTTTTTTGCAGACGGTGGGTCTGACATACGCGGCTGTGTGTCCAACAATATGTGCAACGCTCTGATGCCTCAGCTGAGCATCTTCTACACCACTGACCCTGTGTCCTGCTGCAACACCACCAACTGTAACCCCCCAGGTAAACTCTCACCTGCTCCACTCAGGTCCTTTTCACTTGAGTAAATTACCTCTCTTAGATATGGTTTTAAATATGTTATTTTAACAGATCCATGTTTGAAATTCGTTATTATCCTGAACTACTTGATACTGAACATGGATTAGTACAAAAATACATTCCTAACGTTACCAACTCTCTCTGAAACATTCACACTTTGTTCAAAACCTTTACACAATCACACGACATGAGTTTGGAGTTAATAAAAGAACTTTTTTAATCCTCCCTGTGGGTGGATGAAGAGGAGAAATGTAACTCTGGCCCATTATAAAGTCTCTGCTCTGCCTCTGGCCACAGTTTGTGTCATTCTGAAAGCTGCACATGTGCTGTGTCTCTCTAGTCCCACAGTCGCACTAACTGCACCAAGTTTTTTTTTGTTCTTTTTCATGTTTTGCAGCTCGTGCAGCCTTAATTACAACAACAACTACTACTACTACTACTACTACTACTACTACTACTCTTCCTGCCATTCCATCTTCTACTGCAGACCCTCCTAACACCAAAACAGGTAAGTTCAAAATATGTTTACAACTTTAAAGAGTCGCACACGTAACAAACACAGAAACAATGAATGGAGCTCAACGGTGACCCCTGACCCCTGGGTCCAGAACTACATTTCCCATAGGGCACATCCCATTTCTCTTTCCTCGCTTCCTTCTCCTTGATTCTGCAGGAAATGGGTGAAGAAGTCTCACCCACAGAAGAAACACAGAGGAGGAGAGAAAAGAAAAAGAGGAGGAGAGAAAAGAAAAAGAGGAGGAGAGAAAAGAAAAAGAGGAGGAGAGAAAAGAGGAGGAGAGGAGACACGAGCTGAGGTCTTTCCTACACTTAAGGATCAGTGGAGACTGGTGCGATCATTTTTTGGGGGCGTCTGTGCCAAAATGATAAATATATACTTTATTTTTAACACTATAACTCTATTTCCTTTTGAGGCTCCGTCCTCAGATTTGCCCCAAACTAAAACAAGCCTCTTCCCTTCTCCAGAGACTGAAGCAGAGTGTTTCCTCTCTCCACTGTGCAGCGCTTAAGGTGCTTTCTGTTGCCTTTTTATAGGATGTGGTTATGATAAAGGGAGGAATGGGCCAGATTCAGAAAGATTCTAGATGTGAAAGAGTCTGAGGGAGTAACAACAGAGGACACTGACAACACTTTGGGTTAAAGTGAAGAATGATTTGTATTTAGTGGATTCAAGAATAATTTTACAATAATAAAAAAACAGAGCGCTCATTTTCCCCAAAACAAAATAAAATAAAAGTGTACCCGGGTGTAGTGGTCCTTAAAGTTAAAGAAACTGTCCATTTCTGTCTGTTCAATGTTCACTCAGTGTTCAGTGGGTCTGTGGCCAGTCGGACCACAAGCTTCCAGATTGTTTGAGTCTTTTCTCCTCTGCACATCTGCAGTTCTCAACTCCGATCCAAACAAGAAACCTAAAGACAAGGCCAGAATAAAGGAGCTTCAAATAATGCACTATATTACTATAGTACTCTTGCTACTGTTTACATTCTTCTCAAAACAATAATTAACATGTTGTACAACAACAGAGTTCAAAATATTCACAATTACAAAATGACAAAATGACAAAGGATGTACCAGAGATCCACCGTGGACCTGCAGAACAGATCCACAACAGCGGCTGATCTGCTGCGTTTCTCGCAGATCCGACCAGGACCCGTTTTGGATCCGTGTTCAGAACTGGGTTATCTGCCCCGGATCTGCTGCAGATCTGTTTATTATGTCGTTAGGAGCCTAAATATGCCTCAGGTTTAAGTGTAAAGAACGACGTCCAACCAGAACCGAACCCGTTACACACGACCAATGATCACAGAGCAGAGTTACAACTCTGTGATCGTAAAAATAAATATGAATATAAGTAGCGTTATATAAAAATAGTATTTAGACTGCGGTCTACCTCAGGAGGTGGAGTTGTCCAGACTCCTGACCTCACATCGTCTTCATCACATTAGCTGCTCCTGTCGCTAACTTTATTACTACTGCACTCGTCAAAAGTGATAAAACACAGAGAGTCACAGACGAACAGACACCACAATCTAACGTTAACCTTATGTACATGAATGATGACTAATAAAATGAACTTTTAAACAGTTACTTACAGTTAAATGTGCGGACAACAGGTGGGTGCTGCTTCTTTCCACTCAGGTCCCGCTAACGGCCCATAAGTCAATGTCGCGTCTGCACGGTGAATCTGAACCGGTTTAGCCGTGGATCCGCTCACCGATAGTACAAATGTAACAAGTGTTGTGTTAAAAGTGCGTTCACAGTGCTAAGATGATTTAGCCGCAGATCCTCTCTGTGACAGAAGCTGCCCAAAGGACGAGGTCAGTGACACTCATCAAGTGAATCCAGAACAAATACACAGAGGATCCACAAAGTGAAGTGACTGTGGGGCGGGTTTGGTGGACAGAAAACAGATCCACTGTGGATCTGGATGTTCTCACGGTTCACTTGGTAATGAACTAAATGTTACTTGTTCCATTTTTAAGAGTGAAAACATAAATAACATAAAATAACTTCAAAGTGCATTACAAATACACTGTGTGTTTAGTTCTAATCATCTGCACCAAAATAATAACAAGTGTAATCATAAAGTGCACCTGACTTTCACAAGTCTGACGCACGTTAGCCGCACAGGCTAACAAGAACATGTGCTACTACAAAACAAGCACAAATATAACACTTTTCAACAACCAAATAAAAACAGTGTGCACAGCACCTTTAAGTTAAACTAGAGATTCAGTAGAACAAATCAGAGCTGATCGTTTTCACCTCTAAAAAGGGCATTTTCAGTGCAAGTGGGCTAGCGGAGGTTAGCATACGAGCTAGCGCCGTTTAGCATGCTAAGCTAGCACAATACATTGTGTGTGAAACTGACCAACGCAGAGCGACACGTGTGAACAAAGGCTGCGGGGTTTCCCAGGCTCCCGTGGGCTCTCAGCAAACAGCACTTCAGCATCTGAAAAGTTGAACAAACGTTTTGTCACCAACATGAACTGTAATGACATCGTATGTCGTTCTTAGCGTCGGTTTGTGCTCACCGATCCCAGAAAATCAAAAGCAGAATGATTCACGTCACCACGTTAGCTCCACAAGAAGACGAGCGAGGGGCAGTTCTGTGCTCAGTGTCTGATGAGACTGAGCAGCGCGAGACGAACTAAACACCTGCACCTTATTCATGCAACATCTCACCAAACTGTTACTGGTCGCTCACTGTGTCGCTCAACACATATTTGGAACTTCTTTTTACAACTGTTTCATACTTTTTAATGCTTTTTAATCATATTTAATGAACTTATTTATGTACTTATATTTAAATGATATTGATCAATATTTATTCCCATTGCGATTTTACCCAAGTGCTTATGAATATTTATTTGTTTTTAATCATGTTTTTAACACTGGGTAACAACTGTCCTGTTGTAAAACTCGTCTTAATCCCACTTCCCACTTAAATCTGACCAGTCCATATTAGGACTAGGGCACCAGGTGGACTTAAACCCTCTGCAGGTGAAACTTTTACACCCAGAAACGAGCGAGCAGAGGTGGATAGAGCAGCGAGCGAGTGCCCCGGCCCCTGTACTTCATTATCTCCCAACACTGGACTGCAGCTGCCTCACACTTATTCTTCATTTCATTTTTTTGAACAGATTCTGGCTCAGTTATTTTCATGGAGATGTCGGTGGATTCACTTGGTGATCTCAGCAACGCGACGCTGTCTGAAGCCGTCCTCCAGGTGACACGCAAATGACCTGTCCCCCCCCCCCCTATATATATATATATATATATATATATATATATATATATATATATATATATATATATATATATATATATATATATATATATATAAACACAAACAAATGGATCCGTGTTGTTTTTTCTCTGTTGCAGTTTCTTCGAGAGCAGCTCAACACCACAGGTTTCGTGGTTTCA
The DNA here is from genome assembly GCF_026225935.1 of Boleophthalmus pectinirostris. NCBI lineage: Eukaryota > Metazoa > Chordata > Actinopteri > Gobiiformes > Gobiidae > Boleophthalmus > Boleophthalmus pectinirostris. The sequence goes on along the minus strand of NW_026571299.1, from coordinate 1,187,542 downwards.
GTGAAGAAGATCTCTCAGCCTGAAACTGAAACCCCCAACACCACCTCTGCTCCAGGACCAACCCAAGCTCCACCCACCCCATGAACAACTAACCCGGATGCCCTACCGCTCCACCCACCCCATGAACAACTAACCCGGATGCCCTACCGCTCCACCCACCCCATGAACAACTAACCCGGATGCCCTACCGCTCCACCCACCCCATGAACAACTAACCCGGATGCCCTACCGCTCCACCCACCCCATAAATCCACAAAAACATGACACAAAACTGTCCACAGCGACTGGACAAACCTATAGTTAGATAGATAGAGCTCTGAAGGGGGAGTGACTTAGCCTAGTGATGTAGAACATGTTAATACGTTTTGGGTGAATTTAACATTTAGAAAACAATAAAAGGAACACGGTGATCTAAATATGTGATGTGTTCCAGTAAATACTCCCTCTTTAATACCACACAGGTATAATATATAATACTCCCTCTTTAATACCACACAGGTATAATACTCCCTCTTTAATACCACACAGGTATAATACTCCCTCTTTAATACCACACAGGTATAATACTCCCTCTTTAATACCACACAGGTATAATACTCCCTCTTTAATACCACACAGGTATAATACTCCCTCTTTAATACCACACAGGTATAATACTCCCTCTTTAATACCACACAGGTATAATACTCCCTCTCCCTCAGTTTGAGTCCAAATAGAATCACATCATTTTAAATCTGTGGGAGGTTTTTAAAGGCTGAAAGAAAAACTGTTGGTGACAGTTGGTGATTCTGTGGTTGGGAATTTATGGAATTTTTTGAAGATAATTTGGTGAATTTATGGAACTTATGGAAGATACTTTGGGGGATTTATTGAATTTTTTGAAGGTAATTGGGGGAATTTATGGCATTTATGGAATAGTATTTGCTAATTATTTTTATTATGGTATTTTTATGGTATTTTTTGCGTTATTTTAAAGACAATTTTCTGAATTTATGGAATTTATGGAAGATCATTTGGGAATTTTTTTTAAGATAATTTGGGGAATTTATGGAATTTATGGAAGACAATTTGAGAATTTATGTATTGTAAAAAATAAAATAAAACAACTCATTAAAATTTAATTAAAGTCAAGTCTGTCCCTTTGTTTTTATGTGTAAAAGACTTGAGTGTGGTGTTGAGAGGACAGAGGGGTGAGGACAGATATAACTCCACATTTTCATATTTACTCAGTATCAGTCTGTGTAAAGGTACAAATGACACGGTCTCAACTTAATAAATCACATTTACAGTAACTGAAAATAAAAATAAACTCACATGAAATGACTGTGAAATGTTCAATTTTGGCCGTGTCAGATTCACCAAACAACAAAACAAACGCCATACAAAATAAAAAGAAGTACAAGGAGCTCACGCGTCACAATGATATAATAACAAAGAGAAAAAATATATAAATGTACATTATCTGTTACATAAGGGTGAGTTGTACAGTTGTAGGGAGTATTATCTGTTACATAAGGGCGAGTTGTACAGTTGTAGGGAGTATTATCTGTTACATAAGGTGAGTTGTACAGTTGTAGGGAGTATTATCTGTTACATAAGGGCGAGTTGTACAGTTGTAGGGAGTATTATCTGTTACATAAGGGTGAGTTGTTGTACAGTTGTAGGGAGTATTATCTGTTACATAAGGGTGAGTTGTACAGTTGTAGGGAGTATTATCTGTTACATAAGGGTGAGTTGTTGTACAGTTGTAGGGAGTATTATCTGTTACATAAGGGTGAGTTGTTGTACAGTTGTAGGGAGTATTATCTGTTACATAAGGGTGAGTTGTTGTACAGTTGTAGGGAGTATTATCTGTTACATAAGGGCGAGTTGTACAGTTGTAGGGAGTATTATCTGTTACATAAGGTGAGTTGTACAGTTGTAGGGAGTATTATCTGTTACATAAGGGTGAGTTGTACAGTTGTAGGGAGTATTATCTGTTACATAAGGGTGAGTTGTACAGTTGTAGGGAGTATTATCTGTTACATAAGGGTGAGTTGTTGTACAGTTGTAGGGAGTATTATCTGTTACATAAGGGTGAGTTGTTGTACAGTTGTAGGGAGTATTATCTGTTACATAAAGTGAGTTGTACAGTTGTAGGAGTATTATCTGTTACATAAGGGTGAGTTGTTGTACAGTTGTAGGGAGTATTATCTGTTACATAAGGGTGAGTTGTTGTACAGTTGTAGGGAGTATTATCTGTTACATAAGGGTGAGTTGTACAGTTGTAGGGAGTATTATCTGTTACATAAGGGTGAGTTGTTGTACAGTTGTAGGGAGTATTATCTGTTACATAAGGGTGAGTTGTTGTACAGTTGTAGGGAGTATTATCTGTTACATATAAGGGTGAGTTGTTTGTACAGTTGTAGGGAGTATTATCTGTTACATAAGGGTGAGTTGTTGTACAGTTGTAGGGAGTATTATCTGTTACATAAGGGTGAGTTGTACAGTTGTAGGGAGTATTATCTGTTACATAAGGGTGAGTTGTTGTACAGTTGTAGGGAGTATTATCTGTTACATAAGGTGAGTTGTTGTACAGTTGTAGGGAGTATTATCTGTTACATAAGGGTGAGTTGTTGTACAGTTGTAGGGAGTATTATCTGTTACATAAGAGTGAGTTGTACAGTTGTAGGGAGTATTATCTGTTACATAAGGGTGAGTTGTTGTACAGTTGTAGGGAGTATTATCTGTTACATAAGGTGAGTTGTTGTACAGTTGTAGGGAGTATTATCTGTTACATAAGAGTGAGTTGTTGTACAGTTGTAGGGAGTATTATCTGTTACATAAGGAGTGAGTTGTTGTACAGTTGTAGGGAGTATTATCTGTTACATAAGGGTGAGTTGTTGTACAGTTGTAGGGAGTATTATCTGTTACATAAAGGTGAGTTGTACAGTTGTAGGGAGTATTATCTGTTACATAAGGGTGAGTTGTTGTACAGTTGTAGGGAGTATTATCTGTTTACATAAGGAGTGAGTTGTTGTACAGTTGTAGGGAGTATTATCTGTTACATAAGGTGATTTGTTGTACAGTTGTAGGGAGTATTATCTTTTACATAAGGTGAGTTGTACAGTTGTAGGGAGTATTATCTGTTACATAAGAGTGAGTTGTTGTACAGTTGTAGGGAGTATTATCTGTTACATAAAGGTGAGTTGTTGTACAGTTGTAGGGAGTATTATCTGTTACATAAGAGTGAGTTGTTGTACAGTTGTAGGGAGTATTATCTGTTACATAAGAGTGAGTTGTTGTACAGTTGTAGGGAGTATTATCTGTTACATAAGAGTGAGTTGTTGTACAGTTGTAGGGAGTATTATCTGTTACATAAGAGTGAGTTGTTGTACAGTTGTAGGGAGTATTATCTGTTACATAAGAGTGAGTTGTTGTACAGTTGTAGGGAGTATTATCTGTTACATAAGAGTGAGTTGTACAGTTGTAGGGAGTATTATCTGTTACATAAGGGTGAGTTGTTGTACAGTTGTAGGGAGTATTATCTGTTACATAAGAGTGAGTTGTTGTACAGTTGTAGGGAGTATTATCTGTTACATAAGAGTGAGTTGTTGTACAGTTGTAGGGAGTATTATCTGTTACATAAGAGTGAGTTGGTGTACAGTTGTAGGGAGTATTATCTGCATTAATCAGTTAAAAAAAAGAAAAATTGTATGATCTGTTAAATTAAATAAAATATAATAATAATTAAACTGAACCAATGTCTCCTCCTCCTAAAAAGAAACATTCCGTAACTTTAATTTGTTTCCCGCTCCTGTTCTAGCTGCCATTTTGGTTTTATTTGTTTACATTTTGTTTTTGCCAACTGTCATAATTTCTTGTATTAAAAAAAAAAAAAAAAAAAAAAAAAAAAAAAAGCATTACATTCTTTTTCTGGTGACTTCTTGTCTCAAATAAATAAATAAATAAATAAATAAAAATAAATAAATAAATAAATAAATAAAAACGGCCTCTGCTTCATCGATATAGAACGGTACCCTCCCTTACCAAGATGGCGGCAGTATTAACGCATGCCGAGAGTCTGAGCGCGACATCTACCGTTCTACACGCCTGCGCCCGGCCTCAGTGCGCAGGCGCGGTCGGGGTGCCTGGTCACGTGTGTGAGGATGGCGTCCGCGTTGAGAGGCGCTGCTGGAAATCTGCTCAAGGTGAGACTCAAATCCAGCTCTTCTCCTGCCGAAATCCGCCCGGAACTTTTAGATATGTCCCGAAAATGGTGAATATGATTGAGTTTAAAGCCCGGATTTATCCCGAAACAGTGCGACGCGTGTTTGTGACGCGAGCTAACGTCACTTTGCGGTTAATAATGTTCAATTTTAGCGATCACCTTTAATTTAAACACACAAAACTGCACCTGTGGACGGTTTAAATGTGTTTTATTTTTAAAAGTAGGTCACGAATGTCTCCGAATTCAGTTTTATTATTTACAACTTAATGATGCCGAACTGACGAGGCCGGACACTGCAGCTGCTTCTGTTAAATTACACAACTGTTAAATGCAGTTATTTTCTTAAAAGCAGTATTTTTATTTGAGTAGTTTTAAGTTTTGTGTGTGTGTGTGTGTGTGTGTGTGTGTGTGTGTGTGTGTGTGTGTGTGTGTGTGTGTGTGTGTGTGTGTGTGTGTGTGTGTGTGTGTGTGTGTGTGTGTGTGTCCTTGACCTGTCCGTGTCTCAGGCTCAGCTCGGACTAAAATAAACCTCCAACCAAATTCCTAGTTTTTTTTTTTATTTTTTTTTTATTTAAAGCTCCTGTGTCAAACTGAAATCCAAAACACACCTGGAGCTGTGTCCGTTTACAGCTCCAAAGCTCCAAACGCTCTGTTCCACCTTGTGATGTCATGAAGTGGTAGTTTTCAAGTGAACAGCTTCTTTTACCTTTACTTGATCTGGGATCAGTCTGTGACGTGGCTGATCTGGGGTCAGTCTGAAGCATGTGGCTGATCTGGGGTCAGTCTGTGGCTGATCTGGGGTCAGTCTGTGGCTGATCTGGGGTCAGTCTGTGGCTGATCTGGGGTCAGTCTGTGGCTGATCTGGGGTCAGTCTGTGGCTGATCTGGGGTCAGTCTGTGGCTGATCTGGGGTCATGGCTGATGGGGTCAGTGGCTGATCTGGGGTCAGTCTGTGGCTGATCTGGGGTCAGTCTGTGGGATCTGATGGCTGATCTGGGGTCAGTCTGTGGCTGATCTGGGGTCAGTCTGTGGTCTGATCTGGGGTCAGTCTGTCTGAGGCTGATCTGAGGCTGATCTGGGGTCAGTCTGTCTGTGGCTGATCTGGGGTCAGTCTGTGGTGTGTGGTAAAACAGGAATGCAATAACAAAGTTCTCTGTAGTTTTATTCATTACAATTTTATAATTTTTTTTATTTTATTTTATTTTGTGTGTGTGTGGTTCCAGGCCCTGAGTGGTGCCCCCCGCTGGCAGGTGCTCTCCTGTCGCCCGCTGTCAGGGGCGGAGTCAGCTCCTGCTCGCGCTGATGCCACGTTCAAAGTAACCATGGTCCCCGGAGACGGAGTGGGGCCGGAGCTCATGACCGCCGTCAAGGATGTGTTCAAGGTAAAGAGTTTAAAGCTGCACTGTGTCACTTTCCTGGTGGAGGGTCCGTCACCTGCTTGTTTCTGTGGATACGTCACGCCAGACCAGGGGCCTCATTTCTAAATCTTGCTTACGCAAAAATCCGTGCGTGCGCGCTTCCTACGCCAACCGCGGTATTTATGAACTCGACTAAGGCGTGGCTCTTTGCTTAACTCTACGTCAACTCGGGAACCTCCTGTAAGTTCTACGCAAAGTCTAGAGACACGGGGAAAAAGCGACACTCGTGGAGAGAAGCAGAAGTGAACAGAGTTTGAGGAAGAGTTTGATCAGAAAATCCACGTATATAGAAGAATTACCTTCAGATTTGTGCATTTAAGTGTTTGGTTCACAAAACACAGAGAAGGGCTGTTTATTCCACTCATTATTCTCCACAATATTAAACATTTGAAACTCGTGCACGAGCGCGGACACGTTCCCAGACCTGGTGCAGCGCAGAGTCTCACAGTCCACACCACGACCATAGACTTCTATAGAACACAGACTGACCAACTTTAACACTTTTACTTTAGTCTTTACGCACCGAGCGCCAGAGTGACCTGAGTCTGTGACCCGAGTCTGTGGACAACACGAAGCCCACTGCCCGAACCTGACCCCAACCAAAATCTGCCCTACATGTTTGTGTAATGGGGAACTGAGCACATGAGAACTGCTCTCTGACTGTATGAAGAACAGAATAATGCCCCCGACCAAGACACCACACTCACAGCACCACAGACCCACACTCACAGACCCACACTCACAGACCCACACTACACACACAGACCCACACTCACAGACCCACACTCACAGACCCACACTCACAGACCCACACTCACAGACCCACACTCACAGACCCACACTCACAGACACACACTCACAGACCACAGACCCACACTCACAGACCCACACTCACAGACCCACACTCACAGACCCACACTCACAGACCCACACTCACCCAGACCCACACTCACAGACCCAGACCCACACTCACAGACCCACACTCACAGACCCACACTCACAGACCCACACTCACAGACCCACACTCACAGACCCACACTCACAGACCCACACTCACAGACCCACACTCACAGACCCACACTCACAGACCCACACTCACAGACCCACACTCACAGACCCACACTCACAGACCCACACTCACAGACCCACACTCACAGACCCACACTCACAGGTTCAGCAGTTTGGATGTTTCGTGTGGACTTTAATTGGCAGAATAACATCTGTATCTGATGTGTTTTGTGCTAAATCTGTGTCCTCGTGTCGTCCCCTCGCTCCTTTCCCTCTCCAGGGGAGGGCATCTGAATCTCTCGCACACACTCATAATTTGACCATTCAGATCAGCGCGTGCACGTATCTGCATGTATATGCATAAATACAGGACCAGTCCACACACACTTCATAGACAGACTTAAAAATATAGCGATAAAACCCTTGAAACAGCGAAAAAACACATGGTCTTTACTGCAAAGATGTGCTGCCTAAATATTATTAAAATATGATTAAATGAACAGATGAGTCATTGTTGTCACTTTTAGTTTTGTATTTATTTATTAAACCTTGTTTAATAAAGTCTTTAATAAAGTGTTTGTCGTGATCACGTGGTGCTGCGTGGAGCCTCCTCCTCCCTCTGTCCCGCGTGTCTCGGTCAAACCCACTGATTATCGGCTCATGTTTAGGGAAATCTCATTCACCAGTCACTTTACCTGCTCCTTTTATGGTGAGGTGGAGGTGTGAGGGGCGTGTCTGTCCTTTTATGGTGAGGTGGAGGTGTGAGGGGGCGTGGTCTGTCCTTTTATGGTGAGGTGGAGGTGTGAGGGGGCGTGGTCTGTCCTTTTATGGTGAGGTGGAGGTGTGAGGGGGCGTGGTCTGTCCTTTATGGTGTGAGGGCGCGGTCTGTCCTTTTATGGTGAGGTGGAGGTGTGAGGGGGCGCGGTCTGTCCTTTTATGGTGAGGTGGAGGTGTGAGGGGCGTGGTCTGTCCTTTTATGGTGAGGTGGAGGTGTGAGGGGGCGTGGTCTGTCCTTTTATGGTGAGGTGGAGGTGTGAGGGGCGCGGTCTGTCCTTTTATGGTGAGGTGGAGGTGTGAGGGGTGTGGTCTGTCCTTTTATGGTGAGGTGGAGGTGTGAGGGGGCGCTGGTCTGTCCTTTTATGGTGAGGTGGAGGTGTGAGGGGGCGCGGTCTGTCCTTTTATGGTGAGGTGGAGGTGTGAGGGGGCGTGACGTGGGTTTACGTGCACAAATTGTAGTTGCAGGTGGGATTTATAAAGCAAAGATTGTGTGGTTTGGTGCGTGCGGTGGGTTTTCTAAACATGGAGTTTGCGGCGCACGCCTGTCGTAGCTACAGACGTACGCACTAACTTACAAAAACTCCTGCACAGTTTTTATAAATGAGGCCCCAGGACTGAAAACGGTTTAGTCCTGATTCAGACCTGTTCAAGTCACAGAAACGGGAAACAGTCGTTATCCGTTTTTTCAGTTTTTCATTGAAACACGTGAGTCTCCTCTGTGTCTCTGTGTGATGTTTGAGGATGTTGTTTGTGTTGGTGGAGGTGGAGAACATCACCGTGCGTCTCCGTCTCCTCTGTGTGATGTTTGAGGATGTTGTTTGTGTCCTGTAGGCCGGGGACGTCCCAGTGGAGTTTGAGGAGTTCCATCTCAGTGAGGTTCAGAACATGGCGTCAGAGGAGAAGCTGGAGCAGGTCCTCACCTCCATGAAGAACAACAGAGTGGCCATCAAAGGTACTGCTTGTGACGTTCGTGTCGTTTGTGTCATTGTGACATTTGTGACATTTGTGTCGTAGTAACATTAGTGACGTTTGTGTCGTAGGAAAGATCCACACGCCCATGGAGTTTAAAGGGGAACTGGCGTCGTACGAGATGAGACTCAGGTCTGTGAAACACGTCCAAGAACTGAAACTGAACCAGGACTGAACCAGGACTAAACCATAGTCCATAGTGCTGCTTACAGACTTGTGTGTTTTATTCTGAAGACTCTTGTGTTTGTGTTTGTGTGCGTTGTGTGTGTGTGTGTGTGTGTTGTGTGTGTGTGTGTGTGTGTGTGTGTGTGTGTGTTGTGCGTTTGTCCAGGAGGAAGTTGGACTTGTTTGCGAACGTGGTCCATGTGAACAGTTTACCTGGATACTCGACCCGACACAACAACCTGGACCTGGTGATCATCAGAGAGCAGACGGAGGGAGAGTACAGCTCCCTGGAACACGAGGTACAACTACTACAACTACTACAAATACTACAAGTACTACAACTACTACAACTACTACAACTACTACAAATACTACAAATACTACAACTACTACAACTACTACAACTACTACAAATACTACTACACAGACTCATGAGAGCAGACGGAGGGAGAGTACAGCTCCCTGGAACACGAGGTACAAATACTACAACTACTACAAATACTACAACTACTACAAGCTACTACAACTACTACAACTACTACAACTACTACAACTACTACAACTACTACAACTACTACAAATACTACAAATACTACAAATACTACAAATACTACAAACTACTACAACTACTACAACTACTACAACTACTACAACTACTACTACTACAACTACTACAACTACTACAAACTACTACAACTACTACAACTACTACAAATACTACAACTACTACAAATACTACAAATACTACAAACTACTACAAATACTACAACTACTACAACTACTACAACTACTACAACTACTACAACTACTACAACTACTACAAATACACAAATACTACACTACTAAACTACTACAAGTACTACAACTACTACAACTACTACAAAACTACTACAACTACTACAAAACTACTACAACTACTACAAATACTACAACTAACTACTACTACAAATACTACTACACAGACTGAGAGCAGACGGAGGAGAGTACAGCTCCCTGGAACACGAGCAGTACAAAATACTACAAACTACTACAAATACTACAAATACTACTACACAGACTCATGAGAGCAGACGGAGGGGAGTACAGCTCCCTGGAACACGAGGTACAAATACTACAACTACTACAAACTACTACAAGACAACTACTACAACTACTACAACTACTACAAACTACTACAACTACTACAAACTACTACTACTACTACTACTACAACTACTACAAATACTACAACTACTACAACTACTACAACTACTACAAATACTACTACTACAAATACTACAACTACTACAATTACTACAACTACTACAAATACTACAGCTACTACAACTACTACTACTACTACTACACAGACTCATGAGAGCAGACGGAGGGAGAGTACAGCTCCCTGGAAACACGAGGTACAAATACTACAAACTACTACAAATACTACAAATACTACAACTACTACTACTACTACACAGACTCATGAGAGCAGACGGAGGGAGAGTACAGCTCCCTGGAACACGAGGTACAAATACTACAAATACTACAACTACTACTACTACTACAAGTACTACAACTACTACAACTACTACAAATACTACAACTACTACTACAACTACTACAACTACTACAACTACTACAACTACTACAACTACTACAACTACTACAAATACTACAACTACTACAACTACTACAAACTTACTACAACTACTACAACTACTACAACTACTACAACTACTACAAATACTACAAATACTACTACACAGACTCATGAGAGCAGACGGAGGGAGAGTACAGCTCCCTGGAACACGACGAGGTACAAAATACTACAACTACTACAACTACTACAAATACTACAACTACTACTACTACTACACAGACTCATGAGAGCAGACGGAGGGAGAGTACAGCTCCCTGGAACACGAGGTACAATACTACAAATACTACTACAACTACTACAACTACTACAACTACTACAACTACTACAACTACTACTACAAATACTACAACTACTACCTACTACAACTACTACTACAACTACTACAACTACTACAACTACTACAATACTACAACTACTACAACAACTACTACAACTACTACAAATACTACAACTACTACAAATACTACAACTACTACAACTACTACAACTACTACAACTACTACAACTACTACAACTACTACAAATACTACAACTACTACAAATACTACAACTACTACAACTACTACAACTACTACAAATACTACAGCTACTACAACTACTACTACTACTACTACACAGACTCATGAGAGCAGACGGAGGGAGAGTACAGCTCCCTGGAACACGAGGTACAAATACTACAACTACTACAAGTACTACAACTACTACAAATACTACAACTACTACAACTACTACAACTACTACAACTACTACAAATACTACAATACTACAACAACTACTACAACTACTACAACTACTACAACTACTACAACTACTACAAATACTACAACTACTACAACTACTACAACTACTACAACTACTACAAACTACTACAAACTACTACAAACTACTACAAGCTACTACAACTACTACAACTACTACAACTACTACAAATACTACAAATACTACAACTACTACAACTACTACAACTACTACAACTACTACAACTACTACAACTACTACTACAACTACTACAAATACTACAGCTACTACAACTACTACAAATACTACAGCTACTACAACTACTACAAATACTACAGCTACTACAAGTACTACAACTGCTACAACTACTACAACTACTACAACTACTACAACTACTACAAATACTACAGCTACTACAACTACTACAACTACTACAAACTACTACAACTACTACTACTACACAGACTCATGAGAGCAGACGGAGGGAGAGTACAGCTCCCTGGAACACGAGGTACAAATACTACAACTACTACAAATACTACAAATACTACTACACAGACTCATGAGAGCAGACGGAGGGAGAGTACAGCTCCCTGGAACACGAGGTTACAATACTACAACTACTACAAGTACTACAAGTACTACAAACTACTACAAACTACTACAACTACTACAAACTACAAACTACTACAAATACTACAACTACTACAACTACTACAAATACTACAAGTACTACAAGTACTACAAGTACTACAAATACTACAAGTACTACAAGTACTACAAGTACTACAAATACTACAAGTACTACAAATACTACTACTACTACTACACAGACTCATGAGAGCAGACGGAGGGAGAGTACAGCTCCCTGGAACACGAGGTACAACTACTACAAGTACTACAACTACTACAACTACTACAAATACTACAACTACTACAACTACTACAACTACTACAAAATACTACAACTACTACAACTACTACAAACTACTACTAACTACTACAACTACTACAAAGTACTACAAGTACTACAAGTACTACAAAGTACTACAAATACTACAAATACTACAAATACTACAAATACTACAACTACTACAATACTACAAACTACTACAAACTACTACAACTACTACAAATACTACAACTACTACAACTACTACTACAAATACTACAACTACTACAAATACTACAAGCTACTACAAACTACTACAAGTACTACAAATACTACAGCTACTACAACTACTACAACTACTACAAATACTACAAATACTACAACTACTACAAAACTACTACAAATACTACAAACTACTACAACTACTACAACTACTACAACTACTACAACTACTACAACTACTACAACTACTACAACTACTACAAATACTACAACTACTACAACTACTACAACTACTACAACTACTACAAATACTACAAATACTACAAGTACTACAAGTACTACAAATACTACAAGTACTACAAATACTACAAGTACTACAACTACTACAAATACTACAAATACTACAACTACTACAAATACTACAAGTACTACAACTACTACAAACTACTACAAATACTACAACTACTACAAATACTACAAGTACTACAACTACTACAAGTACTACAAATACTACAGCTACTACAACTACTACAACTACTACAAATACTACAACTACTACAACTACTACAACTACTACTACACAGACTCATGAGAGCAGACGGAGGGAGAGTACAGCTCCCTGGAACACGAGGTACAAATACTACAACTACTACAAATACTACAACTACTACAACTACTACAAGTACTACAACTACTACAAGTACTACAAATACTACAAGTACTACAAATACTACAAGTACTACAAATACTACAAGTACTACAAATACTACAAGTACTACAACTACTACAGCTACTACAGCTACTACAACTACTACAACTACTACAACTACTACAACTACTACAAGTACTACAAGTACTACAAGTACTACAAGTACTACAAGTACTACAAGTACTACAAATACTACAAATACTACAACTACTACAACTACTACTACACAGACTCATGAGAGCAGACGGAGGGAGAGTACAGCTCCCTGGAACACGAGGTACAAATACTACAACTACTACAAGTACTACAACTACTACAAATACTACAACTACTACAACTACTACAACTACTACTACACAGACTCATGAGAGCAGACGGAGGGAGAGTACAGCTCCCTGGAACACGAGGTACAAATACTACAGCTACTACAAGTACTACAACTACTACAAGTACTACAACTACTACAAGTACTACAACTACTACAACTACTACAACTACTACTACTACTACTACACAGACTCATGAGAGCAGACGGAGGGAGAGTACAGCTCCCTGGAACACGAGGTACAAATACTACAACTACTACAACTACTACAAGTACTACAAGTACTACAACTACTACTACAACTACTACTACACAGACTCATGAGAGCAGACGGAGGGAGAGTACAGCTCCCTGGAACACGAGGTACAAATACTACAAATACTACAAGTACTACAACTACTACAACTACTACAACTACTACAACTACTACAAATACTACAACTACTACAACTACTACAACTACTACAACTACTACTACTACTACTACTACTACTACTACTACTACACAGACTCATGAGAGCAGACGGAGGGAGAGTACAGCTCCCTGGAACACGAGGTACAACTACTACAACTACTACAACTACTACAAGTACTACAAGTACTACAACTACTACAACTACTACAACTACTACAAATACTACAACTACTACAACTACTACAACTACTACTACTACTACTACACAGACTCATGAGAGCAGACGGAGGGAGAGTACAGCTCCCTGGAACACGAGGTACAACTACTACAACTACTACAACTACTACAACTACTACAACTACTACAAATACTACAAATACTACAACTACTACAACTACTACAACTACTACAAATACTACTACACAGACTCATAAGAGCAGACGGAGGGAGAGTACAGCTCCCTGGAACACGAGGTACAAATACTACAACTACTACAACTACTACAACTACTACAAATACTACAAATACTACAACTACTACAACTACTACAAATACTACAACTACTACAACTACTACAAATACTACTACACAGACTCATAAGAGCAGACGGAGGGAGAGTACAGCTCCCTGGAACACGAGGTACAAATACTACAACTACTACAACTACTACAACTACTACAACTACTACAACTACTACAAATACTACAAATACTACTACACAGACTCATAAGAGCAGACGGAGGGAGAGTACAGCTCCCTGGAACACGAGGTACAAATACTACAACTACTACAAATACTACAAATACTACAACTACTACAACTACTACAACTACTACAACTACTACAAATACTACAACTACTACAACTACTACAAATACTACAACTACTACAACTACTACAAACTACTACTACTAACTACAAACTACAACTACTACAACTTACTACAATACTACTACAACTACTACAACTACTACAACTACTACAACTACTACAAATACTACAACTACTACAAATACTACAACTACTACAACTACTACAAATACTACAACTACTACAAATACTACTACACAGACTCATAAGAGCAGACGGAGGGAGAGTACAGCTCCCTGGAACACGAGGTACAAATACTACAAGTACTACAAATACTACAAATATTAATACTCCTCCCTCGTTTATTTCTGTCGTTTATTTCTCTGTCGTTTGTTTCTCTGTCGTTTGTTTCTGTCGTTCATTTCTGTCGTTTATTTCTCTGTCGTTTATTTCTGTCGTTTATTTCTGTCGTTTATTTCTCTGTCGTTTATTTCTGTCGTTTATTTCTGTCGTTTATTTCTGTCGTTTGTTTCTCTGTCGTTTGTTTCTCTGTCGTTTATTTCTGTCGTTTGTTTCTCTGTCGTTTGTTTCTGTCGTTCATTTCTGTATTTCTGTCGTTTATTTTCTGTCGTTTATTTCTGTCGTTTATTTCTGTCGTTTATTTCTCTGTCGTTTATTTCTGTCGTTTATTTCTGTCGTTTATTTCTGTCGTTTATTTCTCTGTCGTTTATTTCTGTCGTTTATTTCTGTCGTTTATTTCTCTGTCGTTTGTTTCTCTGTCGTTTGTTTCTTTCAGTCCGTCTCTGGAGTGATCGAGTGTCTGAAAATCATCACCAGAGAAAAATCGAGGAGAATCGCTAAATTTGCTTTTGACTTCGCCACGAAGAAAGGACGAAGTAAAGTGACGGCAGTACACAAGGCCAACATCATGTGAGTACTACAGATACTACTACTACTACTACTATAGTACTGTCATGTACTGGTCAGAACACTGCAGTACTTTTGTGTACTGTGTTGTGTGTTGTGTGTTGTGTGTTGTTGTGTGTGTATTGTCCCTCCTTAGGATGTTTACAGTAGGGCCCCACCGATATATCGGCCGATATGTGCACCTGGAAACATATAAGCTCTCGGCCTAAATCTTGTCGATATGAGCCGATATTTCCCGTGGTCATGTGATACGTCATTATAAATCTTAGACCAGGGGTGGGCAAACTTTTCGGCTCGCGGGCCACATACGGTCCTAAAGTTTGACTGAAGGGCCGGACAGAAGACAAGACATGACGTGTTAAGATTCATTACGTTCATGTTCATGTTTATGTCGGACTTCAGCATCGCACTGCACACTTCAACACTACATGAAATATTCACAACACATAAAAGTGTCTGGACCTGTTCCACTGCACAACACAGGAGAACGAACAACATGAACTCACAGTTTTCAAATCTGACTGAAAATAGCTCGAAAATAAAACCGCACCGCAAATGGTCACATTTTTCTATAGCACTTTTCCACCTTCAAGGCTCAAAGGGCTTTACAACACGGAAACACGCACACACATAGTTGGCAAGGTGTCTTGCCCAACGACACAACGGCAGCATTCATCTGTGGGAGCTGGAATCACACCAGCAACCTTCAGATCAGTGGGCGAATGCTCCACCAACTGAACAACCACACACACACCTGCAGGTTCAGTGTGACCAGACTCTATGATGTTGTATGTGTTGATATTTACAGCTCAGAGTCTGGAGCTTTTCTATGTTTGAGTTTTATCACCTTAAAACAGAAGCAGTGCAGCCTTATATCTTAAACACCACTACTTCACTCATGGTCCCAATAACTCCTGTAAGAACACTTTCCCATAAAGCATTGCAGCCAACATAATACGCCGCAACTCAATGTATATATAGTGCTCCATCTACTGGGAAACACCGGAAATGCAAGACCAATAAATCATCAACAGGGTTTATTATTGTCATTTATTCCAGTTCGGCAGGAGAGATTAAAAGGTTTAAAGGGCCACATACGGCCCCCGGGCCATAGTTTGCCCACCCCTGAACTAGACTCTCTACATTCTGTTCATTTAACCCAGTTTACACACACATAAATGTCCCAATATGTGGCTCCACATCAGGATGTATCTGTGTGTCTCTGTGTTTGTGTGTCTCTGTCTCTCTGTGTGTGTTTCTCTGTGTGTGTGTGTGTGTCTCTGTGTGTGTGTGTGTGTGTGTGTGTGTGTGTTTGTGTGTATGGTGTGTGTGTGTATAGTGTGTATAGTGTGTGTGTGATGGTGTGTTGTGTGTGTAATAACCTGTGTTGTTGTCTGTGTCTGTAGAAGTTGGGCGATGGTCTGTGTGTGTATAGTGTCTGTGTGTGTGTGTGTGTGTGTGTGTATAGTG
>NW_026571299.1:1158346-1165846 GCF_026225935.1 Boleophthalmus pectinirostris | reverse complement strand
CGATATCACGCCAACACGATATCACGCCATCACGCCAACACGTCATCACGTCATCACGCCAACACGTCATCACGCCAACACGATATCACGCCAACACGATATCACGCCAACACGTCATCACGCCAACACGATATCACGCCAACACGATATCACGCCAACACGATATCACGCCAACACGATATCACGCCAACATGATATCACGCCATCACGCCAACGCGATATCACGCCAACACGTCATCACGCCAACACGACATCACACCATCACACATCACGCCAACATGACATCACGCCAACACGATATCACGCCACGCCATCACACGTCACGCCATCACTCGTCACGCCATCACGCCACCCCAACACGATATCACGGCAACACGTCATAACGCCAACACGATATCACGCCAACACGATATCACGCCAACACGATATCACGCCAACACGATATCACGCCAACACGATATCACGCTGTCACACCAACACGTCATCACACCAACACGATATCACGCCAACACGTCATCACGCCAACACGATATCACGCCAACACGTCATCACGCCAACACGATATCACGCCGTCACACCAACACGACATCACACGTCATCACGCCAACACGTCATCACACCAACACGACATCACACGTCACGCCATCACACGCCATCACGCCAACACATCACGACCACGTCATCACGCAACACGCCAACACGATATCACGCCAACATGTCATCACGCCAACACGTCATATCACGCCGTCACACCATCACACCAACACGCCAACATAATCACGCCAACACGTCATCACGCCAACACGTCATCACGCCAACACGTCATCACGCCAACACGATATCACGCCAACACGATATCACGCCAACACGATATCACGCCATATCACGCCAATCACACCAACGCCACACGCCATCACGCCAACACGATATCACGCCAACACGATATCACGCCAACATGTAACGCCATCACACGCCAACACGATATCACGCCATAACACCCCTAGTCCTGGTTTAGACCTGGTTTAGACCTGGTTTAGACCTGGTTTAGACCTGGTTTAGTCCTGGTTTAGTCCTGGTTTAGTCCTGGTTTAGTCCTGGTTTAGTCCCAGTTCAGAAAACTACCACTTGATGACATCACGAGGTGGAGCAGAGCGTCTGGAGCTTTGGAGATGTAGACAGACGAATAATGCAGAGTGAACAGTAGAACATCAGAACAGTAGAACATCAGAACAGTAGAACATCAGAACAGTAGAACGTAGAACATCAGAACAGTAGAACAGTCAGAACAGTAGAACATCAGAACAGTTCAGAACAGAACAGAACAGAACATCAGCAACAGTCAGAACAGTCAGAACAGTCAGAACGTCAGAACAGAACAGTAGAACGTCAGAACAGTAGAACGTCAGAACATCAGAACAGTAGAACAGCACAACGTCAGAACAGTAGAACATCAGAACAGCAGAACATCAGAACAGTAGAACATCAGAACAGCAGAACATCAGAACAGTAGAACATCAGAACAGTAGAACATCAGAACAGCAGAACATCAGAACAGTAGAACATCAGAACAGTAGAACATAGAACATCAGAACAGTCAGAACAGTAGAACGTCAGAACAGTAGAACGTCAGAACAGTAGAACATCAGAACAGCACAACATCAGAACAGCAGAACATCAGAACAGTAGAACATCAGAACAGCACAACATCAGAACAGTAGAACATCAGAACAGTAGAACGTCAGAACAGCACAACATCAGAACAGTAGAACATCAGAACATCAGAACAGTAGAACATCAGAACAGTAGAACATCAGAACAGTAGAACATCAGAACAGTAGAACATCAGAACAGTGGAACGTCAGAACAGTAGAACATCAGAACAGTGGAACGTCAGAACAGTGGAACGTCAGAACAGCAGAACAGTAGAACAGCACAACGTCAGAACAGTAGAACAGTAGAACAGCACAACATCAGAACGTCAGAACAGCAGAACACGTTCAGAACAGTAGAACATCAGAACAGTGGAACGTCAGAACAGTGGAACGTCAGAACAGTGGAACGTCAGAACATCAGAACAGCAGAACAGTAGAACAGTAGAACGTCAGAACAGTAGAACATCAGAACAGTAGAACATCAGAACAGTAGAACGTCAGAACAGTAGAACATCAGAACAGAGGAACAGTAGAACATCAGAACAGTGGAACGTCAGAACAGTAGAACATCAGAACAGTGGAACGTCAGAACAGTGGAACGTCAGAACAGCAGAACAGTAGAACAGCACAACGTCAGAACAGTAGAACAGTAGAACAGCACAACATCAGAACGTCAGAACAGCAGAACATCAGAACAGTAGAACGTCAGAACAGTAGAACATCAGAACAGTGGAACGTCAGAACAGTGGAACGTCAGAACAGTGGAACGTCAGAACATCAGAACAGCAGAACAGTAAGAACAGCACAACGTCAGAACAGTTAGAACAGTGGAACAGCACAACATCAGAACGTCAGAACAGCAGAACATCAGAACAGTTAGAACGTCAGAACAGTAGAACATCAGAACAAGTGGAACGTCAGAACAGTGGAACGTCAGAACATCAGAACAGCAGAACAGTAGAACAGTAGAACGTCAGAACAGCAGAACAGTAGAACAGTAGACATCAGAACAGTAGAACATCAGAACATAGAAACATCAGAACAGTAGAACGTCAGAACAGTAGAACGTCAGAACAGTAGAACATCAGAACAGTAGAACGTCAGAACAGTAGAACATCAGAACTAGAACAGTAGAACATCAGAACAGTAGAACGTGGTGTACTGACTGCGGTGTGTTCCGTGTCCTGCAGGGGGCGCGTCATCCCTTCGCTCAGGCCATGGGGAGGAACATCGCCAACCCGACCGCCATGTTACTGAGCGCCGCCAACATGCTGCGGCACCTCAAGTGAGTCTGACCGCGATCGCCGCGACCACGATCACCGCGACTACAACGACCGTGACCACCGTGACCACTGCGACCACGACAACGACCGAGACCACGGCGACCGTGACCATCGCAACCACGACCACCACAGCCGTGACCACAACGATCACCGCGACCACACGACTGCGACCAGAACGATCACCGCGACCGCGTCCACATGACCGCGACCACAACGATCACCACGACCACACGGCCGCGACCACACGACCGCGACCACAACGATTACCACGATCGCGACCACCACGGCCACGACCTCAACTAACACCGCGACCACATGACTGAGACCACCACAGCTGTGACCACAACGATCACACGACTGCGACCACATGACCGCGACCACCACGATCATCACCACCGCGACCACCATGACTGCGATCACTGCGACCGCCATGGTCACCGCGACCACGACCACCACAATCACGACCAACAAGACCACGACGACAATGACCACCGCGACCTCGACAACGACCACCGCGACCTCGACAACGACCACCGCGACCTCGACAACGACCACCGCGACCTCGACAACGACCACCGCGACCTCGACTGCGACACCGCGACTGCGACCACCGCTACCACCACCACGACCGAGACCGCCGCGACCACGACCATCGTGACCAAGGAGACGACCCCCGCGACCGCGACCACCACGGCTTTAAGACTCGTCTAGACCTTTAGAAGTTTAGAACGGTTCTGTTTGGCCCATGGAGGCTCCTACTCACATGTGCGCTCTCTCTCTCTCTCTCTCTCTCTCCTCTCTCTCTCTGTCTCTCTGTCTCTCTCTCTGTCTCTCTCTCTCTCTCTCTCTCTCTCTCTCTCTCTCTCTCTCTCTCTCTCTGTCTCTCTCTCTCTCTGTCTCTCTCTCTCTCTCTCTCTCTCTGCTCTCTCTCTCTCTCTCTGTCTATCTCTCTCTCTGTCTCTCTCTCTCTCTCTCTCTCTCTCTCTCTCTCTCTGTCTCTCTCTCTGTCTCTCTCTCTCTGTCTGTCTCTCTCTCTGTCTCTCTCTCTCTCTCTCTCTCTTCTCTCTCTTCTCTCTCTCTCTCTCTCTCTCTCTCTCTCTCTCTCTCTCCTCTCTCTCTCTCTCTCTCTCTCTCTCTCTCTGTCTCTCTCTCTCTCTCTGTCTCTCTCTCTCTCTCTCTCTCTCTCTCTCTCTCTCTCTCTCTCTCTCTCTCTCTCTGTCTCTCTCTCTGCTCTCTCTCTCTCTCTCTCTCTCTCTCTCTCTCTCTCTCTCTCTCTCTCTCTCTCTCTCTCTCTCTGTCTCTCTCTCTCTCTCTCTGTCTCTCTCTCTCTCTCTCTCTCTCTCTCTCTCTCTCTCTCTCTCTCTCCTCTTTTCTCCTCTCATCTCCTTTTTTATTCTCTTTTCTCCTCTTCTCCTGCTCTCTCCCCCATCTCTCTATTCTCTCTTTATCTTCTGTCTTTCTCTCTCCCTATCCCCCTTTTCTCTCTCTCTTCTCTCTTCCCTCGTTCAGTCTGGAGTTTCATTCTCAGATGGTTTCTGACGCGGTGAAGCGAGTCATCAAACAGGGGAAGGTCAGTCTCCTCTTTCGCTCTAAACTCTCTCTCTCTCCGCTCTTCAAACGTTTAAAGCTGCACTCTGGAACTTTTCTCCCGGGGAGTCCGTCACCTGCTCGTTTCCGCGGAGACGTCGCCGCTCCGCCCGGAATGTCCCGCGGTGTGACTTCAAACGGCTCCACTTGGCATTTATTCAGTTACGGGGGCGGGTTCTCGCCTCTCCGCAGATCTGACCCGGAGCCGTGCTGGTCTGGTCTCCGTGGAGTAAAGCGCCGATGGATCCTCCGCCAGAAAAGTTACACAGTGCAGCTTTAAATATGAGCTAAGAAATTAGAACTGTACTATTAACGACCTCATTTCTGAATCTTTGTGTTGACACGAGCCACGTTTACACGACGAGCTTCAAGTCTGAATTAAAGATTTCAAAATTAAAATCTTCTCCTTGGAAATAATAAGTCTGAAACTCGTTAAACCAGGTCTAAACCAGGTCTGAACCAGGACTAAACCAGGTCTAACCAGGACTAAACAAGGTCTAAACCAGGTCTAAACCAGGTCTGAACCAGGTCTAAACCAGGTCTGAACCAGGTCTGAACCAGGACTAAACCAGGACTAAACCAGGACTAAACCAGAACTAAACCAGGTCTAAACCAGGTCTAAACCAGGTCTGAACCAGGTCTAAACCAGGTCTGAACCAGGTCTGAACCAGGACTAAACCAGGACTAAACCAGGTCTAAACCAGGTCTAAACCAAGACCTAAACCAGGTCTAAACCAGGTCTGAACCAGGACTAAACCAGAACTAAACCAGGTCTAAACCAGGTCTAAACCAAGACCTAAACCAGGTCTAAACCAGGTCTGAACCAGGACTAAACCAGAACTAAACCAGGTCTAAACCAGGTCTAAACCAAGACCTAAACCAGGTCTAAACCAGGTCTGAACCAGGACTAAACCAGAACTAAACCAGGTCTAAACCAGGTCTAAACCAAGACCTAAACCAGGTCTAAACCAGGTCTGAACCAGGACTAAACCAGGTCTAAAGCAGAACTAAACCAGGTCTAAACCAGGTCTAAACCAAGACCTAAACCAGGTCTAAACCAGGTCTAAACCAGGTCTAAACCAGGTCTAAACCAGGTCTAAACCAAGACCTAAACCAGGTCTAAACCAGGTCTAAACCAGGACTAAACCAGGTCTAAACCAGAACTAAACCAGGTCTAAACCAGGTCTAAACCAAGACCTAAACCAGGTCTAAACCAGGTCTGAACCAGGACTAAACCAGGTCTAAACCAGGACTGAACCAGGACTAAACCAGGTCTAAACCTAAGACCTAAACCAGGTCTAAACCAGGTCTGAACCAGGACTAAACCAGGTCTAAACCAGGACTGAACCAGGAACCAGGTCTAAACCAAGACCTAAACCAGGTCTAAACCAAGACCTAAACCAGGTCTAAACCAGGTAACCAGGTCTAAACCAGGTCTGAACCAGGACTAAACCAGGTCTAAACCAAGACCTAAACCAGGTCTAAACCAGGTCTGAACCAGGACTAAACCAGGTCTAAACCAAGACCTAAACCAGGTCTAAACCAGGACTGAACCAGGACTAAACCAGGTCTAAACCAGGACTAAACCAAGACCTAAACCAGGTCTAAACCAGGACTAAACCAAGACCTAAACCAAGACCTGAACCAGGACTGAACCAGGACTGAACCAGGACCTGAACCAGGACCTAAATCACGACTAAACCAAGACCTAAACCAGGTCTGAACCAGAACTGAACCAGGTCCGGGACCAGACTGGGACCAGACCAGGACTGAGAACTGCTTAGTCCTGGTTTTTGTCCTGGTTTTTGTCCTGGTTTTAGTCCTGGTTTTAGACCTGGTTTAGACCTGGTTTTAGACCTGGTTTAGTCCTGGTTTAGTCCTGGTTTAGTCCTGGTTTAGTCCTGGTTTTAGACCTGGTTCAGTCCTGGTTTAGATCTGGTTTAGTCCTAGTTTAGTTTTTTAAAGCGAGATTCAGTTTTATTCTTTTTATTCAGAATTAAGTCTCATGTAAATGTGGCAACAGAAAAAAAAAAAAACTAACACGTGAATTTCATTAAAATAACCCGACTCATCTTTTTAACTCGTCACGAACAAAAACTAAACCTGCGCACCACCTAACCCCGCCCCCTCCTCCACTTTCAACAACTAAAAACTAAATATTCATCATTTAAAGCTCCTGACCTTCACAAAACTTCACGTCGCGTTCGTTTGATTCTTTATTATTCGTCTGTTTACATCTGCAAACCTCCAGACGCTCTGCTCCACCTCGTGATGTCATCAGGTGGGACTTTTAAACGGTTTTCTCAGCTCCTTTTCCCTTTGGTTCAGTCGAGATCAACGACTCCGGGACTGAAAAAAAAAGATCCGGATGATTCTAGTGAAGGTGAAGTGTGGAGTTTAAAAACACAGTGGAGCGCTTCCTGTATCGCCACACGATGACATCACGAGGTGGAGCAGAAGATCCCAGCCAGTCCAGGTTTGGGTTTAGTCCAAGGTCTGGTCCAGATTTATGTTAAATCCAGGTTTAGTCTGGGTTTAGTCCATGTATAGTCCTGGTTTAGCTTGGGTTTGGTTCAGGTTTAGTCCAGGTTCAGGTTTGGTCCTGTTTGGTCTTGGTTTAGTCCAAGTTTAGCCCAGGTTTAGTCCAAGGTTTAGTCCAGGTTTGGTCCAGGTTTAGTCCAGTTTTAGTCCAGGTTTAGTCCAGGTTTAGTCCAGGTTCGGTCCAGGTTTAGTCCAGGTTTAGTCCAGGTTTAGTCCAGGTTTAGTCTTGGTTTGGTCCAGGTTTAGTCTTGGTTTTCCAGGTTTGGTCCAGGTTTAGTCCAGATTTAGTCTTGTTTTAGACAGGTTTAATCCTGGTTTAAATCCTGGTTTAGTCCTGGTTTGGTCCAGGTTTAGTCCAGGTTTGGTCCAGGTTTGGTCCAGGTTTTAGTCCAGGTTCAGTCCAGGTTTAGTCTTGGTTTAGACCAGGTTTAATCCTG
>NW_026571299.1:1120846-1153346 GCF_026225935.1 Boleophthalmus pectinirostris | reverse complement strand
TGTTGAATATCGACTTTTCTTAATGTAAATGTTGATCTGGATCCAAACGAGCGAATCCTCCAAATCCTCTGTGTTTGTCATTTAAGTTTGTCTGTTCTTTATTTGCCTCCATCCTTTTAGTTTGTGTCGCTGTTTTGAGATCAGTTCCATTCACAAAAGTTCCTCCGGTTGTAATCGGAGCTCTACCTCGGCGCGGTCGTGCGGCGGCGCGGTCGTGCGGCGGCGCGGTCGTGCGGCGGCGGCGGCGGCGCGGTCGTGCGGCGGCGCGGTCGTGCGGTCATGTGATGGGCCTTTAACCAACTCCGCCGCCGCTAAAACTTTACACTTTTACAACGTTTGAAATAAACCCAAGATCTGCTGAATGTTGTTGATAAAAATCCAAGTCTTAACTCCACATTAACTTGTTTTTGATGCTTTTTTTGTGACTTAAAGCTGCACTGTGTGACATTCCTCCTGCTCGTCTCCGTGGAAACGCTGTGGTTTTTGTCCAGAATGTCGTCGTTCTCTGTTTTTCTGCTTTGGACCGACACAAACCGTCCAGCAGTGTCAGGGAGTAACAGATTACAAGTACCAGAGTAATCAGAGTACAAATGATGAGTAACTGTATTCAGTTACAGTTACTGTTTCAGTGAGTGGTAATTGGATTACAGTTACTTTGTTCAAATAAATGGATTACACAGAGGATTTAACAGTTTTCACATTTTGGGCTAAGCCAGGACTAAACCAGGACTAAACCAGGTCTAAACCAGGACTAAACCAGGACTAAACCAGGACTAAACCAGGTCTAAACCAGGACTAAACCAGGACTAAATCCTGCTGTGTGGACGTGTTTCTTCGTTTTCTATCAATAATATTTTTAATTTGGTTCAACAAAATTTTGACTTTTTATTTTCTTTTATCAGACAAAACTTCTTATGTTTCTCGACAGCAAATCAAAAGTAATCAGATTACATTACTCACTTTAAGTAATTTAATGGTTTCCGTTACAAACTACATTCTGGGGGATGTAATCTGTAATCTGTAGGGGATTACATTTTAAAAGTCACCTTCCCAACACTGTCGTCCAAACAGAAGAAACGCTCAGTGTTTAAAACGACACCATGGAACATTCCAGGTAAAACCGTCACGTCTCCATGGAGACCAGCAGGACTGTCCGCCAGAGAAGTTCCGCAGTGCAGCTTTAAATGTTTCCACGGTGCCTCTGTTCACGTCACTGACACTTAATTTAAATATAAAACATGAGTTTGTTTTCATGGAAACGTCAGATTCTTGTCGTATTAAACTCGTGTGAGACTCAAACGTTTGTGTCCGTTTGTTTTTCAAGATTTTATTTCAAACACGCACGAAGGAAAAAGGAAAAACACCGAGGGAAATGGATGCACAACTTTTATTTTTTAAGTTTATAGTCTCGTTTATTGTCTTGATGTGATTTAAAAGAAAAAAAAGAGTATCACACAAAACCTTTAAGTACATTTAATATTTAATTAGAACTAATAGTTCAAGGGTCATTATTTTTATTCATTTATATTAAAGATTTCAGGTGACTAAAACTTGCACATGTTTTTAATTTACAGTAATTTAAACAAGAATTACAAAACTTAAAAATGAAAAGTTAAGCAACCATTTACCTTTAAAAAAAATGTACTTAAAAAAAGTTCTAACAAACTAAAACAGTGAAAAACATTTAAAATGTAATTGTTTTATTCATTTCTAACAGAACACAAATTCAGAAACAGAGTTACTTCATTTAAATGGAGAGAAGAAAGTTTTCCCACATTTTTCAGTTTGAAAATTTGTTTCAACAGTTCAAGAGTTAAATAAAGTTGACAGGAAAAATAACGAACGTCACGGCGTCACAAAACGGCATCTTGAAAATACAACTGCAGTTCCACTGGGACACGGTGTCAAACTCAACAAACAGAAAACAAAGATGTGCAAATTCTACATCTTTGTGTTCAGTTTGTTGAGTTTGACACCGTGTCCCGACTTGACTGGATCTGCACTTGTAAGATGAAAGTTTCACCAAACATGAATCAGTCCAAATAAAATTCAAAGAGTCAAAGAAGAAACGACAAGAACTGCTGTGTGTGTGTGTGATGTGTGTGTGTGATTGTGTGTGTGTGTGTGTGTGTGACTGTAAATTGTGTGTGTGTGTGTGTGTGTCTCTGTTCTCTGGTGTGTGTGTGATGTGTGTGTGTGTGTGTGTGTGTGTTCTCTGGTGTGTGTGTGTGTGTGTGTGTGTGTGTCGTGTGTCTGTGTGTGTGTGTGTGTGTGTGTTCCTCTGTGTGTGTGTGTGTGTGTGTGTGTGTGTGTGTGTGTGTGTGTGTGTGTGTGTGTGTGTGTGTGTGTAGTGTGTGTGTATGTGTGTGTGTGTGTGTGTGTGTGTGTGTGTGTGTGTGTGTGTGTGTGTGTGTGTGTGTTCTCGTGTGTGTGTGTGTGTGTGTTGTGTGTGTGTGTGTGTGTGTCTCTGTGTGTGTGTGTGTGTGTGTGTGTGTGTATGTGTGTGTGTGTGTGTGTGTGTGTGTGTGTGTGTGTGTGTGTGTGTGTGTGTGTGTGTGTGTGTGTGTGTGTGTGTGTATGTGTGTGTGTGTGTGTGTGTAGTGTGTGTGTGTGTGTGTTGTGTGTGTGTGTGTGTGTGTGTGTGTGTGTGACGGTGTGTGTTCCCTGTGATTCCAGGTTCGCACCGCAGACTTGGGGGGATACGCCACGAGTGACACCTGTCACCTGTCACCACCTGTCACCTGTCACCTGTCCACCTGTCACCTGTCCACCTGTCACCTGTCACCTGTCACCTGTCACCTGTCACCTGTCCACCTGTCACCTGTCACCTGTCACCTGTCCACCTGTCCACCTGTCCACCTGTCACCTGTCACCTGTCACCTGTCACCTGTCAATCCACTCTCACCTGTCCTCCTCCTGACAGATATATACACACAAGCCCCGCCCCCTCTACATACACACAAGCCCCGCCCACTTCTCATAAACACATAAGCTCCGCCCACTCCTTATAAACATATATACACGCAAGCCCCGCCCACTCTACATAAAACATACACACAAGCCCCGCCCACTCCTTATAAACATATATACACACAAGACCCGCCCACTTCTCATAAACATAATATACACAAGCCCCGCCCACCTCATAAACATACACACAAGCCCGCCCACTCTCATAAACATATACACACAAGCCCGCCCAACTCTATAAACATATACACACAAGACCCGCCCACTTCTCATAAACATATACACAAGCCCCGCCCTCCTTATAAACATATATACACACAAGCCCCGCCCACTCCTCATAAACATATACACACAGCCCCGCCCACTCTACATAAACATATATACACACAAGCCCCGCCCACTCTCTATAACATAAACAAACACCACACCAAGCCCCGCCCACTCTACATAAACATATATACACACAAGCCCCACCCACTCCTCATAAACATATACACACAAGCCCCGCCCACTTCTCATAAACATAAACACTCACAAGCCCCACCCACTCCACATAAACGCAAACAGACAAGCCCCGCCCCCTCCTGACAAATACAAGTCCCGCCCACTCTACATAAACATACACACACAAGCCCCGCCCACTCCTCGTAAACACACAAGCCCCGCCCCTGCTCCTAAAGATGCACACACACAGAAGCCCCGCCCACTCCACATAAACGCACACAAGCCCCGCCCCCTCCTTATAAATATATACACACAAGCCCCGCCCCCTGCTCATAAACACACACAAGCCCCGCCCCACTCCTCATAAACACTGTTGTCCTCCTCCTCTCCTCCTTTTTTCTCTCATCTCCATCGTCGCTCTGTTCTTCTCCGCTCTCCCCCCCCTCTCTCTCCCTCTCTCTCTCTTCCTCCTCTCCTCTTTCCATCCCTCTGTT
The DNA here is from genome assembly GCF_026225935.1 of Boleophthalmus pectinirostris. NCBI lineage: Eukaryota > Metazoa > Chordata > Actinopteri > Gobiiformes > Gobiidae > Boleophthalmus > Boleophthalmus pectinirostris. Next base: position 1,149,438 of record NW_026571299.1, on the reverse strand, counting down.
TGCTCACCTGTCTTCCCTCTTTATCAACTCTCATCTCTCCTCCTCTTCCTCCTCCCTCTATCATCCATCCCTCCTCTGCTCTTCTCTGCTTCCCCCTCTTCTCCTCTCTCCTCTTTCCATCCCTCTGTTTGCTCACCTGTCTCTCTCTCTCTCTCTCTTCTCTCTCTCTCTCTCTCTCTCTCTCTCTCTCTCTGTCTCTCTCTCTCTCTCTCTCTCTGTCTCTCTCTCTCTCTCTCTCTCTCTCTCTCTCTCTCTCTCTCTCTCTCTCTCTCTCTCTCTCTCTTTGTTCCGCTGCTCAGACGCACATCTGTTTTTCTTTTTCTGTTTTTGTTTTTTCTCTCTGAATCTCGTTCCAGATCAGAGACAAACATAACGTATAAATATTAAAATTAAAATTATAATCGAAGCCGTGTAAGTGTGTAAATGTTTTTGACGTGAATAAAGAAAACTCCACAATCCCCCCCCCGAAAAAATGTGACGTCGTTCCTCAAATTTCCACAGAAAACGTTTCGAATTTTGGGTTTTAAAGAAATTCACAGAGGAAAAAGACGTCATTTTGTCACATTTTTCATCACTTCCTGTTGTTTTTTTATCCCTCAGGTGAGTCACAAACAGTTTTGGGAAGGTGACTTTTAAAATGTAATCCCCTACAGATTACAGATTACAGATTACATAACCCTAAAATGTAGTTTGTAGCAGAATTTATGAAGTTACTTAAAGTGAGTAATGTAATCTGATTACTTTGGATTATTTGATATTGTCCTGCTTTTTAAAAACTACAGTTAAATCCAGGTTTAGTCCTGGTTTAGACCTGGTTTAACCTGGTTTAGATCCTGGTTTAGTTTTAGTCTCCTGGGTTTAGTCCTGGTTTAGTCCTGGTTTTAGTCTTAGTTTAGTCCTGGTTTAGTTTCTGGTTTAGTCTGGTTTTAGTCTTGGTTTAGTCCTGGTTTAGTTCTGGTTTAGTCTGGTTTTTAGTTTACTGGTTTAGTCCTGTTTTAGTTTAGTTTAGTTAGTTTAGTCCTGGTTTAGTTCTGGTTTAGTCCTGGTTTTAGTCGGTTTAGTCCTGGTTTAGTCCTGGTTTAGTCCTTAGTCTGTTTTTAGTCTTAGTTTAGTCCTGGTTTAGTCCCTGGTTTAGTCCTGGTTTAGTTTCTTAGTTTAGTCCCTGGTTTAGTCCTGGTTTAGTCTTAGTTTAGTTTAGTCCTGGTTTAGTCTGGTTTAGTCCTGGTTTTAGTCTTAGTTTAGTCCTTAGTCTGGTTTAGTTCTAGCTGGTTTAGTCCTGGTTTTAGTCTGGTTCAGTCCTGGTTTAGTTCTGGTTTAGTTCCTGGTTTTAGTCTTAGTCTTAGTTTAGTCCTGGTTTAGTCCTGGTTTTAGTCCTGGTTAGTCCTGGTTTAGTCTGGTTAGTCCTGGTTTAGTTCTGGTTTTAGTCCTGGTTTAGTCCTGGTTTTAGTCCTGGTTTAGTCCTGGTTTAGTCCTGGTTTTTAGTCCTTACCTGGTTAGTCCTGGTTTTCTGTTTAGTCCTTAGTTTTAGTCCTTTAGTCCTGGTTTAGTTTAGTCCTGGTTTTAGTCTGGTTTAGGTTTAGTCCTGGTTTAGTCCTGGTTTAGTCCTGGTTTTAGTCTTAGTTTAGTCCTGGTTCAGTCTGAGTTTCAGTCCTGGTTCAGTCCTGGTTTAGTCCTGGTTTAGTCCTGGTTTAGTTCCGTCGCTCGAGGAATCTGAGGTTCAGACTTTTGAGGCGTCGTGAGTTTTTTTTCATGAATTTTCTCTCGTTTCTCTCCTGACGTCGATGTTGGTCCAGATCCTCGAGTCCTGCAGACATTTTTGGTTCCAAGTCCAAATTTTGTTTTTCCAAATGTTGCGTTGAAGCTCGAGTCTTGGGTGAGCAGCAGATTCAAGACACAGAATGAAAACAGAACAAAAATAAAACATGTCAGATCAAATCTTCGTCTGTTTTTAAACGTTCGGTGAAAATTTGAGGTTATTTCCACAAGAATTGACAAAATTACTGACCTAATCCTGTTTCCCAAAAGACCCTCAGGTGAGTCGCAACAGATTTGATTTGATTTGTTTGTTTGTTTGTTTGTTTGTTTGTTTGTTTGTGAGGATCTGCAGGTGGATGTGTGATGTTCAGTTGTGACACACGGGGGCGACGCTGAGTCACAGAATCTTCTGCTCTGAGTCTGAGTCTGTTTGTCCCAAAAGAAGAAGGTGATAAACGAGTCAAAGTTCAGCGGCGTCACGACTCGTCTGCAGTTTTTTATTTCTGTTTCAGTGTTTTTCATCGTTTCAACTCGAGTCAAACTCAATGTTCAGAAACTCGACTAAAACATCCTCAGAATGTTCAAGAAGCAAAACTAAAAAAGATCCACCTGGAGTTTGTGATTTATGAATAACGTCTGTGGACTTTGGGGCGTGAAGGTTTGACACTTTAAAATATGAATCTACAGACAAAAAACTAAAAAAGTTTGGGAATCACAGTTTCCACCACTTTTTGCTGTGTACTTTTACTCGAGTACACAATAACAGTACTTTTACTCGAGTAATCTACAGTACACAGTAACAGTACTTTTACTCGAGTAATCTACAGTAACAGTACTTTTACTCGAGTAATCTACAGTACACAGTAACAGTACTTTTACTCGAGTAATCTATAGTACACAATACTAGTACAGTACTTAACAGTAACTAGTACACTAAGTACTTTACTCGAGTAATCTATAGTACACAGTAACAGTACTTTGTACTCGAGTAATCTATAGTACACAGTAACAGTACTTTACTCGAGTAATCTATTTAGTACTTCGAGTAATCAGTACTACTTGTACTCGAGTATCTGTAGTACAGTAACGTACTACAGTACAGTAACAGTACTTACTCAGTAACAGTAACTGTAGTACAGTACAGTAACAGTACTTTTACTCGAGTAATCTATAGTACACAGTAACAGTACTTTTACTCGAGTAATCTATAGTACACAGTAACAGTACTTTACTCGAGTAATCTATAGTACACATTAACAGTACTTGTACTTGAGTAATCTGTAGTTCGCAGTAACAGTACTTTTACTCGAGTAATCTGTAGTACACAGTAACAGTACTTGTACTCGAGTATCAGAGTCTAAAGGGACAAAACCTGAACTGATTCTCACGTTTGTTTTTCTGATTCACTTTGTTTCATTTTTGTCTCTTTGAAAAATCCAGATTTTGGGGAATTTATTTCACGTTTTGTCCCGACAGATGCTCTGTAAGTTACTCTGACTCCAGGAGTACTTTTACCAAATACTTTTTTTGTTACTCTTACTTGAGTAGTGAGTCCAGAGTCACAGTTCTGTCCCACAGATTTACACAAAACCACCGATTTGTCCCTGAAAATGTCCCAGTGTCTGATCCAACAACAGCAAAAACAAACACAAAAACTGAACTTTGTTTGTGTAAAATACAGAAAATCTGTTTAAAATCGACAAAAACCCAAAGAAAATGTGACTCGTTGTGACATTTCGATGTGATTGATTCTTTACAAACTCGTTTTACATTTTTATTTTTACCCACAAACACAAAACAGAAACGTATCAGTTTGTGATTTGTTTATTTTGTTTATTTGTTTGTCCAAAAAAGAAGAAGGTGATAAAGTCAAATATGAATCTCCAGAAAAACAAACAAAAAACTAAAAAAGTTTGTTAAATTGTGTTTCCTCTGTTTGGAGATTAAAGCTTCATTCCGTCACTTTCCCGGCAGGTGCGCTCCTGCCCGTCGTCTCCGTGTTCAGAATGTTCCGCACTGTGGCTTTAAAGAAGAACGAGGCGTTCGAGGACTCGGTTAAAGTCGCACTCTGGAACTTTCCGGGTCAAGTCAAGATTTTTCCACAGAAGCAGAAAAAGTGACACAGTGAAGCTTTAAAACTCGTTTCACCGTCTCCTGTTTCATGTTCAGGTTTTACTTTTACTTGAGTAACTGTACTTTTACTCCTACTGCAGTAATATTGTTATTGATGTAACAGTACTTTTACTCGAGTAATCTACAGTACACAGTAACAGTACTCGAGTAATCTATAGTACACAGTAATAATACTTTTACTCGAGTAATCTATAGTACACAGTAATAATACTTTTACTCGAGTAATCTATAGTACACAGTAATAATACTTTTACTCGAGTAATCTATAGTACACAGTAACAGTACTTTTACTCGAGTAATCTATAGTACACAGTAAGTACTTTTACTCGAGTAATCTATAGTACACAGTAACAGTACTTGTACTCGAGTAATCTATAGTACACAGTAACAGTACTTGTACTCGAGTAATCTATAGTACACAGTAACAAGTACTTGTACTCGAGTAATCTATAGTACACAGTAACAGTACTTTTAACTCATAGTACTCGAGTAATCTTATAGTACTCACAGTAATATACTTTTACTCGAGTAATCTATAGTACACAGAATATACTACGAGTAATCTATAGTACACAGTAATAATACTTTTACTCGAGTAATCTATAGTACACAGTAATAATACTTTACAGTAGTATAAAGTACTTTACTCGAGTAATCTATAGTACACAGTAATACTACTTACTACACAGTAATCTAAGTAACTATAGTACACAGTAACTTTTACTCGAGTAATCTATAGTACACAGTAGTAATACTTTTACTCGAGTAATCTATAGTACACAGTAACAGTACTTGTACTTCAGGTCTGGTTCAGTTTTTGTCTCGTTCAATAATAAACCAGACGCCTCGACAGATACTTTTACTTATAAGTTACTCTGACTCCAGGAGTACTTTTACCAAATATTTTTTTACTCTTACTTAAGTCATGTTTTTTTACTTTTACTTAATGTTTTACTTGAGTAACATTATTTAAATCCTGTTCCTCTTCACTGAGCTCAGAACTTGAGACTCAGACTCTTCTGCTCTGGTCCTGCTCACACTGGAACTGTGTCCCCTGTCCCTGTCCCTGTCCCCTGTCCTGTCCCTGTCCTGTCCCTGTCCCCTGTCCCTGTCCCTGTCCCCTGTCCCTGTCCCTGTCCCTGTCTGTCCCTGTCCCTGTCCTGTCCCTGTCCCCTGTCCCTGTCCCTGTCCTGTCCCTGTCCCTGTCTGTCCCTGCCTGTCCCTGTCTGTCCCTGTCCTGTCCCCTGTCCCCTGTCCTGTCCCCTGCTGTTCCCCTGTCCCTGTTCCCTGTCCCCCTGTCCCTGTCCCTGTCCCCTGTCTGTCCCTGTCCCTGTCCCTGTCCCTGTCCCTGTCCCCCTGTCCCTGTCCCTGTCCCTGTCCCTGTCCCTGTCCCTGTCCCTGTCCCCCTGTCCCTGTCCCTGTCCTGTCCCTGTCCTGTCCTGTCCTGTCCCTGTCCCTGTCCCTGTCCCTGTCCTGTCCCTGTCCCTGTCCCTGTCCCTGTCCTGTCCCCCTGTCCTGTCCCTGTCCCTGTCCCCCTGTCCCTGTCCCTGTCCCCTGTCCCTGTCCCTGTCCCTGTCCCTGTCCCTGTCCCCTGTCCCCTGTCCCCTGTCCCCTGTCCCCTGTCCCTGTCCCCTGTCCCTGTCCCTGTCCCTGTCCCTGTCCCCTGTCCCCTGTCCCCTGTCCCCTGTCCCTGTCCTGTCTCTGTCCCTGTCCTGTCCCTGTCCCTGTCCCTGTCCCTGTCCCTGTCCTGTCCCTGTCCCCCCCTGTCTGTCCCCTGTCCCCTGTCCCTGTCCCCTGTCCCTGTCCCTGTCCTGTCCCCTGTCCCCTGTCCCTGTCCCTGCCTGTCTGTCCCTGTTCCCCTGTCCTGTCCTGTCCTGTGCCCCTGTCTGTCCCTGTCCCTGTCCTGTCTCTGTCTCTGTCCCTGTCCCTGTCCCTGTCCCTGTCCTGTCCTGTCTGTCCTGTCCTCTGTCCCTGTCCCTGTCCCCTGTCCTGTCCTGTCCTGTCCTGTCCCCTGTCCTGTCCCCCTGTCCCTGTCCCTGTCCCTGTCCCTGTCCCTGTCCCTGTCCCCTGTCCCCTGTCCCTGTCCCTGTCCCTGTCTCTGTCTCTGTCCCCTGTCCCTGTCCCCTGTCTGATCTGTCTGTCCCCTGTCCCTGTCCCTGTCCCCTGTCCCTGTCTCTGTCCCTGTCCCTGTCCCTGTCCCTGTCCCTGTCTGTCCCTGTCCCTGTCCCTGTCTGTCCCCTGTCCCCTGTCCCCTGTCCCCTGTCCCCTGTCCCTGTCCCCTGTCCCCTGTCCCCCTGTCCCTGTCCCTGTCCCTGTCCCCTGTCCCTGTCCTGTCCTGTCCCTGTCCCTGTCCCTGTCCCTGTCCCTGTCCCCTGTCCCTGTCCCTGTCCCTGTCCTCCCTGTCCCCCTGTCCCTGTCCCTGTCTGTCCCTGTCCCCTGTCCCCTGTCCTGTCCCTGTCCCTGTCCCTGTCTCCTGTCCCCTGTCCCCTGTCCCTGTCCCCTGTCCCTGTCCCCTGTCCCTGTCCCCTGTCCCCTGATCCCTGTCCCTGTCCTGTCCTGTCCCTGTCCCTGTCCCTGTCCCCTGTCCTGTCCCTGTCCCCTGTCCCTGTCCCTGTCCCTGTCCCTGTCCCTGTCCCTGTCCCTGTCCCTGTCCCTGTCCCTGTCCTGTCCCTGTCCCTGTCCCCTGTCCCTGTCCCTGTCCCTGTCCCTGTCCCTGTCCCTGTCCCCTGTCCCTGTCTGTCCCTGCCCTGTCCCTGTCTCTGTCCCTGTCCTGTCTCTGTCCCTGTCCCCTGTCCCCTGTCCCTGTCCCCTGTCCCTGTCCTGTCCCTGTCCCTGTCTCCTGTCCTGTCCCCTGTCCCCTGTCCCCTGTCTCCCTGTCCCCCCTGTCCCTGTCCCTGTCTGTCCCCTGTCCCCCTGTCTCTGTCCCTGTCCCCTGTCCCTGTCTGTCCCTGTCCCCCCTGTCCCCTGTCCCTGTCCCTGTCCCTCTGTCCCCTGTCCCTGTCCCTGTCCCCTGTCCCCTGTCCCTGTCCCTGTCCCTGTCCCTGTCCCCTGTCCCTGTCCTGTCTCTGTCTCTGTCCCCTGTCCCCTGTCCCTGTCCCCTGTCCCCTGTCTGTCCCTGTCTCTGTCCCTGTCCCTGTCCCCTGTCCCTGTCCCTGTCTCTGTCCCCTGTCCCTGTCCCTGTCCCCTGTCCCTGTCCCTGTCCCTGTCCTGTCTGTCTGTCCCCTGTCCCCTGTCCCTGTCCCTGTCTGTCCTGTCCCTGTCCCTGTCCCTGTCCCTGTCCCTGTCCCTGTCCCTGTCCCCTGTCCCCTGTCCCTGTCCCTGTCCCCTGTCCCCTGTCCCCTGTCCCCTGTCCCCTGTCCTGTCCCCTGTCCCCTGTCCCCTGTCCTGTCCCCTGTCCCCTGTCCCTGTCTGTCCCTGTCCCTGTCTGTCCCCCCCCCTGTCCCTGTCCCCTGTCCCTGTCCCTGTCCCTGTCCCCGGGACACGTCCAGACCCTGTCCCTGTCCCTGTCCCTGTCCCCTGTCCCCTGTCCCCTCTGTCCCTGTCCTGTCTCTGTCTGTCCTGTCCCTGTCCCTGTCCCCTGTCCCTGTCCCCTGTCCCTGTCCCTGTCCCTGTCCCCTGTCCCTGTCCCCCCTGTCCCCTGTCCCTGTCCCTGTCCCCTGTCCCTGTCCCCTGTCCCCTGTCCCTGTCCCTGTCCCTGTCCCTGTCCCCTGTCCCTGTCCCCTGTCCCTGTCCCCTGTCCCTGTCCCCCTGTCCCTGTCCGTCCCCTGTCTGTCCCTGTCCCTCTGTCCTGTCCCTGTCCCTCCTGTCCCTGTCCTGTCCCTGTCCCTGTTCCTGTCTCTGTTCCTGTCCCCTGTCTGTCCCTGTCTCCTGTCCCCCTGTCCCTGTCCCCTGTCCCCTGTCCCTCTGTCCCTGTCCCCTGTCCCCTGTCCCTCTGTCCCTGTCCCTGTCCTGTCCTGTCCTGTCCCCTGTCCCTGTCCCTGTCCCTGTCCCCTGTCTGTCCTGTCCCCTGTCCCTGTCCCTCTGTCCCCTGTCTCCCTGTCCCTGTCCCCTGTCCCTGTCTCCTGTCCCTGTCCCTGTCCCTGTCTCCCTGTCCTGTCCCTGTCCCTGTCCCTGTCCCTGTGTCCCTGTCCCTGTCCCTGTCCCTGTCTGTCCCTGTCCCCTGTCCTCCCTGTCCCCTGTCCCTGTCCTGTCCCTGTCCCTGTCCCCTGTCTGTCCTGTTCCCTGTCCCTGTCCTGTCTGTGTCCCTGTCCCTGTCCCTGTCCCCTGTCCCCTGTCCCCTGTCTCTGTCCCTGTCCCTGTCTGTCTCTGTGTCTCTGTGTCTCTTGTCTCTTGTCTCTGTGTCTCCCGGGACACGGTGTGCGCGTGTGCGCGGGCGCTAGGGGGCGCTGTGTCGCGCGCATCCCGGGGACGCGCCGGGGCCTGACGGGAATGTTGCTCCATTCTTCCTCCCTCCTCACAACATGGCGGCCTAACGCAGCGCAGCGCCCGAGCCCGCGACGCACCGTGGATTTACCCCGCGCACGAGCCGCGCAGGAGCCGCTCAGCCCCGCGAGACCAGCCCCGAACCCCCCCGCCGGAACCGGGCCGGGGCGTGGACCGCAGCCCGGCCGCTCCGGAGCCGAGCCCCCGCCGCGCGCGGCCCGAGGAACCGAAGACAAGAGCCGCGCGCCCTGCTCCGTCCCGCGGCCCCCTCCTCCTCCGCCGATCCCGGGGTGTGGAGCCGAGCGGAGCCGAGGCAGAGCGGGGCCGAACCGCGCCGGACCGGACCGAGGCGCGCTCCTGCCGCCGCCGCCGCCGCCCGCCGCGCCTCTGCGCGCGCCCCCCGGAGTTCGGATCCGCGCGGTGAGTCTCCGGTTCGTCCGCGGCGCGTGACGGAGCCACAGAGCCACAGAGCCACACTTGTTACGGCCGTGCGCGCGCGTTTCCTCCGTCACGCACGCGCCTCACAGTCTGCGTTTGTGCCCCCCCCCCGCACGCGCGCTCACACTCACGCACGCGCACGGTTCGAACATGACGCGAGGCTCCAGAACCAGGCCGCGTCACGACGAACCGCGCGCGCCGCTTTGTGTCCGAACCGCGCGTCCTCAGAAACAACAACAAAACAACAACAAAACAACAACAACAAAACAACACAACAACAAAACACTTTTCCTCTGCGCAGCTCAAACTGTTTTCTTTTTCTTTCTTTTTTTTGTTTTTTTTTTTTCTGACGAGATTTGAGCTTCACGAGGTTCAACTCTTGACTCCAGATGTGAAGCCCGAGGGACTTTTACACTTCTACACTTTTACACTTTTACACTTTTACACTACACTTCTACACTTTTACACTTTTACACTTTTACACTTTTACACTTTTACACTTTTACACTTTACACTTTTACACTTTTACACTTTTACACTTTTACACTTTTACACTTTTGTTCAGTTTTGTTCAGGTTTTGTTCAGTTTTGTTCAGTTTTGTTCAGGTTTTGTTCAGTTTTGTTCAGTTTTGTTCAGTTTTGTTCAGGTTTTGTTCAGTTTTGTTCAGTTTTGTTCAGGTTTTGTTCAGTTTTGTTCAGTTTTGTTCAGGTTTTGTTCAGTTTTGTTCAGTTTTGTTCAGTTTTGTTCAGGTTTGTTCAGGTTTTGTTCAGTTTTGTTCAGTTTTGTTCAGTTTTGTTCAGTTTTGTTCAGTTTGTTCAGTTTTGTTCAGTTTTTGTTCAGTTTTGTTCAGTTTTGTTCAGGTTTTGTTTTGTTCAGTTGTTCAGGGTTTTGTTCAGTTTTGTTTCAGGTTTTGTTCAGTTTTGTTCAGTTTTGTTCAGGTTTGTTCAGTTTTGTTCAGGTTTTGTTCAGGTTTTGTTCAGTTTTGTTCAGTTTTGTTCAGGTTTCGGGTGTTTTCTTGTCGGTGTTTCTCCTCGGCGCAGCGGGGCTCCGGGGACTCGAGGCCGGGGGACGTGACGCGGTCCCGGGGCGGAGGGAGCGGAGGCCCCGGGACCGACTGAGACTCACAGGGTTCTGTTGTAGTCTGTTTGTTCTGTTGTATGTCCTGGTTTTAGTCCGTTTAGTCCTGTTGTAGTCCTTGTCCTGGTTTAGTCCTGTTGTAGTTCCTGTTTAGTCCTGGTTTAGTCCTGTTGTAGTCCTGGTTTAGTCCTGTTTTAGTCCTGGTTTAGTCCTGTTGTAGTCCTGGTTTAGTCCCTTGTTAAATCCTGGATTAGCCCTAGTTCACACCTGGTTTAGTCCTGGTTTATTCTTTGTTTAGTCCCTGGTTTAGTCCTGGTTTAGTCCTGGTTTAGTCCTGTTGTAGTCCTGGTTTAGTCCTGGTTTAGTCCTGGTTTAGTCCTGTTGTAGTCCTGGTTTAGTCCTGGTTCTAGTCCTGGTCTAGTCCTGGTTTAGTCCTGGTCTAGTCCAGGTCTAGTCCAGGTCTGGTGTTGGGGTTTGGACCAGGACCAGGTCTCAGGTCTGGACTGGTTCAGGGGGAGTCTGGTCCTGTTTGGGTCTGAAGGAGGAAGAGGAGGAGCACTTCCTGTATCACCACCTGATGACATCACCAGGTGGAGCAGAGTGTTTTCTGTCTGGTTTGTGACTGAAACAAAACTTAACGTTGGAAAAAGAAGTCGCTGTTTTCTGATCTGTGTTATTAAATAAACACCTGGTGATGTCATCAGGTGGTGATACAGGAAGTGCTCCTCCTCTTCCTCCTTCAGACCCAAACAGGACCAGACTCCCCCTGAACCAGTCCAGACCTGAGACCTGGTCCTGGTCCAAACCCCAACACCAGACCTGGACTAGACCTGGACTAGACCAGGACTACACCAGGACTAAACCAGGACTAAACCAGGACTAAACCAGGACTAAACCAGGACTAAACCAGGACTAAACCAGGGACTAAACCAGGACTAAACCAGGACTAAACCAGGACTAAACCAGGAACTGACAACCAGGACTAAACCAGGACTAAACCAGGACTAAACCAGGACTAAACCAGGACTCTAAACAAGGACTAAACAAGGACTAAACCAGAACTAAACCAGGTCTAAACCAGGACTAAACAAGGACTAAACCAGGTGTGAACTAGGGCTAATCCAGGATTTAACAAGGGACTAAACCAGGACTAAACCAGGTCTAATCCAGGACTAAAACAGAACTAAACCAGAACTAAACCAGAACTAAACCAGGACTAAACCAGGACTAATGGATTTAGCCCCAAATGTGAAAACAGTAAAATCTCTCTGTTTAATCCATTTATTTGAACAAAGTAACTGTAATCCAATTCCCACTCACTGAAACAGTAACTGTAACTGAATACAGTTACTCATCATTTGTACTCTGATTACTCTGGTACTTGTAATCTGTTACTCCTCGACACTGCAGGTCAAAATAAGACGACCAAGTAAAAATCAAAGCCTGTTCCTTTGTCTGGACTCGGCCGTTTTCTCTTTATTTTTTTTTTTTTTTTCGTTTGACGGGTTTGGAGTCATAAATATCCTAAAGCTGCACTCTGTAACTTTTCTGTCAGCTGCTCGTTTCTACGGAGACGTCGCCACGCTGCCTGGAATGTTCCGCAGTGTGACTTTATAAACAGCTCTAACTTAACATTTATTTGGTTCCAGCTGGATTTAGAGCTCAAAAAAAAAAAAAAAAAAGTAAATAAAAATCTCTCGAAAAACTCACATTGTGACAGAGCGGGCTCGCCTCTCCGCGGATCTGACCACACAAACGTCACGCAGTGCGGCTTTAAAAACGAAAAAAACTAACCGAGCAGTATTTTCGTTGCTATTGTTACAGAAAAGTGCAAAGGCTGTGGTTTAGACCTGGTTTAGTCCTGGTTTAGTCCTGGTTTAGACCTGGTTTAGTCCTGGTTTAGTCCTGGTTTAGACCTGGTTTAGACCTGGTTTAGACCTGGTTTTAGTTCTGGTTTAGTCCTGGTTTAGTCCTGGTTTAGTCCTGGTTTTAGTCCTGGTTTAGACCTGGTTTAGTCCTGGTTTAGTCCTGGTTTAGTCCTGGTTTAGTCCTGGTTTAGACCTGGTTTAGTTCCTGGTTTTAGTCCTGGTTTAGTCCTGGTTTAGTCCTGGTTTAGTTAGTCCTGGTTTAGTCCTGGTTCAGTCCTGGTTTAGTCCTGGTTTAGTCCTGGTTTAGTCCTGGTTTAGTCCTGGTTTAGTCCTGGTTTAGTCCTGGTTTAGTCCTGGTTTAGTCCTGGTTTAGTCCTGGTTTAGTCCTGGTTTAGTCTTTTATTTTGGAAAAGTTCTTTATTTTCGTTTTATTTTGACAGAGTTTTGAGGCGATTAAAGCTTCACTCTGTCACTTTTCCTGGTGGAGGCCGCGGCGGTGTTTCCGTTGCTACGGTTACGAAATGAACCGAGACAGAAAAAGCGCAGAGTCTCGTCGTCGGGATCTGCACGGACTTGACCTGAAATGTGATTCTTGTTTTATTCCGTCCATTTTTCCGGACGAGTTTAAACCTGAAACTTTGAGCAGAAACGAAAGCAGGAAAAACTCAGATCTGACGTTTCCTCGGACGTTTCCTCGGCGTCCGGACGGCGGACGTCCGGACGTTTCGCCTCGCCTCGTCTCGCGCGTCCGGACGTTTCCTCGCCTCGTCTCGGCGTCCGGACGTTTCCTCGCCTCGTCTCGGCGTCCGGACGTTTCCTCGTCTCGGCGTCCGGACGTTTCCTCGTCTCCGTCCGGACGTTTTTCACCTCGTCTCGGCGTCCGGACGTTTCCTCCTCGTCTCGGCGTCCGGACGTTTCCTCACCTCGTCTCCGCATCCGGACGTTTCCCGCCTCGTCTCGGCGTCCGGACGTTTCCCGCCGACGAGTGTTTGTTCAGAGTTAAACCCGGGATCAGGTCTGGACCTCGGAGACGCTGCGGTCGGAGTCTGGAGTTTCAAAACCGGAACCTCGCCCAAAGATCTGAGGTGACGAAACACACGCTCTGAGAAATCTGAGACCGAGAAGAGACCGGAACAAGACCAGGAAGAGACCGGAACAAGACCAGAGACTGAAGCGAGACTGAAGCAAGACCGGAGCGAGACCGGAGAGACTGGAGTGAGACCGGAACAAGACGGGAGCAAGACCAGGATGAGACCAGAGTTGGACCGTAACAAGACCATGACGAGACCAGAGCGAAACTGGGGAAAGACCTGAGTGAGACTGGAGCGAGACCATAACGAGGACGGAGCAAGACCGGAGTTGGACCGGAGTTGGACCGGAGTTGGACCGGAGTTGGACCGGAGTTGGACCGGAGTTGGACCGGAACGAGACCAAAACGAGAACGGACCTCATTTAAGATCTTTATAAATCCAAACCCTCCAAAATAAAACACTACAATAACTCTGTCCTGTTAAAGAGCCTGGTTTAGTCCTGGTTTAGACCTGGTTTTAACTGGTTTAGTCCTGGTTCAGTCCTGGTTTAGTCCTGGTTTAGTCCTGGTTTAGTCCTGGTTTAGTCCTGGTTTAGTCCTGGTTTAGTCCTGGTTTAGTCCTGGTTAGTCCTGGTTTAGTCCTGGTTTAGTCCTTAGTCCTGGTTTCAGTCCTGGTTTAGTCCTGGTTTAGTCCTGGTTTAGTCCGTTTAGTCCTGGTTTAGTCCTGGTTTAGTCCTGGTTTAGTCCTGTTAGTCCTGGTTTAGTCCTGGTTTCAGTCCTGGTTCAGTCCTGGTTTAGTCCTGGTTTCAGTCCTGGTTTAGTCCTGGTTTAGTCCTGGTTTAGTCCTGGGTCCTTTCAGTCCTGGTTTAGTCCTGGTTTAGTCCTGGTTCAGTCCTGGTTAGTCCTGGTTTAGTCCTGGTTCAGTCCTGGTTTAGTCCTGGTTTAGTCCTGGTTCAGTCCTGGTTCAGTCCTGGTTCAGTCCTGGTTTAGTTCCTTGGTGTTTTTTGACTCTTAAATCCTCCTGCGACTGAATAAACGTAAAGTGGATCTGTTTAAAGTCACACTGCGGAACATTCCGGACAGAGCGGTGACGTCTCCATGGAAACGAGCGCAGAGTTTGATGTGTGAGCGGCGTGGGCGGCGTGGGCGGCGGCGGCGGCGGTGATGAGGGTTTAACGGTTTTACGTGGGTTTATTTGCTCTTAACAGACTCAGACTCAGATTATCTGGATTAACACGTTTTACTCACTGCACTTTTCAACATAATCCACAGACCGAGGTCCAAGCACCACCCGCCTGGACCGGGCCTGGACCGGGCCTGGACCGGGCCTGGACCGGGCCTGGACCGGGCCTGGACCGGGTCTGGACCGGGTCCTGGACCGGGCCTGGACCGGCCTGGACCGGGTCCTGGACCGGGCCTGGACCGGGCCTGGACCGGGCCTGGACCGGGTCTGGACCGGGTTTTGGACCAGGTGTAGATCGGGTTTGGACCGGTTTTCGGCCACGTTTGGACCGGGTTTAGACCGGGTTTGGACCACGTTTGGACCGGGTTTAGTCTTGATGTAGGTCTAATTTAGTCCTGGTTTAGACCTGTTTTAGACATGGTAGTTAGATTTATGTTAGTCCTGGTTTAGTCCTGGTTTAGTCCTGGTTTAGTCCTTGTTTAGTCCTGGTTTAGTCCTGATGTAGTCCTGGTTTAGTCCTGGTTTAGTCCTGGTTTAGTCCTGGTTTAGTCCTGCTTTAGTCCTGTTTAGTCCTGGTTTAGTCCTAGTCCTGGTTTAGTCCTGCTTTAGTCCTGTTTAGTCCTGGTTTAGTCCTGGTTTAGTCCTGGTTTAGTCCTGGTCCTGGATGTTTCTTTTATATTTAGATTTTTATTTTAAAGCCGTTCTTTAAATCAGAACTGTTTTTTCCGTTTTCCGTAAATTGAATCTTTTCCGTCTTTTCCGTGCGTCTGCGTGAATAAACGTGAATAAACGTGAATAAACGTGAATAAACGTGAATAAACGTGAATAAACGTGGATAAACGTGGATAAACGTGAATAAACGTGAATAAACGTGAATAAACGTGGATAAACGTGAATAAACGTGAATAAACGTGGATAAACGTGAATAAACGTGAATAAACGTGGATAAACGTGGATAAACTCTCGAGCGCTCGGTTTGTTGATCCTGAATAAAAATCCAAAGTAAAAGTGACGTTTTTGTTTTTTTTCTCTTTTTCTTTCAGGATCAGTGCGAGCGAATGACTGAGTGAGACTCCGCCTCCTCCAGGTAAAACTCACCTCATTTACATATCGCCATGACGACCTCTGTCCGTCCGTGTGTTTACGTCGTCATCTGCGTCACGTGACCATCTGTGACGCGCTCGGGGGCGTTCACCGTCGACAGTGTTGGGAAGTTTACTTTTAAAATGTAATCCCCTACAGATTACAGATTACATATCCCAAAATGTAGTTTGTAACAGAATCCATTAAATTACTTAAAGTGAGTAATGTAATCTGATTACTTTGAATTACTTGATTTGTTGTAGAGAAACAAAGACGAGGAAATCTTCACGTAAGAAGTTTTGTTTGATAAAAGAAAATAAAAAGTCCAAACTTTACTGAATCAAATTAAAAATATTATTGATAGAAAACGAAGAAACACGTCCACACAGCAGGATTTAGTCCTGGTTTAGACCTGGTTTAGTCCTGGTTTAGTCCTGGTTTAGTCCTGGTTTAGTCCTGGTTTAGTCCTGGTTTAGTCCTGGTTTAGTCCTGGTTTAGACCTGGTTTAGTGTCCGGCAATGAGTGGAACTACCGAGAAAAAGGAAAAAAAAAAAGGAATTTAGCCCCAAATGTGAAAACAGTTAAAATCCCTCTGTTTAATCCATTTATTTCAACAAAGTAACTGTAATCCAATTACCACTCACTGAAACAGTAACTGTAATTGAATACAGTTACTTATCATTTGTACTCTGATTACTCTGGTACTTGTAATCTGTTACTCCCCAACACTGCCGGTCGTGTTTGGGCTCCACGGACTCTGGCTCCGGTTCAGTTTTTGTGGAGTTTGGATGGAAACATTTTGTCCCCGAGTCCAGATCTGAACTTTAATAACGGACCAATCAGACGCCTTCTTTCCCCGAGGCCCCGCCCACTAGTGTTAGCAACAGGTTTGATTGACAGCGTCGCTACGGAAGGGGCGTTACCTTCAGCAGCCTCGCTCCTGATTGGCTCTTTGGTTGCTCTGATCGGAATTCCAGATGGAGATTTTATTTGCACACATTCATGTTTTTATTTGTGCTTTTTTGTTTTTAATTAATGTTTTTATTCTTCTTTTAATTCTTGGTTTTATTTTGTTTTTTTATTTGTGTTTTTAATTTATGTTTTTATACATATTTTTAGTCTTGTTTGTATTTTAATTTGTGCTTTTCTTGTTTTTAATTCATGTTTCTATTAGTTTTTTAATCATATTTTTGTCGAGTTTTTAATTCATGTTTTTATTTGCATGTTTTTGTTAATGTTTTTTTTTATTTGTTTTTCTATTTTGTGTTTTTATTGGTGTTTTTTATTAGTGTTTTAATTTTTTTTATTTTTATACATATTTTTAGTTTTGTTTTTATTCATGTTTTTATTAGCTTTTCTTGTTTTTTATTCGTTTTTTATTTGAATTTTTTGTTTTTAATTCATGTTTTTATTTGTGTTTTTTTTATTCATGTTTCAGTTTGTTTTTTTATTTGTTTTTAAATTTTTTGTTTTTATTCTTGTTTTTATACATATTTTTAGTTTAGTTTTTTTTTTTTTTTGCTTTTCTTGTTTTCGATGTTTGTTTGTGTTTTTTATTCGTGTTTTTGTCTAGTTTTTACTCATGTTTTTATTTGTGTTTTTTATTTGTTCTTTTCTTGTTTTTATTTCATGTTTTTAGTCATGTTTTCTTCTTCTGTTGTTTCAGGGCAGGATGGGTGAGAGCGCCCTCCTCCTGCTGCTGCTGCTGCTGCAGGGGGCCACGGCTCAAGACCCCAACTCAGACTCAGGTACAGACCTCCAGTAGTCCGGGTTTAGTCCTGGTTTAGTCCTGGTTTAGTTGCTGGTTTAGTCCTGATTTAGTCTTGGTTTAGTCCGGGTTTAGTCCTGGTTTAGACCTGGTTTAGTCCTGGTTTAGTCCTGGTTTAGTCCTGGTTTAGACCTGGTTTAGATCTTAAACCGGTCTTTCTCGTGTCTTTTCCCTCAGGTCCGTCTGTCGCCTCCACAGCGCCTCCTGACTCCGCCCCCTTCGTCACGGATGTCACTCTGGCTCCTCCCACTCCCACAGCCCCGCCCACCTCGCCCCCTCTGACCACGCCCACCGGCACCACGGCCACGCCCACCGCCGCCCCCCCTCCGGACCCCCCCTCCCCCACCCAGAACGACTCTACGTGGGTGCTCCCGGTACCTCCCGCTCCCCCTTCAGAGCAGCCCTCCCCTGCCCCTCCGCCCGCCCCGACCCCGGCGCCCGCCCCGACCCCGGCGCCCGCCCCGACCCCGGCGCCTAACCCCGCCCCCGACCCCGACCCGGGCACCCCGGGGCCCCCCCAGGTCACAGGGAGCACCCCCGCCCACCACAGACCCGCCCCCCTCGGCCCCGCCCACCACCGACCCGGACGACGAGGGCGACGTGTACTTCACCATCGAGGCCGAGACCACGCCCATCCCCGGGCCTGAGTTCACCTCACACACCACGCCCCACGGTAAGACCCGACTAGACCGGGTTTAGGCCGGGTTTAGACCGAGTTTAGACCGGGTTTAGGCCGGGTTTAGACCGAGTTTAGACCGAGTTTAGACCAAGTTTAGACCAAGTTTAGACCGTGTTTAGACCGTGTTTAGACCGTGTTTAGACCGTGTTTAGACCGAGTTTAGACCGAGTTTAGACCGAGTTTAGACCGAGTTTAGACCGAGTTTAGACCGAGTTTAGACCGAGTTTAGACCGAGTTTAGACCGAGTTTAGACCGAGTTTTTAGACCGTGTTTAGACCATGTTTAGACCGAGTTTAGACCGAGTTTAGACCGAGTTTTAGACCGTGTTTAGACCGAGTTTAGACCGTGTTTAGACCGTGTTTAGACCGAGTTTAGACCGAGTTTAGACCGAGTTTAGACCGAGTTTTAGACCGAGTTTAGACCGAGTTTAGACCGAGTTTAGACGAGTTTAGACCGGGTTTAGACCGGGTTTAGACAGAGTTTAGATAGAGTTTTAGACCGAGTTTAGACCGTGTTTAGACCGTGTTTTAGACCGAGTTTAGACCGTGTTTAGACCGAGTTTAGACCGTGTTTAGACCGTGTTTAGACCGAGTTTAGACCGTGTTTAGACCGAGTTTAGACCGAGTTTTTTAGACCGAGTTTTAGACCGAGTTTAGACCGAGTTTAGACCCGAGTTTTTAGACCGAGTTTAGACCGGGTTTAGACCGGGTTTAGACAGAGTTTAGATAGAGTTTAGACCGAGTTTAGACCGAGTTTAGACCGAGTTTAGACCGTGTTTAGACCGAGTTTAGACCGAGTTTAGACCGAGTTTAGACCGGGTTTAGACTGGGTTTAGACTGAGTTTAGACTGAGTTTAGACTGAGTTTAGACTGTGTTTAGACCGTGTTTAGAACGAGTTTAGACCGTGTTTAGACCGAGTTTAGACTGAGTTTAGACTGAGTTTAGACTGAGTTTAGATTGAGTTTAGACTGGGTTTAGACTGAGTTTAGACTGAGTTTAGACTGAGTTTAGACTGAGTTTAGACTGAGTTTAGACTGGTTTAGACTGAGTTCAGACTGAGTTTTAGACTGAGTTTCAGACTGAGTTCAGACTGAGTTTAGATTGAGTTTAGACTGAGTTTAGACTGAGTTTAGACTGGGTTTAGACTGGGTTTAGACTGAGTTTAGACCGGGTTTAGACCGGGTTTAGACCGGGTTTAGACCGGGTTTAGTCCTGCTTGAGTCCTTGTTTAGTCCTGCTTTACTCTGGGTTCAGAACAGGGAGTGGACTGTAAACTGTTCTGGATCCCCACCTGATGATGTCACAGGGTGGGACAGTGGTGTCATGCTGTTTTGTCTAAACCACAAGATAAATGCTCTCTCTCTCTCTCTCTCTCTCTCTCTCTCTGTCTCTCTCTCTCTCTCTCTCTCTCTCTCTCTCTCTCTCTCTCTCTCTCTCTCTCTGTCTCTCTCTCTCTCTCTCTCTCTGTCTCTCTCTCTCTCTCTCTCTGTCTCTGTCTCTCTCTCTCTCTCTTCATCTCTCTTTCTCTCTCTCTCTGTCTCTCTCTCCATCTCTCTGTCTCTGTCTCTCTCTCTCTGCTTCTCTCCTTTTTCTTTTCTCTACTTGCTTTTTCTTCATCTTTCTCTCTTTCCTCTCCTCTTTCCTTCTCTCTCTTCCTTTTCTCTCTCTCTCTCCAGCTCTCTTTCTCTCCTCTCTTTCACTCCTCCTTTCTCTCTCTTTTGTTTAGTTTCTCTCTCTTTCTTCCTCCTTTTCCCCTCCTTCCCTCTAGAACCAAACCAGGACTAAACCAGGACTAAACCAGGACTGAACCAGGACTAAACCAGGACTAAACCAGGACTAAACCAGGACTAAACCAGGTCTAAACCAGGACTGAACCCGGTCTAAACCCGGTTGTGTTTTGTTCAGATGAAGACTCTTCGGAGGACGTCCCGATCATCGCTGTGATGGTCGCTCTGTCCTCGCTCCTCGTCATCATCTTCATCATCATCATCCTCTACATGCTCAGGTGTGTGACAGGTCCCCTCCCCCTGTGTGTGACAGGTCCCCTCCCCGTGTGTGTCAGGTGCCCTCCCCGTGTGTGTCATGTGCCCTCCTCGTGTGTGTCAGGGCCCTTGTGTGTGTCAGGTGCCCTCCTCATGTGTGTCAGGTGCCTCCGTGTATGTGTCAGGTGCCCTCTTGTGTGTGTCAGGTGCCCTCCTCGTGTGTGTCAGGTGCCTCCTCATGTGTGTCAGGTGCCTCCTCATGTGTGTCAGGTGCCTCCATGTATGTGTCAGGTGCCCTCTTGTGTTGTGTCAGGTGCCCTCCTCGTGTGTGTCAGGTGCCCTCCTCATGTGTGTCAGGTGCCTCCGTGTATGTGTCAGGTGCCCTCTTGTGTGTGTCAGGTGCCCTCCTCGTGTGTGTCAGGTGCCTCCTCATGTGTGTCAGGTGCCTCCATGTATGTGTCAGGTGCCCTCTTGTGTGTGTCAGGTCCCCTCCCTGTGTGTCAGGTGCCCTCCCTCCCTGTGTGTGTCAGGTGCCCTCCCTCCCTGTGTGTGTCAGGTGCCCTCCCTCCCTGTGTGTGTCAGGTGCCCTCCCTCCCTGTGTGTGTCAGGTGCCTCCTCGTGTGTGTCAGGTGCCTCCTCGTGTGTGTCAGGTGCCTCCTCGTGTGTGTCAGGTGCCTCCTCGTGTGTGTCAGGTGCCTCCTCATGTGTGTCAGGGGCCTCTGTGTGTCTGACTCTTGTATTTTCTCGTCTGCAGGTTTAAAAAGTACAAGCAGGCGGGCAGTCACTCCAACTCCTTCAGAAAAAGTAACGGACGCTCCGAGGACACCGGTGAGTCTCCTTTATTTAAAGACACACTGTGGGACTTTTCTCCAGCGGGTCTGTCTGTTAGAAAGAGTTCAGTCGTCATATTTATTAGTTTTAATGTTTGTTTCTGTCTTAAAAAGATAAAAAGAACAGAATCAGTTCACTTGCAGTCGTCCAGAGTTCTGTGTGGTTGCTATGGTTACATTAAGGTTGCTAGGGAACATTGCGGTCGCTAGGGAACATTGTGGTCACTATGGAACATTGTGGTTGCTAGGGAACATTGTGGTCGCTAGGGAACGTTGTAGTTTCTATGGAACATTGTGGTTGCTATGGAACACTGTGGTCACTAGGGAACATCGTGGCTGCTAGGTTACATAATTCTTGCTAGGGAACATTGTGGTCGCTAGGGAACATTGTGGTTGCTATGGAACATTGTGGTCACTATGGAACATTGTGGTCACTATGGAACATTGTGGTCGCTAGGGAACATTGTGGTCGTTAGGGAACATTGTAGTTTCTAGGGAATATTGTGGTTGCTATGGTTACGTTATGGTTGCTTGTTTACATTACAGTTGCTAGGTAAAAGTTCTGGAGTCACACGAGGAAGTGACGTCATAATTAAACTTAAAGGTGAACTGTGTAACTTTGCAGGTGAGGGTCCACCACTTATATCAGTATTAATTTTTTGCCTGGAATGTTCCACAGTACAGCATTAAGCTCCTTTTTCCGTGGAGACGAATGTGTGATGTTAAAGAGCCGAGTTACACGTCACCTCGTGTGTGTCAGGTCCCCTCCCTCCCCCCGTGTGTGTCAGGTCCCTCCCCGTGTGTGTGTCAGGTCCCTCCCCCCGTGTGTGTGTCAGGTGCCCTCCCCCCATGTGTGTCAGGTGCCCTCCCTCCTCATGTGTGTCAGGTCCCCTCCCTCCCCCCGTGTGTGTGTCAGGTGCCCTTCCTCCCTGTGTGTGTCAGGTCCCTCCCCGTGTGTGTGTCAGGTCCCTCCCCGTGTGTGTCATGTCCCTCCTCGTGTGTGTCAGGTCCCTCCCTCGTGTGTGTGTCAGGTCCCTCCTCGTGTGTGTCAGGTCCCTCCCCTCGTGTGTGTCAGGTCCCTCCTCGTGTGTGTCAGGTCCCTCCCCTCGTGTGTGTCAGGTCCCTCCTCGTGTTGTGTCAGGTCCCTCCCCTCGTGTGTGTCAGGTCCCTCCCCGTGTGTGTCAGGTGCGTGTGTGTCACCCTCGTGTGTGTCAGGTCCCTCCTCGTGTGTGTCAGGTCCCTCCTCGTGTGTGTCAGGTCTCCTCCTCGTGTGTGTCAGGTCCCTCCCCTCGTGTGTGTCAGGTCCCTCCCCTCGTGTGTGTCAGGTCCCTCCCGTGTGTGTCAGGTCCCTCCCTCGTGTGTGTCAGGTCCTCCCCTGTGTGTGTCAGGTCCCTCCTCGTGTGTGTTCAGGTCCCTCCTCCTCGTGTGTGTCAGGTCCCTCCTCGTGTGTGTCAGGTCCCTCCTCGTGTGTGTCAGGTCCCTCCTTCCTTCTTCTCTGTTAATGCCACGTTCTAAAATGAATCTACATCGTTTCCTTGGAGACGAGCAGTTGGGGGACGCTCGTGTGAAAGTTCCGCAGTGCAGCTTTAACAGTGTGTGCGTTCGCTCTTTCACTCTGTAAATAAATCCTCTCAATCTTATCGTCCGAGTGTTTGAGAGTCGCTCTGGACGTTTGTTTTGGACGATTCCCAAACGCGACGCCGCGCGAGCCAAACTCCTCCGATCTCCCCCTGACATGTTCCACGGTGCGGCTTTAAACCTTTCTGTCTCCGTGGAAACCAAACCAGACCAAGGACCGGGTCAGGTCCGTGGAGAGGCGACGCCGCTCGGTCACACAGTGTTTGGTTTTTTTTCCGAGGTGTTTCTTTGACTGTTTAAAGTCGCGCTGCGGAACATTCCAGACAGAACAGCGACGTCTCCATAGAAACAAGGAGGCGACGGACCCTCCAACAGAAAAGTTACGCACAGCAACAAATATAAAAGCAATTTGTGAAGAAACGTAAAAAAAAAAAGTGTTTAAAATGAAACTGAAGTAGAAAAAAGTTTGTCACAATTTACACAAGAAACACTTTTATTTTCTGACACTTGAAAATTGATTTCAGCAAAATAAAACTGTTTTCTTATATTTTTATTTGACATTAGAGGAGATTTTCTGGTAACAGTTATAAAATTCTTTCTTATTTATTTCTTCGTAAAGGGACAAAACATTTTAATAAATGTTTAAAATATAAATATGTAAAGATCAGAGCAGCACGGCCTGGTTTAGTCCTGGTTTAGTCCTGGTTTAGTCCTGGTTTAGACCTGGTTTAGACCTGGTTTAGTCCTGGTTTAGACCTGGTTTAGTCCTGGTTTAGTCCTGGTTTTAGTCCTGGTTTAGTCCTGGTTTAGTCCTGGTTTAGTCCTGGTTTAGTCCTGGTTTAGACCTGGTTTAGACCTGGTTTACCTGGTTTAGTCCTGGTTTAGTCCTGGTTTAGTCCTGGTTTAGACCTGGTTTAGACCTGGTTTAGACCTGGTTTTAGACCTGGTTAGACCTGGTTTAGACCTGGTTTTAGTCCTGGTTTAGTCCTGGTTTAGACCTGGTTTAGTCCTGGTTTAGACTGGTTTAGTCTGGTTTAGACCTGGTTTAGACCTGGTTTAGTCCTGGTTTAGTCCTGGTTTAGACCTGGTTTAGACCTGGTTTAGTCCTGGTTTACCTGGTTTAGTCCTGGTTTAGTCCTGGTTTAGTCCTGGTTTAGACCTGTTTAGTCCTGGTTTTAGACCTGGTTTAGTCCCTGGTTTAGACCTGGTTTAGACCTGGTTTAGTCCTGGTTTAGTCCTGGTTTAGACCTGTTTAGTCCTGGTTTAGACCTGGTTGGTTTAGACCTGGTTTACCTGGTTTAGTCCTGGTTTAGTCCTGGTTTAGACCTGGTTTTAGTCCTGGTTTAGTCCTGGTTTAGACCTGGTTTAGTCCTGGTTTAGACCTGGTTTAGTCCTGGTTTAGACCTGGTTTTAGACCTGGTTTAGACCTGGTTTAGTCCTGGTTTAGTCCTGGTTTAGACCTGGTTTAGACCTGGTTTAGACCTGGTTTTAGACCTGGTTTAGTCCTGGTTTAGACCTGGTTTAGTCCTGGTTTAGACCTGGTTTAGTCCTGGTTTAGTTCCTGGTTTAGACCTGGTTAGTCCTGGTTTAGTCCTGGTTTAGTCCTGGTTTAGACCTGGTTTAGACCTGGTTTAGTCCTGGTTTACCTGGACCTGGTTTAGACCTGGTTTAGTCCTGGTTTAGACCTGGTTTAGACCTGGTTTAGACCTGGTTTAGTCCTGGTTTAGACCTGACTGGTTTAGACCTGGTTTAGACCTGGTTTAGTCCTGGTTTAGTCCTGGTTTAGACCTGGTTTAGACCTGGTTTAGACCTGGTTTAGTCCTGGTTTAGTCCTGGTTTAGACCTGGTTTAGTCCTGGTTTAGTCCTGGTTTAGACCTGGTTTAGACCTGGTTTAGTCCTGGTTTAGTCCTGGTTTAGACCTGGTTTAGACCTGGTTTACCTGGTTTAGACCTGGTTTAGACCTGGTTTAGACCTGGTTTAGTCCTGGTTTAGTCCTGGTTTAGACCTGGTTTAGTCCTGGTTTAGACCTGGTTTAGACCTGGTTTAGACCTGGTTTAGACCTGGTTTAGACCTGGTTTAGTCCTGGTTTAGTCCTGGTTTAGACCTGGTTTAGTCCACGGGGTCAGGGGTCAGACACAGGGAGTTGAGGGCAGATTTAAAACCAGTGAATGTTCCGCAGTGTTGCATGAGCTCATTCGTGTGTTGTGTTGTGTTGTGTTTCCAGAGCTGCAGAGTGTGCCGCTATTGGCCCGTTCGCCGAGCACAAACAGGAAGTACCCGCCCCTTCCTGTCGACAAACTGGAGGAGGAAATGAACCGACGCATGGCCGACGACAACAAGCTCTTCAGAGAGGAGTTTAACGTGTGTGAAAATATCAAATAAAACTACACACAAATAATATAAATATATAAAACAACGAGCTCTTCATATAAACTATATAAAAATAATATAAAACTAATGTAATTATATAAAAGTACTTGAGAGAGTTTATCAAGTGTTTGGGAAATAAACGAGGAGCTGAGTTTAGACTGTGTCTGTTCAGATCAGAGAAATGTGTGTATGTGTGTGTGTGTGTGTGTGTGTGTGTGTGTGTGTGTGTGTGTATGTGTATATTGTGTGTGTTGTGTGCATGTACTTTTTCATATATTTATATTTTTCTCTTTCACACTGGTGTGTCCAGGCCCTCCCTGTGTGTCCGATCCAGGCGTCGTGTGACGCTGCGTCAAAAGAGGAAAATAAAGAGAAGAACAGATACGTGAACATCCTCCCCTGTGAGTACTGCACTACTACACTACTCTGTGTACTTTATATACTGTGTACTTTTACACACACCTCCTCATTGTCCTTCTGTCCCTGTCTGTCTGCTCCTGTCTGCTCCTGTCAGATGACCACTCCAGGGTGCACCTGTCTCTGTTGGAGGGCGTCCCCGACTCAGACTTCATCAACGCCTCCTTCATCAACGTAAGAGCCGAACAAAACTGAACCTGTAATAAACGTTTAATAAATGTTTAATAAATGTGTATTTAAGGTGTAATAAACATGTTACAAACATCATTCATACACATACATCATCAGAATAACAAACGTGTAATAAATGTTTAATAAACATGTATTTAACCTGTAATGAACCTGTATTTAAGGTCTATTACAATAGTACCAATTAACATGTAATTAACATGTAATAAACGTGTAATAAACGTGTAATAACATGTTCTCTCGTGTCGTGTGTTTCAGGGTTATCAGGAGAAGAACAAGTTCATCGCAGCTCAAGGTAAAAGAGTTGAAGAGTTTTTCAGACACTTTTTATGTTCAGAACGTCTGTTGGATTAAAGTACTCGAGTATTTAAATACTTTGTTCAAATACTTTGTTCAAATACTTTGTTCAAATACTTTGTGGTGTTTTTGTGTCAGGGCCGAAGGAGGAGACAGTGAACGATTTCTGGAGAATGATCTGGGAACAAAACACAGCGACGATCGTCATGGTGACCAACCTGAAAGAAAGAAAAGAGGTGAGAGGGAGAGAGGGAGGGGGTCATGTGACCCAGCTGACAGAGTCGTGTGTTTGTTGTAGAGACAGTGTAAGTATCAGTACTGGTTATACTAGTACTATAGTACTAGTGTAGTAATACGCGTATTTCTTAATATTTCCTTCAGTGTAAGCATGTGCAGTACTGGCTGTAGTAGTAGTAGTAGTAGTAGTTAACGGTTTGTGTACTTGTGTTTCAGTGTAAGTGTGCGCAGTACTGGCTGTAGTAGTAGTAGTAGTAGTAGTAGTAGTAGTATAATGGGTGTGTACTTGTGTTTCAGTGTAAGTGTGCGCAGTACTGGCTGTAGTAGTAGTAGTAGTAGTAGTAGTAGTATAATGGTTGTGTACTTGTGTTTCAGTGTAAGTGTGCGCAGTACTGGCCGGACCAGGGCTGTTGGACGTACGGCAGCATCAGAGTCTCTGTGGAGGACACCACTGTGTTAGTGGATTACACAGTACGCAAGTTCTGTATACAACAGGTACTACACAGTACTACACAGTACTACACACTACTACACTCTACTGCACACTACTGCACAGTACTACACTCTACTGCACACTACTACACAGTACTACACAGTACTGCACACTACTGCACAGTACTATTTCACTGTAGCACACAGTACTACAGTAGTAGTAGTACACAGTGTCAGTGGTCACACCTGAAGACCTAAAGTGCTTAACAACAAGAACCACCAAGTGTCTTGCCCAAGGACACAACAACAGGATTCATGTGTTGGAGCTGGAGTCACAGAGTGAGAGTTTGTCGCCCCCTGGTGTCTGTCCAGCTCCAGATCAGGAGACAGAAAACACCAGAGTGTGAGTCCAGCCAATCAGAGAAGAGACGGACATCCTGTGTTTTCAACGATTCTTGAGGTCAGACGCGTCAAACTCATTTTGTTCCGGGGGTCGTGTCCAACCGACTTTGATCCAAAGTGTCCAGATCAGAAAACTCATGTCATATAAACCCCAAAAATAAGAATAAGTTCAAATATTTGTGCAGAGAAACACAAATCTATTACAGAAATATTTTTGAATTGATAAACTTTTTCTTTTACAAAATATTATAATATTATGAACAACATGAGACTTTAAGAAAAATACAATTTCAACACAAAGTTTTAACATGAACATATTTGTAAACAGGAATAAGTCCATTTTTGTTGTAAAATCCTGCACTCGGCTCCACTTTTCTCATGTTGGACATTTTTCTGATGAGGGTGTCACGGTCAACAGTCAAAACGATCGTCCTTTAAGAGCGTTTGGAAAGAGACAAGTCTTCATTTGTGCTGCTCTGGTGGGAGGGGCCACGTACAGAGACGCTGGAGACGCTGCTGTGATAAACACCACAGAAAATTAACAAGATTTTAATAGAAAATATCATTCCAATATTTTAGTAGAAAATCAGCCGAGGGACAGATTAAAGGTCTTGGAGGGCCGGATCTGGCCCCCGGGCCGTATGTTTGACACCTGTGATCTAGATCGAGGATTTAAAGTCAGAACAAAGAGAATGTTTGGTGAATTTTATCAAGAGGAAAGACGTTATTGTTCTTCTTCCTACAGGATTTGGGAAAAGTTAAGTTTACCAGTTAAACCTGTTAGTGAAGCATTACACACGTCACGACCAAACAGCAGCGATTGGTTAAATTTAAAAAAGTCCCCGCCTCCCGTCGAGCCAACGAATCCAAACGCTGCGAGGCCACACGGTTTGTCCGAAGTGAAACCGACTCATGAATCAGACTCAGAATCACACCACCAACCTTCACCTGACAAACACTCGACCAACTCCAGATACTCACAACACCACCTGATGTTTCTCCTCAGGAGGGAGACGTTTCAGGTGTTGTTGTTGTTGTTGTTTGTTTTCAGGTGGGAGATGTTTCAGGTGTTGTTGTTGTTGTTTACTCTTGTTGTTGTTGTTTGTTTTCAGGTGGGAGACGTTTCAGGTGGTGTTGTTGTTGTTTACTCTTGTTGTTGTTGTTTGTTTTCAGGTGGGAGACGTTTCAGGTGTTGTTGTTGTTGTTTACTCTTGTTGTTGTTGTTTGTTTTCAGGTGGGAGATGTTTCAGGGAAGAAGCCTCAGCGGCTCTTGACTCAGTTCCACTTCACGTCGTGGCCGGACTTCGGGGTTCCCTTCACCCCCATCGGGATGCTCAAGTTCCTCAAGAAAGTCAAGAACTGTAACCCCCCGTACGCCGGGCCCATCGTGGTCCACTGCAGGTACTACACCCCCTACAGGTCCACCTCAGGTCCACCTCAGGTCCTCCTCAGGTCCACCTCAGGTCCACCTCAGGTCCTCTGCCCCTACAGGTCACCTCAGGTCCACCTCAGGTCCACCTCAGGTCCACCTCAGGTCCTCCTGCCCCTACAGGTCCACCTCAGGTCCACCTCAGGTCCTCCTGCCCCTACAGGTCCACCTCAGGTCCACCTCAGGTCCACCTCAGGTCCACCTCAGGTCCACCTCAGGTCCTCCTCAGGTCCTCCTATTGGAAACGATCTGCATCCACACACATCGTTTTCCATCGGATTAGTGTGAACGAACCCTGTACACACAACAACACTCATATACACACTAGTGTGAACGAACCCTGTACACACAACAACACTCATATACACACTAGTGTGAACGAACCCTGTACACACAACAACACTCATATACACACTAGTGTGAACGAACCCTGTACACACAACAACACTCATATACACACTAGTGTGAACGAACCCTGTACACACAAAACACTCATATACACACTAGTGTGAACGAACCCTGTACACACAACAACACTCATATACACACTAGTGTGAACGAACCCTG
This sequence comes from Boleophthalmus pectinirostris, assembly GCF_026225935.1. Taxonomy (NCBI): domain Eukaryota; kingdom Metazoa; phylum Chordata; class Actinopteri; order Gobiiformes; family Gobiidae; genus Boleophthalmus; species Boleophthalmus pectinirostris. The sequence goes on along the minus strand of NW_026571299.1, from coordinate 1,121,270 downwards.
TACACACAACAAACACTCATATACACACTAGTGTGAACGAACCCTGTACACACAACAACACTCATATACACACTAGTGTGAACGAACCCTGTACACACAACAACACTCATATACACACTAGTGTGAACCAACACTGTACACCCAACACTCATATACACACTAGTGTGAACGAACCCTGTACACACAACACCACTCACATACACACTAGTGTGAACCGACACTGTACACACAACACCACTCACATACACACTAGTGTGAACCAACACTGTACACACAACAACACCACTCACATACACACTAGTGTGAACCAACACTGTACACACAACAACACCACTCACATACACACTAGTGTGAACCAACACTGTACACACAACACCACTCACATACACACTAGTGTGAACGGGGCCTAAATGATCTTAAAACT
>NW_026571299.1:1113346-1118346 GCF_026225935.1 Boleophthalmus pectinirostris | reverse complement strand
AGCTGGAGGTGACGTCACTCGAGTCGCACCTGTCAAAGCTCTACGCACCTGCGCCAGGTGCAGGCTGCAGCGGGCTGGAGGCGGAGTTTAAGGTCAGGCCCCGCCCCCCTCCCCCTCTGTGTGTCAGATGCCCTCCCTCTGACCTTCTGACCCCCTGACCTCTCTGACCCCCTGACCTTCTGCTCCTCTGACCTTCTGACCCCCTGACCTTCTGCTCCTCTGACCTTCTGACCCCCTGACCTTCTGACCTTCTGACCCCCTGACCTTCTGACCTCTTCTTGTTTCTGCAGAAGTTGACGTCCATAAAGATCCAGAACGATAAGATGAGGACGGGGAACCTCCCAGCGAACATGAAGAAGAACAGAGTCCTGCAGATCATCCCCTGTAACATGTTTTAACCACAGTATTTGTCTGTAAATCCACAACTGTGTTTGGTCAATTTACCTGAGTCTCTTTCTTTTCTCTTTCTTTCTTTTCTTTTCTTTTCTCTTTCTTTTCTCTTTCTTTTCTTTTCTTTCTTTTTTCTCTTTCTTTCTTTTTCTTTTTCTTTTCTCTTTCTTTCTTTCTGTTCTTTTTCTTTCTGTTTGTTCCAGATGAGTTTAATCGTGTGATTATTCCAGTGAAACGAGGAGAAGAAAACACCGACTACGTCAACGCCTCCTTCATCGACGTGAGTCTCACTAACTACACTACTACTGCAGTACTGCAGTACTACTGCAATTCTATATACTACTACTACAGTACTCCTGTAATACTACTTAAGTACTAATATAGTACTGCAGTACTACAACAGAACAAACTAAAGCCCAGGATCCTGTAGAGGAGAGTGTGTTCTCGCTCTCTCACCAGTCTGTCTGTGTGTGTGTGTGTGTGTGTGTGTGTGTGTGTGTGTTGTGTGTGTGTGTGTGTGTGTGTGTGTGTAGTTGTGTGTAGTGTGTGTGTAGTTGTGTAGTGTGTGTTGTGTGTGTAGTTGTGTGTTGTTGTGTGTAGTTGTGTAGTTTGTGTAGTTGTGTGTAGTTGTGTAGTTGTGTGTTGTGTGTCAGTTGTGTGTGTAGTTGTTGTGTGTAGTTGTTGTGTGTGTTGTGTGTAGTTGTGTGTGTAGTTGTGTGTAGTTGTTGTGTGTAGTGTGTGTAGTTGTGTGTGTAGTTGTGTGTAGTTGTGTAGTTGTTGTGTAGTTGTGTAGTTGTGTGTGTGTGTGTAGTTGTGTGTAGTTGTGCGTCGCCCTCTCACCGCTGGGTTTGTGGTTGTATTCTCAGGGTTACAGGCAGAAGGACTCGTACGTGTGTTTGTGTTTGTTTGTGTGTAGTTGTGTGTAGTTGTGTAGTGTGTGTGTTGTGTAGTTGTGTGTAGTTGTGTGTGTTGTGTTGTGTGTAGTGTGTGTGTGTGTAGTGTGTTGTGTATGTGTAGTTGTGTAGTTGTGTAGTTGTGTAGTTGTGCGTCGCCCTCTCACCGCTGGGTGTGTGGTTGTATCCTCAGGGTTACAGGCAGAAGGACTCGTACGTGTGTTTGTGTTGTGTTGTGTTTGTTGTGTAGTTGTGTGTGTGTTGTGTGTGTGTTAGTTGTGTTGTGTTGTTGTGTATGTGTGTGTGTGTGTTTGTGCGTCGCCTCTCGCAGGGGCCTCTGCTTCACACGCTGGAGAATTTCTGGAGGATGATCTGGGAGTGGAGGAGCTGCTCCATCGTCATGTTGACGGAGCTCGAGGAGAGAGGACAGGTGAGACAGGGGCGACAGGTGAGACCGACAGGGGCGACAGAAGGACAGACAGGGGCGACAGGTAGACAGGGCGGGGGGACAGGTGGGCAACAGGGAACGACGGGGGCGACAGGTGAGACCGACGGGGGACGTGAGACCGACAGGGGCGACAGGTGAGACCGACGGGCGACAGTGAGACAGGGGCGACGACAGGGGCAGGTGAGAGACAGGGGCGACAGGTGAGACCGAGGGGGGCGACAGGTGAGACGCGACAGTGGCGCAGTGGCGACAGGTGAGACCGACAGGGGCGACAGGGTGCGACCGAGGGGGCAAACAGGAGACAGGGGACAGGGAGGCGACAGGGGCCAGAAAGAGGAGGAGTGTCTTTAGAGTTGACTCTCTTCTGTCTGTTTCATTCTCTCGTTCTTCATCTGATTTTCTTCTCTTTTTTTGTTCTCTGTTCTTTCCTCCTTCACTCCTCTCACTCGTCTCTGTTCTCCCTCTTTCCTTCTCTCCTCCCTCACTCGTCTGTGTGTTCTGTCGTTCTCTCACTCGTCTGTTGTCGTCTGTGTGTTCTGTCGTTCTCTCACTCGTCTGTTGTCGTCTGTGTGTTCTGTCGTTCTCTCATCGCTGTCGTGTCGTCTTTGTTTCTGTCTCTCTCACTCGTCTGGTGTTCTGTCTTCTCTCACTCGTCTGTGTGTTCGTCGTTCTCTCACTCTTCGTTGTCGCTGGTTCTGTCGTTCTCTCACTGTCTGTGTCGTCGTGTGTTCTGTTCTGTTCTCTCACTCTCGTCTTGCGTTCTTGTGTTCTGTCTTTCTCCTCAACTTCGTCTGTCGTGTCGTCTGTTGTGTTCTGTTCGTTCCTCTCAACTCGTCTGTTGTGTCGTCTGTGTGTTCTGTCGTTCTCTCACTCGTCTGTTGTGTCGTCTGTGTGTTCTGTCGTTCTCTCACTGTCTGTGTGTTCTGTCGTTCTCTCACTCTCTTTTTGTTCGCTGTGTGTTCTTCGTTTCTTCACACTCGTCGTGAGTCGTCTGTGTGTTCTGCGTTCTTCACTCGTCTGTCGTTCGTCATGGTGTTCTGTCTTCATCTCACTCGTTCTGTTTCGTCTGTTGTCTGTCTTCTCCACTCGTCTGTGTGTTCTGTCGTTCTCTCACTCTGTTCTTCGTGTCGTCCTGTGTGTTTGTCAGTTCTCTCACCGTCTGTTGTCTTGTGTTTCTGATCTTCTCTCACTCGCTGTCGTGGTCTGTGTGTTCTGTCGTTCCAGGAGAAGTGTGCTCAGTACTGGCCTGGCGATGGCGCTGTGGTGCACGGAGACATTTCCATCGAACTGAAGAGAGAAGAAGAAAGTGAGAGTTACACAGTCCGAGACCTGCTGGTCACACACACCAGAGTGAGTACTACAAATACTACAAATACTACTGCAAATACTACTACAAATTACTACCAAATACTACTAAGCAATATACTAACAAATACTACTCAAATACTACAAATACTACGGCAATACACTAAAATACTACAAATACTACAAATACTACTGCAAATTACTACACAAAACTACAAATACTACTGCAGAAGTACCTGCTGGTCACACACACCAGATGAGTATAACAAAATACTACAAATACTACAAATACTACAAAATACTACTGCAAATACTACTACAAATACTACAAATACTACACAAATACTACAAATACATACTACAAAATACTACAAATACTTACTGCAGAGACCTGCTGTCACACACACCAAATGTGAGTACTACAAATACTACAAATACTACAAATACTACAAATAACTACTGCAAATACTACTACAAAATACTACAAATTATACTACAAAATACTACAAATACTACTACAAATACTACAATACTATGCAAATACTACTACAAATACTACAAATACTACAAATACTACTGCAAAACTCTACAAATACTACAAATATACTACCAAATACTAAAATACTACTGCAAATACTACTTACAAATACTTACAAATACTACAAATACTACTTCAGAACCTGCTGATCACACACCCAGTGAAGTACTGCAGAATACTACTACAAAACTACAAATACTACCTAACAATACTACAAAAATACATACAAATACAAAAGTACTACTGCATACTACTACAAATACTACAAATACTACAAATACTATGAAATAATACTACAAATACTACAAATACACTACAAATACTACAAATACACTGCAAATACTACTACAAATACTACAAAATACTACAAATACTACTGCAGAGACCTGCTTGGTCCACACACACCAGATTGAGTACTACAAATACTACAAATACTACTGCCAAAATACTACAAATACTACTGCAAATTACTACTACAAATACTTACTGCAAATACTACTACAAATACTTAACAATACTACAAATGACTACAAATACTACAAATACACTACAAATACTACAAATACTACATAATACTACAAATACTCAAATACTACTACAATACTACTGCAGAATACTACCAAAACTACTCCAGAGACCTGCTGGCACACCACACCAGAAGTGAGTACTACATATACTACAAATACTACAATACTACAGAATAGCACTACAAATACTACAAATACTACTGCCAAATACTACAAAATACTACTGCAGAGACCTTGCTGTCACACACACCAGAGTGAGTTACTACAAATACTACAAATACACAAATACTACAAATACTACAAATACTACCAAATACTACTACAAATACTACAAACTACTGCAAATATACAAATACTACTGCAGAGACCTGCTTGTCACACACACCAAGAGTGAGTACTACACAATACTACAATACTACAAATACACAAATTACTACAAATAACTACAATACTACTACAAATACTACAAATACTACTGCAAATACTACAAATACTACTGCAGAGACCTGCTGGTCACACACACCAGAGTGAGTACTACAAATACTACAAATACTACAAATACTACAAATACTACCACAAATACTACAAATACTACTGCAAATACTACTTACAAATATACGTACAAATACTACAAATACTACTACAAATAACTACAAATACTTACACAAATACTACTACAAATAACAATACTACAATATACTGCAAATACTACAAATACTTACTACCAAATACTACCAAATACTATACAAATACTACTGCAGAGACCTGCTGTCACACACACCAGAGTGAGTACTACAAAAATACTACTGGAAAAGTACTACACATACTTTGACAGTACTGCAGGGTTACACCCCCTGACTCATCCTAACCCCCTGTGACCCGTGTGACCCGTGTGACCT
>NW_026571299.1:1088346-1103346 GCF_026225935.1 Boleophthalmus pectinirostris | reverse complement strand
CTGCTCCTTTTAGTCCTGGTCTAGTCCTGGTCTAGTCCTGGTCTAGTCTAGTCCTGGTTTAGTCCTGGTTTAGTCCTGGTTTAGTCTTTCTGTCGTTATAAAACACGTAATTTTTTTGCCTTGTATTTTTCTTGTCTCATTTGTTTTCTCGTCTTTTTTTTTTTCTTGTGTATTTTTTTTTCTTGTCTTGTATTTTTCTCGTTGTATTTTCTTTTATCTCGTCTTGTTTTTTTTTTCTCATCTCGTATTTTTTTTTTCCGTTGTGTATTTTTTTCTCATGTGTATTTTTTTTTCCCATTGTATTTTCTTTTTTCTCATCCTATATTTTTTCTCGTTTTGTATTTTTTCTCGTGTGTATTTTTTTTTTTCTCGTCTTGTTTTTTTTTCTCATCTTGTTTTTTTTTTTCTCTTTTTTTTTCTCGTTGTATTTTCTTTTTCTCGTCTTTTTTTTTCTCATCTCGTTTTTTTTTTCTCTTTTTTTTTCTCGTTGTATTTTCTTTTTTCTCGTCTTGTTTTTTTTTTCTCATCTCGTTTTTTTTTCTCTTTTTTTTTCTTGTTTTTTTTTTTCTCGTTTTTTTTCTCGTGTATTTTTTTTCCCATTTGATTTTTTTTTTCTCATCCTTTTTTTTCTTTTTTTTTTTCTCGTGTGTATTTTTTTTTCCTCGTGTGTATTTTTTTTTCTCCTTGTATTTGTATATTTCCAGATTTCTGCGGAGCTGAAGCTGTGTGAGTCTGGAGAGTGCAGTTACCTGAGGCCCCAGCGCAGAAGTGTCCTGAGGAACATCTTTGTGAGTCACTAAAAACTTTAGACTTTTACACAAAATTACAATTAAAAATAAAAACAAAATAAAATAAAAAATTAATTTTAAAAAATAATAAAAAATCCCATCTGATGTCGTTTTCCGCTCTGTTCTGGACCTGCAGTTGTGTTTTCCAGGTCTTGGAGTTGAGTTTTTTTCTCAAACTGTAAACGCTCTGTTCCACCTGGTGATGTCATCATGTGGTGATACAGGAAGTGCTCCACTGTGTTTTTAAAAACACCTCAGAGAATCAGATCATTTCAGACAAACTGGAACATCAGAATAAAATCGACTGAACTGAAGAGAGAGAAAAGGAGAAAAGAAAGAAAGAGAAAAAAAAAAGAGAAAGAGAAAACAGAGGAGAGGAGAGTTTAACAGAGGAGGAGAGAAAGAGAACAGAGAGAAAGAGCGAGAGAGAAAGTAAAAGGTGAACGAGAGAGTTAGACAGACAGAGAGGAGGAGAAAGAAGAAAGAGAGTAAAAGGAGAGATAGATAGAGGAGAGGGGAGGAGGAGGAGGAGAATGAGAAAGAGAGTCAGAGATAGAACAGAGAGAGAGAGTGGAGAAAGAGTCAGAGAGTTTAAGAGCAGAGAGCGAAAGAGAACAAGAGAGAAAAACAGAGGAGGAAGACAAGTCAGAGTTTAAAAGAGTCAGAGTCAGAGAAGAAGAGAAGAGAGAGAAGAGAAGAGAGGAGAGAGTTAAAGAGAGTAGAGACGAGAGAGAGAGTCAGAGAGAAAGAGGAGGAGAAAGAAGAAGAGAAAGGGAAGAGAGAGAACAAACAGAGAGGAGAGGAGAGAGAGTTTAAAGAGAGTCAGAGTAGAGAGAAGAGTCAGAGAGAAAGGAGAAGAGAGAGAAAGAGTCAGAGGAGGAGAAAGAGAAAGAGAGAAAGAGAGTAGAGAGTCAGAGAGAACAAGACAGAGTCAGAAGAGAGAGTCAGAGTTTAAACAGAGTCAGAGGGGAAGGAGAGGAGTAGAGAGAAAGAGAGAGAGAGTCAGAGTTAACTTTTCAATCAAGAGTGGACAAACACAGAGCTCCAGAGTTGAGTCAGAGTTTAAACAGAGTCAGAGTTTAAACAGAGTCAGAGTTTAAAGAGTCAGAGTTTTCAGAGTCAGAGTTTAAACAGAGTCAGAGTTTAAAGAGTCAGAGTTTTGTGATCTTTAATGGTCGTCTGTTCGTCTCCACAGTTGGACGCCATCACCAGAGAACTGCAGAAGAAGAAGTGACTCGTCCTCCACATTTTTGACTCTCACTTCACCACAGACTGATTTTATTTACTTATTTATTTATTTACTTATTTATTTCTTGCATGATTTTTTGTTTTAAATGTAAAAAAAAACGACTGATAAAACGTCTCAAAATAAAGTCACTATTTTGATATGATTTTTGGTCGTTTTTCCTGTGAGTTTATCGTGTTCCACGTTTAGAAAAGCAGATTTATTTAAACTCATTCAGCTCCACAGACTTGGAGACACGTGTCACTCCTCAGGACGAAGACACAATCAGGTTATCAATAAAATGTGTTATAAATAAAAGGAGCTCGTTTAGAGTCGATGTTCTGAGGAAATGAGCCACCGCAGCCTAAACCGACAGTGACGTCTGTCGATTCACGCTGTGAGCTCTGAGCTCTGAGTTCTGAGGGCAGACGTAGAGACTGGGACATGAAGTTAAAACCCTGTGGTGCCTGGACGTACGTCTTCACCCTGAACTCTACATGTACAAATGACACGACAAACAATCAGATGCTGAGCTGAAAATCACTCACAGAAATGAAGTGAAACATCCACCAGTCCAGTCTGAGTCGTGCTGTGGTCACACTGCAGCCGCCGAGTCACAGGAGGACGACTTCCACAGAGGAGCAGGAGAGGAGGAGGAGCAGGAGGAGGAGCAGGAGGAGGAGGAGCAGGAGGAGGAGGAGGAGGAGGAGGAGCAGGAGGAGGAGGAGGAGGAGGAGGGAGCAGGAGGAGGAGGAGGAGGAGCAGGAGGAGGAGGAGGGAGGAGGAGGAGGAGGAGGAGGAGGAGCAGGAGGAGCAGGAGGAGGAGGAGGAGAGGAGCAGGAGGAGGAGGAGGAGGAGGAGGAGCAGGAGGAGGAGGAGGAGGAGAGGAGGAGCAGGAGGAGCAGGAGGAGGAGGAGGAGGAGAGGAGGAGAGGAGGAGCAGGAGGAGCAGGAGGAGCAGGAGGAGGAGGAGGAGGAGGAGGAGGAGGAGCAGGAGGAGGAGGAGGAGGAGGCAGGAGGAGGAGGAGGAGGAGGAGGAGCAGGAGGAGGAGGAGGAGGAGCAGGAGGAGGAGGAGGAGGAGCAGGAGGAGGAGGAGGAGGAGCAGGAGGAGAGCAGGAGGAGAGCAGGAGGAGGAGCAGAGGAGGAGCAGGAGGAGCAGGAGGAGGAGCAGGAGGAGGAGCAGGAGGAGAAGAAGGAGGAGCAGGAGGAGCAGGAGGAGAAGAAGGAGGAGGAGAAGCAGGAGGAGCAGGAGGAGAAGGAGGAGGAGCAGGAGGAGCAGGAGGAGGAGCAGGAGCAGGAGGAGGAGGAGCAGGAGGAGGGAGGAGGAGGAGGAGCAGAGGAGGAGGAGGAGCAGGAGGAGGAGGAGCAGGAGGAGCAGGAGGAGCAGCAGGAGGAGGAGGAGGAGCAGGAGGAGGAGAGGAGGAGCAGGAGAGCAGGAGGAGCAGGAGGAGAGCAGGAGAGAGGAGGAGGAGGAGGAGCAGGAGCAGGAGGAGGAGCAGGAGGAGGAGGAGGTCACCTGCAGGTCCAGACCCAAGACCAGGACATGAGACGTGTGTAAAAGACCTCGTTTGGCAAAACGGTCACGTGCACCGACTCCTACAGACACTTTCACTCTGCACATGTGAACATCACCAGATTCTCCAGAACATGAAAATGTGAAACAAACACACAAAAACACTGTCTGGAGATAATAATACTCAAAAGAAATGTAACTGGACTCGACTCCCCCTTCGCTCAGTGACTGAGTTCATTTCAGATGTAGTGAGGACAGAGCGACCGGAGCAGCAGTGAGGGACGACGCCGTTACTCTTCATAGAAAAACAGGATGTGGTCAGTGGGTTTTCTCCTTGGTCAGAGCGTCTCGTCAGTGGAACTCTGCGCCTGAAGCATCAGAACATCTCCCTCATTCTCTGCGTTTAAAATAAATGCTAAAAAGTGGCTTTTAGAAACGCAAATGTGTGAACACTAAAACTTTTACTGTATTTTTGTAATCTTATAGAGACTTTGCACCGTCACATGTCCCTATAGCAACGGTTCCTACGCCGCCATGACACCGGACACACTGTGTCACTATGTGACTGACTTCAGCAGCGTCGGAGAAACATGGGCAGGTTTTGTTGTGTATTTGTTGTTCTAGACGCTCTGAACGGGATAAAATGATTTGTTTCTTCACTGTTCCACTGGAAATGACTCATCAGGATCAAACAAGGGAAATATCGGGGAAAAAAAAAACAGGAATTATGTCTAGAAACATAAACCGAAGAGATTTTCCAATGGTCCCATCAAGACACACTCACGTCACTTTCATCAAGGTGTTTGTTATTTAAATAGTTTCATAGTTTATTTAATGAGAGAAGCACATTCACTGAACTAAAATGTAAAAAGAAACATTTGCAGTAGAAACTGGATGTTCCAGCACATATAAACATGTCACTCGTCGTAGGACCAGGTTTTCTTTATTGTCTTGTTTATCCACAACTTTGTCTTCTAGAATTAATCACTTTTTGTGAGTGGATCTTTGTAACGTTGGCGAGGATCTTTTCATGGCCGATTCTTTGGAGGTTCATCACAGACTCTTAATTAATGAAATTTTAGTTCAGTAAATGTGCTTCTTTCATTAAATAAACTATGAAACAATTTAAATAGTAAACACCTTGATGAAACTTCGTGTGTCTTGATGGAACCATTGGAAAATGTCTTTGCGGTTTATTTTTGCTTCCTATAATCTGTGTCTTTTTTTTGATAATTCCCTTGTTTGATCCTGATGAGTCATTTCCAGAGGAACAGTGAAGAAAAGAATAATTTTATCCTTTTCAGAGCGTCTAGAACAACAAATACACAACAAAACCTGCCCATGTTTCTACGATGCTGCTGAAGTCAGTGACATAGTGTGTCCGGGGTCATGGCGGCGTAGGTACTGTTGCTATAGGGACATGTGACGGTGCAAAGCCTCTATTGTGCATTTGTGTCATTTTTTATGTGTAACTTTTAAGTGTATTTTCTTTGAGGACGACTTTTTGACATCTGGCAAAGGGACTACAGATGCAAATGAGCTTTTATCAGTGAACTCAGGCACATTTACATTGTTCTGATGTTGATTAATGTGCATTTTCCCTTTTCAAATAAATAAATAAACTCAAAATGTTAGTCCTCATTGACAGTGTGCTCCTTGTGTGTTTTGTCTCTGAAATGTGCACAACTCACGATTGTACAAGTGTAAAAAAACTGAACTCTTTTCTCACGTGTTCATTCATATTTGATCATTTAATTAACATCTGTGCACATTCACATTACCGACACGTTCTTCTTTTCTTTGACTACATTCTGTTCCGTCTATTTCATCCACTCTGACAGTTTGTTCTTCACATTCGTTACCTACGGAAGCCGAGAGGGTCACAACAAACGCAAACGCCGCAACAAATACAAAAGCCACAACACAACAAAAAGCCGCAACACACCAAAAAAAGCCACAACACACCAAAAAAAGCCACAACGGAAATGACCGCAGGACTCTATTTGAATACAAACGCCGCAATACATTAAAAAGCCACAACACATCAAAAAGCCACAACACATCAAAAAGCCACAATACACAAAAAATGCCAGAACACAAAAAAGCAAACACAGCCACACACAAATGCCGCAACACATAAAAAGCCACAACGGAAGTCAAGGACTCTATTTTCCGACGGACCGATCAAGCGGCAAGTGAAGAAGAAGAACTACTACTACTACGGTCACTTCCGTTGTGGCTTTTTAATGTGTTGTGGCTTTCTGATGTGTTGTGGCTTTTTTGGTGTGTTGTGGCTTTTTTGGTGTGTTGTGGAATTTGCGTTTGTGCTGTGGCTTTTTAATGTGTTGTGGCTTTTTATGTGTTGTGGCTTTTTAATGTGTTGTGGCTTTTTGATGTGTTGTGGCTTTTTGGTGTGTTGTGGCTTTTTGTGCTTTTTAATGTGTTGGCTTTTTTGGTGTGTTGTGGAATTTGCGTTTTGTGCTGTGGCTTTTTAATGTGTTGTGGCTTTTTTTGTGTTGTGGCTTTTTAATGTGTTGTGGCTTTTTAATGTTGCGGCTTTTGCATTATGTTGTGGCTTTTTTATTGTGTTGTGGCTTTTTAATGTGTTGTGGCTTTTTTTGTTGTGTTGTTGTGACTTTTTTTGGTGTGTTGTGGCTATTTTGGTGTGTTGTGGCTTTTTGTTATGTTGTCGCGTTTGTATTTGTCGCGGCGCTTGCGTTTGTTGCGACCCCTCTCGGCTTCCGTAATTACCTTCATGTTCAAACTCATTTGCTCCGGCAAGATGAGAAAGTGAACCAAAACCAAAGCGATCCTCTCTCGTCTCTGTGGTCTCGTCGTTATTTGCGGAGCCCGGTGCTCCTCAGGTTGACGAGACCTGCACAAACTGTTACAACGTCGTCCAACACTCCCACGCTGCTGCTGGGCATGACCGTGTTTAATATGTTGAAGTCTTTAAGGTGACCCATAACTCTCCCGACGTGCTGACGGACTCTCCACAGCCGACGTGAAGAGTCAACGCAAGAACCAAACATCTGACGCTTCCCTTTAGTAAAACTCAGCGTTGTCAGTTTTGCCCCGACACTGGCCAGTTCTTCTCCGACGAGGAAACGTGGATCTGCGAGGACCTCGTCTCCGCTCTCAAGTTTCTCCAAAAATCCCGAACCCAGAGTCGTTATCTTGTCAGAGGCGCGACCGTCCAACCCACCAGACAAAAAACATATCGCCCCAGCTGGAGTTATTCCAATTAAATATTTGACGGTATTTTGCTGCTTGTAATTTTGAGTTTCAGCTCCTGCTTTTCGATTATAGATTCTCTTGATGCAGATTTCTGTGCAGTCTATAACGCAACGACAATTCTCAAATTTTGGTTTAAAACATGTTGGCATGTTCGCTGTTACTGCATTTTTACTTGGCCAAATAATCAGCGGTTTCAAAACTAAAGACAACATGGGAATCCACTCTCTGATGATTTTGGACACAGTTGCAGACGGGAGGTCAAATCGTTGTGCCAGGTCTTTGTTGTCGAGCCCAAGTCTGATTTTCATCAACACCAAAAGGAGGTGGTTCTCCCAGTTTAACCCGTCCTTCAGCACCAATCCGGTCCGTTTGATAATGTTTAAAAGCCACGAGAAAACCTGAATAGACTCCAGTCCGGTAAAAAAACAGAGCGTAGAGTCTTTCAGTGAATCAAACCCAAATTTTGACAGTTTAAGTTGGTCCTGCAGCTGTTGATTCTCAGACTTTACGGCCTCCAGTTCCCGTTTCAAGGCCTCGTAGTCCTCCTGAAGTTGGTCACACTGGATGCTGAGCTGGTCCAAGTTCAGTTTGGGCACAAAGTCTACAAGACAAAAAAAGGAGAACAAATACTTCATGGATTAAGCGCAACATCACAAAAGGCTCCAACTTAACATTACACAGAGAACAACCTGGTCAACGCGCAACAAACGACACAACTCCCACCATCCACTCAGTTTTATTTACCTGATTCATCTTCATCTTCAGTGTCAGTGTGGAATGTGGAGAGAGAAACAGGCGCCTTCTTCTGCCTTCTCCTAATCCTACTGAAAATTAAACAAAATATTGTGTATCAAAATAATTTTACCGTTTTAAATATTTTGGCTCCTACTAATCAAAGTTGTGCAGTCAGGTTAGAATATTTTACAGACAGAATCATACAAACCTCGTCACCTTCGCTGGAAAAACCGATGGCACAAAATCTGGACTGTTACAGTCCATGGACGGTTCTCCTGATGAAGGAAAAATGCCACATTAGCTCAGCTCTGGACGTCTGCTTTAGACAAAAAGGTTATTAGGCCAAGCTCCAACTTAAAATCGAGCAAAGTAGAATTTTTTTTTCCTTCACTCAAAGCGTCGTCCACCTCAGTGACTCTACAATCACCTGGATCAAATGAATTGTTATGTTTTTTGTATTACAATTTGTCATTTAAGAAATACATTTTTGACAAAAAAAAAAAAAAAAACTGTATCAAATGAAATGAAAACCAACTGCACAATGGCGCCACCATGAGTGCAGTAAACAAACTGAATGTGAAAGTGTTTATTGAGCTGTTTGAAGACCGTTTCTCCTCGGGATTTTCACACTAAACCAAGAAGGAGCCTAACTTTAGCACAACAGCTAACGTTAGCCATTTCGGTTGCTAAAAGTTAGCTTTAACTTGGCTAGAACAAACCTAGATGATTTAACTTCACTTTAATGATCACTTATGAATTATGGTGAGATACTTAGAGACTTTTTAATTACTGAAGGACACAGACACTTACCGGAGATGAAGTGAGCAGCACAGACGCTCACTCCGCCCGCGGTACCGGACGAACCCCAGTCCGCTCGTTTAACCGCCTCAAGCCACAATCTTCTTCTGTTTTGGGCGAACGGGTGACGTCCTCTCGGGATGTTGAACATCCGCCAACCATTTTCACTTCTGTTCGTGCAGTTAACAACACAACAGCTTCTCATTGTAACGCGGGGAAAGTTTCTGTCCGTGTTTCTCTCCGTGTTTCTCTCCGTGTTTCTGTTTGTGTCCGTGTTTCTGTCCGTGTCTGTGTGTCTTTTGCTCCTCGGCTGCGCGCGCATCTTGTCTGTGACGTCACTCTGATTATTAATCCAGATTTTATTGTCGTTCTTTGGGCTGGACCATAAATCATCTATAGATTCATATACGGTCTTTGATGGACGTAAACCGTGACGTAAGACATGACGTAACGCGCCGCTAAAAAAAAAAAAAAAAAAAGCCTGTGCTGAGTTTGAAATAAAAAAAATTGTCTAAGACAGGAACCGAAATCTGCTAAAATAAATAAAGCCGTGCACCGGAGAATACAGCTCTTAAAAAAAAAAAAATAAATGTCTGTGCTGAGTGCGCATGCGTGAGAGCAGGTCCAACATGGCGGCCGCAGAGCTGCGCGCTGCGGATTCAGACTCTCAAACCGAGAATAAAGTGTTTAAAGCGGATCGTGCCGCTGAGTTTAACACTGTCACAAACACTAGAGTAAATAATGCCCCAAGTAAAGGTGAGTTTTGTCTGAAAACGGAGGATTCAGAGGCGTTTGAGCGCGTTAGCATGTGGCTAACAGACTAGCCTCTCTGAGGAGCTAGCCCGTTAGCCACACAAGCTAACTGTTTGTTTACACAAAACCACGGAACTTTTCAATAAAACTCTGAGTTTGAGTCTGATCCGGGGCAGACGGGAGGGGGTTTCATGTTTGGCTTCAGTGAGTTTGTTTTTTGTTCAGCTTTAAATGAATAATTAAATATAATATTATGTTTGTGGGAGAAACAGGTGAGTGATGTTAAAATAATGTGACGCTCAGAGTGAATCAGATCAAACCTGCGCGAACTTAAACTGGAGTAACTCCAGTAAAGTCATTTTATTATGTTGTTACACCGTGAAACTGGTCTAGGTGTTTAAAAAAATAAAAATACTGTGAGTGGACTCGCCTTTCCACAGATCTGATCTGAAACGTGGCCATGTGACGTAAAACTACTCGTGTCAATAGAGATAAATTTAATGCCTTAATGTGGAACACTCCAGGCAAACCAAAACTGTAAAGCAGGTGGCGGACTCTCCACCATAAAAGATGACATAATCAGGTAATAAAAGTGGAGAGTTATTTATTTTAGAGTATTTGTACTTTAGTACTGACGCGTCCTGTCCGTGTGACGTTCTCTGATTTCACGCTTAAATCAGCAGAGAAATGTTTTTGTGTTTCTCCAGAGTCTGAGGAGGAGCAGCTGAAGCGAGTTCTGACAGATTCTCACTGTCACGTGTGCGACGCCGTCCTGGTGCACGTCTCCCAGAGGAACGCACACTACCAGGTGTGAGGAGGCGAGTCTGACGAGCTCTGAGAGACATTCACGGTTTTTAAACAAATCTCCAAAACTTCTCATCCACAAACACAGAAACTTCTCATTATTTATTTGGGATCGACTCCACAGAGTTGTTTTATTAATCTTATGACTTAAATCTTCACTGTGTAACTTTTTGGTTGGGGTCAGTCACCTGCTTGTTTCTATGGAGACGTCACTGTTCTGTCTGGAATGTTCCACAGTGTGACATTAAACAGCTCTGCTTTACATGTGGGTTCGGTCAAGTGTTAACGGAGGAAACAGGGTCAGATTTTTGACATTCAAATGTCTCTTATTCAGAAACTAGAGGAACTATTGAAATAAGTAAAGTATCAGAATGTAGGAAAGAGTTACACTCCAACAGGGTCAAGTTAAACCTGTGAGATTCTTTCAAGTTCAAGACAAAAAATTAAAAAAAAACTCATGTTGGTAACGGAGGGAATGAAATATGCAGCACTTTTTGGTCAATAAATCCAAACAGTGATAACTCTTGGTTCTCACTTCCATATCCTTAACAAACTGGTTTGAATATTTGCTTCATATAGTTTTCTACCATATGGTACAAGATTAGGTTGAAAAACCTCTGACTTTTTGACTCATGAGATTTTTTATTAAGAAAGGTCATGGTAACGGAGGGAAAAGTAACGGAGGGAAAATTGTACAAACAAGTAGAAGGTGCAGGATTTTACATCATTTGTCACTTTTTTCTTCTGAATATTTTAATATTACTTCAAAATGAAAGAAACTATTTCTATAAAATATGTCAGTCCTTCCAAGAACATTTGTATCATTTTAAATACTTAAAAAAAAAAAAAATCCTGTACCTTCATCAACAGTTCAAAGATGGAATAACACAAGATATGATGAAATACAAACATTTATTTACATGATTTTCAGGTCTTTGAAATTTGGGAAATAATTTTTGTTCCATGTTTCATACATGGTCTGTTTAAAACAGATGGAACTTTAGAACCAAAAATGGAACAGAAAAAAGGTCAACAGTTTGATAAACTAGAGACATATGTATCTGTTCAATACATTTTTATATCAGATGAATTAACTTGAATTTTTGGCCTTGTTGTTTACTTCTGCTTGACCAGGACCATTTATTTAAGTGCAGGCGGTTTTAGAACTCAAAAATACCTATAAAATCAGACATTCTGACTGTGAGCGTCTGGGAAGTCGCCCCCATCAAACACAAACCTAAACAAAACTCTGTCGATCATTTGTGCTGTTTTAGTTTTGGAGATATTAATGATTCTTTTAAAGGTCAAACTGAGGTCACAGCTCCAGGAAACTTCAAAATAAAATAAAATGATCTGAGGCTGTGGAAAAGTCTGGATAATTTTATAAAATATGAATCCAAAGCAAAGTTAGTACAGACTGATCCAGACTTTTCCACAGCCTCAGCTCGTTTCTCTTCACTCAGTTTGTGGAGTTTTGTTAAAGTCGCCGTCGTCAGAGGAGCAGAAACGACCAAAATATAATTTACACAAAAATAATCATGAATCATTTTAGAAATAAACTCACACAAATGAAACAGTCACACAACACAAACAAAATAATCCGTGTGTCGTTCGTTCATTCGTTTTCCAAAAATAAAACCAAAAATAAGAAAATGAAAAAACAACAGTTTTCTTCATTATTTGTCTCCAAAACCAAAATGAAAAAACAGATAATGATTTTTTTTTCAGTTTTTGATTTTGTGTTTAAATGAAAAATGGAAAAAATGGATAACGACCGTTTCCCGTTTATGTGACTTCAGTGACTGAGATGTCGGACTGAACCAGGACTGATCCAGGTCCGGGACCAGACCGGGACCAGACCAGGACCAGACCGGACTCCGAGCTTTGACTCTGAGCCTCCGCGGGATCCGAGCCTCAGCTTCTGGTCCCGGTCTGGTCCCGGTTTCAGTTCTGATCTCAGTCTCGGTCTGGTCTCGGTCTCAGTCCCGCTCTGGTCCCGGACTTGGATCAGTCCTGGTTCAGTCCGACATCTCAGTCACTGAAGTCACGTAAACGGGAAACGGTCGTTATCCATTTTTTCCATTTTTCATTTAAACACAAAATCAAAAACTGAAAAAACAAATCATTATCTGTTTTTTCATTTTGGTTTTGGAGACAAATAATGAAGAAAACTGTTGTTTTTTCATTTTCTTATTTTTGGTTTTATATTGAAAAATGACACACAAATGTTTGGTTTAATTTTCTGCTGTTTTGAGGCTGTTTCACATTTTGAGTCATCGGCCCAAAATAAAACTGTTCACATCTTAAGAACCAGAATCACAGAATTGTTTTATTTCATTTTGAAGTTTCCTGGAGTCTCACCTGTCTCACCTGTCTCACCTGTCTCACCTGTCTCACCTGTCTCACCTGTCTCAGCTCAGGTTAAACTGTAGATTTTTATTTTATTTTTTTATGTTGTCGTTTTGTTTTGTGTTCAGGGTAAAAAACACGCCATGAAACTCAAGACGTATCTGCAGACGCTCCGAGGACAGAGGACGGACGAGGCGGGTGTGGTGAGTGTGACGGGGACGGGACGGGACGGGAGGGCATCTGACGCACAGAGGACAGAGGACGGGAGGGCATCTGACGCACGAGGACACAGAGGACACAGAGGACGGGAGGGCATCTGACGCACGAGGACAGAGGACACAGAGGACGGGAGGGCATCTGACGCACGAGGACACAGAGGACACAGAGGACGGGAGGGCATCTGACGCACGAGGACACAGGACACAGAGGACGGGAGGGCATCTGACGTGTTTGTGTGTCCTCAGCGCTGGTTGCCGGGCGACAGGGAGCGCTTCTGTTCTCTGTGTAACATGGTGTTCAGCTCCGCGGTGGTGGCCAAGTCTCACTACGACGGAAAAGTCCACGGCAAAAACCTCCGGAAGCGCGGCCTCCCCCCTGACGGTGAGTCTCAAACAAACAGACAGACGGACAAACGGGCCCCAGGGTTTAAGGGCCCAGAACTGGACCCTCCTCCTTTTAATTTATATCCCTTTAATTTAAATTTCTGTGGACTGGCCCGGTGTGACATAAGCACCAACGAACCCTGTAACGGTGAGTTTGATCGCACTGGAACATAATAAATCCATTTTAAAACAAATTATCTCAATAGAAATTCAATTTTTCTTTTTAAATATATTTTTTTAAAGGTTCAATATGACATAAAAGTGACTCTGAGCTTTAGTCCTTGTTAAAAGTCCCAGCGGCTAAATTACACCACCTGGATCCCACTGCTCCTTTTCTAATCACTGTATCGACCCTCAGAAAATCACTCAGCTTTAAAAACACAATGCAAATAAGTCTGACTACACTCAAAAAGATCACATAGCTTTAAAACACAATGCATGTTCAAAAATATCATTTACTACACTCAAAAAGGATACTTAACTTTAAGAAACACCATACAGGTAACTTTAACAACTCTTAAAGTATCACCTGGGGAACACTTACAACTCCACTTCGCTTTAGAAACCACCTATGACCCTATGATACTCTGTTCTCTATCTGACAATATTTGCCCAAAATACATTTTTAACAGTGCCTCAAAGAATTTAACCAGATTTAGTTTTACACCAAAAACATTGCAAATATTAATTTATCCTTAGCAGTGCCTCAAAACCTTTAACCAAATTTAGCTTTGCATCAAAACATTGCATTTTTGTAAGTAACTCACCTAGGATGACTTGACTCGCTCGTAGTAAATATATATGTATAATAATTGAGGGAAAGACTCAACAAAAGATTCCAACAAGTGATTTGTCTTTGTCTTATTTCATCTGTTTTTTATTGTATTTTTAACAGAAAACTCATACAAAAATAATTAGGACAAATCACTTTGCAAGTACCTTTTGGAGAAATTACCCTGTGACCAGGAAAGATATAAAACTCAGCCTAGTCCCAATTATAGATTCTGACCTCCTACGCCGAGTTACAGCCGGAGGGTCAATGCCAACCAAAATCAGGATCTGAGTTATTATGCAGATTTTTCAGTATTTATCTAGGGTCACAGGACTCCACCCAGGTACATGCAGAGTGATCAGTACGTCACAGATAACACACATTTTTTCAAGTACAGGCAACACTTCTTAGAAACCACAGTCTTCACCATTCTAACCCCCTACACCTCTGCCCCAGCCAGATGTGAAGTAAAGACCACCTCGCTTCATCGAAGGAGCAGGAAGCTTCACATCCGCCTGCATACAGGCCCCTCCCACACAGCAGAACATACAGGTTTCATACATCAATGTCAAATAAAGGTCAACTGTCAAAAGAACAGAAGGTCCTTATCTTTCCTGCACACAAACATAACAGTTACAGAAATTATTGCAAATAACCTAAACTTAAAAATTAAATTGAAAGAATTAAGCAAATCAATATAAAGGAAACAAATCAGATTAAATCAAAGCAAAACAAGTAACTTATGTTAATATGGGTCACAAAAACACTTCTAATATCTAAATCAAACACTCTTAATCTCTAATGCTCTAACAGTTATTCAATTATCAAAATAAAGCATCATGAACATCTTCATCTGAATGTCAGGAGCTTTTTTACTGGGGCTTACGCCAAAACCTTCATCCTTTCACCCGAGTGACTCTCCTGTGGCCGAGGGGGGGGGGGTTCACGACAGTCCTGTTCTGATTTTGTTCCCTCCTCACAAACTCGTCTGGACTTGTGTTTGTTTCATTCACGTGTTTGTTTGACTTTTTATTATTCGTCTGTTTACATCTGCAAAACTCCAAACGCTCTGCTCCCCCTCGTGATGTCATCAGGTGGGAGTTTTAAACCGTTTTCTCAGCTCCTTTTTCCTTTAGTTCAGTAGAAACCAGCGACTCCAGGACTGAAAAAACGACCCGGGTGATTCTAGTGAAGGTGTGTGGAGTTTAAAAACACAGTGGAGCACTTCCTGTATCACCACACGACTCGGTTTGGTCTCAGTCTCGAGGTCTGACGCTCGAGATAAAATGGAGATAGATTCATAAAAACATTGATAGATTTGTGCCAAAATAATTGTAAAAAAAAAAAGACAACTACAAACAGAAGTTGAAATCTGTTTTTTTTTTGTTTAACAGTAAATTGGAAAAATGAAACAAACTGTTTTC
>NW_026571299.1:1073346-1083346 GCF_026225935.1 Boleophthalmus pectinirostris | reverse complement strand
GAAGGTTCAGGAGATTTGTCGCTCTCAACAGAAAGTCTACAGCTCCTTTAACGACGAGCTCCAGGATTATATCAAAGTCCAGCAGGTCCGAGGGCTGCGTCCAAAACCTGCTCTCGGCAACAAGGACGCGAGCAAGGACACGAAGAAGGACGCAGAGCAAGGACACGAACAAGGACGCGAGTGAGGATCCTTCAGACGTTCTCCAGGACCACGTCTGGACTCGAGGGGGGCGTCCAAAACCTGCTCCAAGGGAAACGAACGAGGATCCTTACGAGGACGCGGAGGAGGACGCGTACTTCTACCCTCCTCCTCCTCCTCTTCCTCCCTCGCTGCTGTACCCCGTGCGTCCTGCGTGGGGCGCTCCAGGCCGCGACTACGCTCCTCCTCCTCCTCCTCTTCTTCCTCTTCTTCCTCCTCACGCCGACAGACCGAGGAAGAGGAGGCACGAGAAGGAGACGAGCTCGGAGTCCATGAGCGAAAGTTCCGAGACGAGTGAGAGCGACGAGGAGAGGGAGAAGAGGAGGAGGAAGGAGAGGAGGAAAGGATACAAGGAGAGGAGGGAAGGACGCGAGGAGAGGAGGCACAGGAAGAAAAGGAGAGAGAGAGAAAACAAGAGCAAAAGACTCAAAAACCAAGAAGAAGAGGAGAGAGAGAGAGGAGAGAGAGAGAGAGAGAGAGAGAGAGAGAGGAGGAGAGAAGAGAGGAGGAGGAGAGCGAGGTCCAGCAGGAGGCGCAACAGCACGACTCCGGGAAACAGAGGACGAAGAGAGAGAAGAAGAAGAAAGAGGAGGACACGAGGACAGAAGAAGAAAAACTCTGGGACGACTCGATTTTAGGATTTTAAAGACTAAACCAGGACTAAACCGGGACTAAACCAGGAAACCAGGACTAAACCAGAAACCAGGACTAAACCAGACTAAACCAGACTAAACCAGGTCTAAACCAGGACTAAACCAGGTCTAAACCAGGACTAAACCAGGACTAAACCAGGTCTAAACCAGGACTAAACCAGGACTAAACCAGGTCTAAACCAGGACTAACCAGGTCTAAACCAGGACTAAACCAGGTCTAAACCAGGACTAAACCAGGTCTAAACCAGGACTAAACCAGGACTAAACCAGTCTAAACCAGACTAAACCAGGACTAAACCAGGACTAAACCAGGACTAAACCAGGACTAAACCAGGTCTAAACCAGGTCTAAACCAGGTCTAAACCAGGACTAAACCAGGACTAAACCAGGACTAAACCAGGACTAAACCAGGACTAAACCAGGTCTAAACCAGGACTAAACCAGGACTAAACCAGGACTTAAACCAGGACTAAACCAGGACTAAACCAGGTCTAAACCAGGTCTAAACCAGGACTAAACCAGGACTAAACCAGGTCTAAACCAGGACTAAACCAGGTCTAAACCAGGACTAAACCAGGACTAAACCAGGACTAAACCAGGACTAAACCAGGACTAAACCAGGTCTAAACCAGGACAGGTCTAAACCAGGACTAAACCAGGACTAAACCAGGACTAAACCAGGACTAAACCAGGTCTAAACCAGGACTAAACCAGGACTAAACCAGGACTAAACCAGGACTACTAAACCAGGACTAAACCAGGTCTAAACCAGGACTAAACCAGGACTAAACCAGGACTAAACCAGGACTAAACCAGGTCTAAACCAGGACTAAACCAGGAACTAAACCAGGACTAAACCAGGACTAAACCAGGTCTAAAACCAGGACTAAACCAGGACTAAACCAGGACTAAACCAGGACTAAACCAGGACTAAACCAGGTCTAAACCAGGACTAAACCAGGACTAAACCAGGACTAAACCAGGACTAAACCAGGACTAAACCAGGTCTAAACCAGGACTAAACCAGAACTAAACCAGGTCTAAACCTTGTCCCGTTTAAAATCCACAGGATTCTGCAGTATTGTTGTTCTTTTTGAGTTTGACTCTAATTAAACTCATTTGCACATGATTTATAAAACTCTATTTTAATATATTGAATTTTCTGTGACTAAATAATAAAAACTCTATTATAATTAGAATCAATTGATTCTAATTTCTAAGTTTGTAAATAAAATAAAATTTCCTTTATGAGCCATGATTCTTGATTCTTCTTCTCTGGGGTCTCGGGTCTCGGGGTCTCAGGTCTCGGGGTCTCAGGTCTCGGGGTCTCAGGTCTCGTCAGTCTGAGCAGAGACTCCCAGACTTCCTTCACCCCAGACACTTCCTCCAGGGGACTCTGAGATGTTCCCAGTCCAGACACAGAGTCCGTCGAGCAGCGGCTCTACCCTGAGCTCCTCACTGTGTCAGACGCCCGGACGTCCTGCGGAGGAAACTCATTTGTCTCTTGTCTCGTTGATCTCGTCGTTTCGGTCGTGACTCAAAACTCCACATCGTCTTTTTCTTCTGTCGCTGAGTCACTGGAAACATTTACCCACAGAGACTCGATCCTGTTCAGAGACTCGATCCTGTTCAGAGACTCGATCATGTTCAGAGACTCGATCCTGCTCAGAGACTCGATCCTGTTCAGAGACTCGATCCTGTTCAGAGACTCGATCCTCCTCAGAGACTCGATCCTGTTCAGAGACTCGATCCTGCTCAGAGACTCGATCCTGCTCAGAGACTCGATCCTGCTCAGAGACTCGATCCTGCTCAGAGACTCGATCCTGCTCAGAGACTCGATCCTGCTCAGAGACTCGATCCTGCTCAGAGACTCTCAGAGACTCGATCCTGTTCAGAGACTCGATCCTGCTCAGAGACTCGATCCTGTTCAGAGACTCGATCCTGTTCAGACTCGATCCTGTTCAGAGACTCGATCCTGTTCAGAGACTCGATCCTGCTCAGAGACTCGATCCTGTTCAGAGACTCGATCCTGTCAGACTCGATCAGAGACTCGATCCTGTTCAGAGACTCGATCCTGTTCAGACTCGATCCTGTTCAGAGACTCGATCCTGCTCAGAGACTCGATCCTGTTCAGAGACTCGATCCTGCTCAGAGACTCGATCCTGTTCAGAGACTCGATCCTGTTCAGAGACTCGATCCTGTTCAGAGACTCGATCCTGCTCAGAGACTCGATCCTGTTCAGAGACTCGATCCTGTTCAGAGACTCGATCCCGCTCAGAGGTTCAGAAGTTTAAACGTGTGATAAAAGTGTCTGATCTCTAAACGAGTTTGTGCACGAGTCTGATTTAATGATCAGTAAAATGTAGAATGTTTGTGTGAAAATGTTGGACTTTTCTACAGACTCAGTGTCTGTCGTACATTTACTGCTGTTTATCTGGGACTGATTTTATATATTTATTTATATATTTATTTATCTAAACAATCTGTTTTTCCCCATTGTTCTCGTTCTCATTGTTCTTGAGACAAACGTTTCTAATTGAATTTTACGTTGAATTTGAATCGTTTTATTCGTTTTGTCGCCGACTTTAAACCCAGAAGTGAAATTTGTGTTTTTCTTGTGTTTGTTTGTATATTTATATTTTTGTTTACGTCTGTTCCATGTTGAGAGAAAATCAAACGGCTCTGGGACCTCGGCCGTCGGTTTGGGCTCCTCCAGGTCGTTCACTTTTACCCAACGGAAGCTCCGCCTCCGAGGAGCTCTCCGTCTCACCTGCCCCTGCACCTGCCCCTGCCTGCCTGCCCTGCACCTGCACCTGCACCTGCCCCTGCCCCTGCCCCATGATGGGCCCCGTCCCTCTACAAAAAACCCCAATCCCAGACCAGACCCAGACCCAAACCAGACCCAGACCCAGAACAAACTAAACCCAAATCCAAACCCAGACCCAAACTAGACCCAAATCCAAACCCAGACCCAGACCAGATCCAGACCCAGACCCAGCCCAGGTCCAGACCCAGACCAGGTCCAGACCCAGACCAAACCCAGCCCGTTAGTCTCTGGTCTTCAGATCAAGACTCGTGACTCGGTTTTGGATTCACGTCGTCGTTTTATTTCTCGTTTCAAATGTTCGTCTGTCGTTCGTGTTACATGAAGCTCCGTCGTAGTAAAAACATGAGTGAGTATAAAAACACGTGGGACACACCGAAACGTCGCCCTCGCATGGACACGCGCAGAATCACGCCCGCGCGCCAAAAACGCCAAAACGCCCAAACTCCAGACTCCAGACTCGCCGCCGTTTACGGGTCGGATCTGTGGCCTCGACTTTGTCCACACCAAACCAAACCCGGCACACGGCTCAAAAGTGGAATCTTTTTTTTTTTTCATTAAGTTTTTTTTTTTTTTTTTCTTCTTCTCTCTCGGGTCAAACGGCGGGACGTGGCTTTAAAGCTGCACTACAGAACTTTTCCAGAACACAGTGGATCCGTGGAGATGTTCTGCTCCGTCGTCGCGCCCGTCGATCTGCGTTACAGGTCAGATCTGTGGAGAGGCGAGTTTAAAGGTGCCATATTCTGCTTTTTCACTTGACAAACTTTACAGCTTAAAATAAAAATAAATGTACAAGTATCACAGAACTGAACCAGAACTAAACCGGGTCTAAACGAGAACTAAACCAGAACTAAACCAGGACTAAACAAGGTCTAAACGAGAACTAAACCAGGACTGAACGAGAACTAAACCGGGACTGAACCAGGACTAAATGAGAAGTAAACCGGGTTTAAACGAGAACTAAACCGGATCTGAACGAGAACTAAACCGGATCTGAACGAGAACTAAACCAGGACTAAACGAGAACTAAACTGGGACTGAACCAGGACTAAACGAGAACTAAACCCGGGTCTGAACAAGAAGTAAACCAGGACTAAACCAGAACTAAACCAGGACTAAACCAGGACTAAACCAGGTCTACGCCAGGACTAAACTCAATATTAGTTTTATAATCGATTAGATTCTGTTTTTTGATTCTTTTGACAAAACTAATATCGTCTGAAACACGTTCTCTGTTTAGTCCTGGTTTAGTCCTGGTTTAGTCCTGGTTTAGTCCTGGTTTAGTCCTGGTTTAGTTCTCTTAGTTTTAGAACTTTAGAAACGAGACTCAAAACTGTAAAAACCAAAACCTGCCGACGCTCGAACCAAACAAAACAGAAGCAGAACACACGACCTTTAACCTTCGTCAAACACAGCGAGGTTCTTTAAAAGTTCATCCCAACGTCGCCGTGACGACGCCGAGAAAAAAAAACAGCTTTGGTTCTCGAGCGCAAACATCATCGCGTCCCGGAATTCACCCTGTCTTAAGATTTAAAAAGCTCGCCGTGTAACTTTCCGGGTTGCTGTGCGTCCGTCACCGTTGGAGACACCTACGTGTGCAGAAAAGTTCCGCAATACGGCATTAAAACTTCTATAAGATTATATTTATTTATTCAGTTATGAGTGTTTATCGTAGCTCAAAAAAACCTTTAAAAACCTGCGCTCTGAGGGTTTTAATGCCACACTTCGGCACTCTGCAGGTAAAGCGACAACATCTCCATGGAAACGAGCGTCTGGCAGAGTCCCTCGACCGGAAAAGTCCCGCAGTGCACCTTTAGTCGGCTTTAAACACGATGATTTTGTTAGGCAACATTCTGAAACATCGTGTTTCATAATTCACCGTCTGAAGATTTAAAAAGCTCGCCGTGTAACTTTTCAGGTTGCTCGGGCGTCCGTCACCGTGGAGACGCTACTGCTTCGCCTGTAAATACTAAAAGTTCCGCAATACGGCATTAAAACTTATATAAGATTATATTTATTTATTCCGTTATGAGTGTTTTCGTAGCTAAAAAAAAACCTTTAAAAACCTGCGCTCTGACGGTTTAATGCCACACTCTGGAACACTGCGACAACATCGCCATGGAAACGAGCGTCTGGCAGAGTCCCTCGACCGGAAAAGTCCCGCAGTGCGCCTTTAGTTGGCTTTAAACCCGATGATTCTGAGGCGTTTTTTGTCGTTTTAGTTGATTTTTGTTTTTTTTGTTTTTTTACAGAGAGACTTTGACCGAGAGAAAAGCAGAGAGGTCAGAGGTCGTGATGCATTCAGGAGCGAAAACAAAAACGGGAAAATAAATACACGGGCGCACAACGCACACGCACAGAGGTTACACAACACACACACACAGAGGATACACAGCGCGCCGTCCAATACAATTCAATCAAATCTTATTCAAAACACGTTCAAAACTGTTCATCATCTTGGAGACGCTCGCGGGCGGCGGCGGCGGCGGCGGCGGCGGTCTCCTGGAGGTGATCGGGGGGGCGCCGCCGTTTCGCTCGTTTTAGTTCCGCGGGGACAGAACGTGAAGTCTTTAGTGATTGGTCAAGACTCTTCCTCCTCCTTCGTCGTGGTTATTGCCTCGTCGTCGCGTCGGGAAAAGTCCATCCGTGTTTCATACAAAAATCCATCGCGTTCGGGAAGTTCACCGTCTTTTTTTCCTCCTCCTCGGCTGAAGGGGGCGCTCAAGAGGAGGAGGAGGAGGAGGAGGAGCAGCAGAGGATCGCTCCCTGGGTCTCTGGAGACAGAGGAAGAGGAGGACGAAGGTGCTTGCTTCAACGCCGTGGGCCAAAGGAGCAGAGGAGGAGAAGAGGAGGAGAAGGAGGAGCAGATGATGCAGAGGAGGAGGAGGGGGCAAAGAAGATGGTTGCACCTCCAGGCAGCGGCGGGTTGGAGATGTGGAGGAAGAGAAGAAGAGGAGAAGAGGAGGAGGAGAAGAGGAGAGGACTGGGATGAGCTTTTGGGTCAGAGGAGCAGAGGAGGAGGTGCAGAGGAAGTGTTGTTCGCTCCAGAGCCCGGCTAAGTTTCCATGGAGACTGGAGCAGAAGATGAGGAGGAGGTGCAGATGAAGAGGAGGAGGAGGAGGGGCAGAGGATGAAGAGGAGGAGGAGGAGGTGCAGAGGATGAAGAGGAGGCGGCGTTAGCTCCAGAGGCCGGCGTAGTTGCCATGGAGACCGGAGCAGAGCGGACCCCCGGCCACGAAGAGCTTGGTGCCGGACTGGTCGTAGCAGTGGGTGTAGACGGCGTTGGGGAACGAGTGAATGTCCGAGAAGTAACTCCTCCACGTCTCGTCGTGATTCTACAGAGAAACGAAGAGAAAACAGAAAAATAACTCTGAGAAATCTGTGAATATTTGTCTTTATTTGAACATAAAATAAATGTTGTTAAACTCTGGAGTGAGTCGAGTTGTTCATAAATGTGTTGTGTGTTTTTATCATCAGAAAATGGATTAAAATCACCAAATGAAAATGTACGATTTACACTTTCTTCAGGTCGAACACAGACGCGACTCGACTGTTAAAAATACAACATCACTTCACAGACAGAAGAAACATGGATGAGGATGAAGACACGTGTCACCGCCCCGACGCAACTGAAGCTGTAAACGAGCAGCGACGACGGCGACCAGCAGGGGGCGTCACAACAGTTTAGTGTAAAAATAAACTCGTCTCGTCTTGACTCATTTCGGGTGTGTATAGTCTGTATAGGTGTGTGTGTGTAAGTACCAGCCAGCCCTTGCCCGTGGTGAGTTTGAGGACATATGTGTAGGTGTGTGTGTTGTGTGTGTATAGTGTGTGTGTATAGTGTGTATAGGTGTGTGTGTGTGTGTGTATAGTGGTATAGGTGTGTGTGTGTGTGTGTATAGTGTGTTATAGGTTGTGTGTGTGTGTGTATAGTGTGTGTATAGTGTGTGTGTGTGTGTATAGTGTGTATAGTGTGTATAGTGTGTGTGTGTGTGTGTATAGTGTGTATAGGTGTGTGTGTGTGTGTGTATAGGTGTGTGTGTGTGTGTGTGTGTGTATAGTGTGTATAGGTGTGTGTGTGTAAGTACCAGCCAGCCCTTGCCCGTGGTGAGTTTGAGGACGTGTGTGTGTTTAGTGTGTGTGTATAGTGTGTAGGTGTGTGTGTGTGTGTGTATAGTGTGTATAGTGTGTGTGTATGTGTGTGTGTGTGTTGTGTGTGTGTGTGTGTGTGTGTGTGTGTGTGTCAGTACCAGCCAGCCCTTGCCCGTGGTGAGTTTGAGGACATATGTGTAGTGTGTGTGTGTGTGTGTGTGTGTGTGTATAGTGTGTGTGTAGTGTGTGTATAGTGTGTGTGTGTGTGTATAGTGTGTGTGTGTGTGTATAGTGTGTGTGTGTGTGTATAGTGTGTGTGTGTGTGTGTGTGTGTATAGTGTGTGTGTATAGTGTGTATAGGTGTGTGTGTGTGTGTGTGTGTATAGTGTGTGTGTGTGTGTGTGTGTATAGTGTGTGTAGTGTGTGTGTGTGTGTATGTGTGTGTGTGTGTGTGTGTGTGTGTGTGTGTATGTGTGTGTGTGTGTGTGTGTGTGTTGTGTGTGTGTGTGTGTGTATAGGTGTGTATAGTGTGTGTGTGTGTGTGTGTATAGTGTGTGTATAGGTGTGTGTGTGTGTGTGTGTGTGTGTGTATAGGTGTGTGTGTGTGTGTGTGTGTGTGTATGTGTGTGTATAGTGTGTGTGTGTGTGTGTATGTGTGTATAGGTGTGTGTGTGTGTATAGTGTGTATAGTGTGTGTGTGTGTGTGTATAGTGTGTATAGTGTGTGTGTGTGTGTGTGTGTGTGTAGTGTGTGTGTGTGTGTGTGTGTGTGTGTATAGTGTGTATAGTGTGTGTGTGTGTGTGTATAGTGTGTATAGTGTGTGTGTGTGTGTATAGTGTGTATAGTGTGTGTGTGTGTGTAGTGTGTAGTGTGTATAGTGTGTGTGTGTATAGTGTGTATAGTGTGTGTGTGTGTGTGTATAGTGTGTGTGTATAGTGTGTGTGTGTGTGTAGGTGTGTGTAGTGGTGTGTTGTGTGTGTGTATAGTGTGTATAGTGTGTGTGTGTGTGTGTAGTGTGTATAGGTGTGTGTGTGTGTGTGTGTATAGTGTGTATAGGTGTGTGTGTGTATAGTGTGTATAGGTATGTGTGTATAGTGTGTATGTGTGTATAGTGTGTATAGTGTGTGTGTAGTGTGTGTGTGTGTAGTGTGTGTTGTGTGTGTGTGTGTATAGTGTGTGTGTGTATAGGTGTGTGTGTGTGTGTGTGTGTAGTGTGTGTATGTGTGTGTGTGTGTATAGGTGTGTGTGTGTGTGTGTATAGTGTGTGTATAGTGTGTGTGTGTGTGTATAGTGTGTATAGGTGTGTGTGTGTGTGTGTATAGTGTGTATAGGTGTGTGTGTGTAAGTACCAGCCAGCCCTTGCCCGTGGTGAGTTTGAGGACGTGTGTGTTTAGTGTGTGTGTTGTGTGTATATGTGTGTATAGTGTGTGTGTATAGTGTGTATAGGTGTGTGTGTGTGTGTGTGTGTATAGTGTGTATAGGTGTGTGTGTGTGTGTGTATAGTGTGTATAGGTGTGTGTGTAAGTACCAGCCAGCCCTTGCCCGTGGTGAGTTTGAGGACATATGTGTAGGTGTGTGTGTTGTGTGTGTGTGTATAGTGTGTGTGTATAGTGTGTATAGGTGTGTGTGTGTGTGTGTATAGTGTGTGTATAGGTGTGTGTGTGTGTATAGTGTGTATAGGTGTGTGTGTGTAAGTACCAGCCAGCCCTTGCCCGTGGTGAGTTTGAGGACGTGTGTGTTTAGTGTGTGTGTGTATAGTGTGTATAGGTGTGTGTGTGTGTGTGTATAGTGTGTATAGGTGTGTGTATGGGGTGTGTGTGTTGTGTGTGTGTGTGTGTGTGTGTGTGTAAGTACCAGCCAGCCCTTGCCCGTGGTGAGTTTGAGGACGTGTGTGTTTAGTGTGTGTGTATAGTGTGTATAGGTGTGTGTGTGTGTGTGTATAGTGTGTATAGGTGTGTGTATGTGTGTGTATAGGTGTGTGTGTGTGTGTGTATAGGTATGTGTGTAAGTACCAGCCAGCCCTTGCCCGTGGTGAGTTTGAGGACGTGTGTGTTTAGTGTGTGTATAGTGTGTATAGGTGTGTGTGTGTGTGTGTGTATAGTGTGTATAGGTGTGTGTGTGTAAGTACCAGCCAGCCCTTGCCCGTGGTGAGTTTGAGGACGTGTGTGTTTAGTGTGTGTGTATAGTGTGTATAGGTGTGTGTAGTGTGTGTGTGTATAGTGTGTATAGGTGT
>NW_026571299.1:1045846-1068346 GCF_026225935.1 Boleophthalmus pectinirostris | reverse complement strand
GACCTGAGCTGCAGCAGGTGTCAGGGGTCACTCTGACCTCAACACGACCAGGACCACAGGGAAAGGAAGTTTGCTTTTTTTAGTTTTCAAAAAATCTGAAGCTCTTTTGGCTTCTGTTACTAATGTGTGTTTTGTGTCTCCATGGTAACTGCTGAACATTCTGTCATGCACATACATGTGGAACACCCCCAGAGTACAGATAACAGTGTTGTAATGATGGCGGCTCACGTACGTCTCCCACACACACGGGGTCGAGCGTGGGCAGCTGGTACACCGCCAGGCTGTTGGGGTTGTCTCCTCCGGTGGCGAGCAGCGTCCTGGACGGGTTCAGCTCGATGGCGTGGATGCCGCAGCCCATGTGCTCCAGACGGGGGCGCGAGCGAGCAGAGTACCTCACCACGGAGCCGCCGGAGCCCAGGGACGTCTCCCGGTCCCTCAGCATGGGGATCCTCGTGATCTGACCGCTCAGGACGTCCACCACGAACAACTGTAGACGCACACACAGACACACAGAGAAACACACACACACGGAGACAGAGACGCACACACGGAGACACACACACACACAGAGACACAGACGCACACAGAGACACACACAGAGGGCAGAGGTCAGAGGAGGAGTCCTTTTACATGATGTTTCTTAATTCTGAATTAATTTTTCTGAATTAAACACTTCAGAATTCAAATATTCTCCTTGGAGTTTACATGAAAATAATAATTCTAAATTCAGGTTTACATGGAAAACTCGTTAAATCGTCTTTATTTAATTGGGCTCAACGTCTGGGGGTGGGGAAGCTGCTCCCGGCTTTTCTGTCATCTCGGTTTGTCGTTATTCCACAGAGTGTGAGGCTGTTCTACCTCAGCCCACTCCCACATCCCGCTCACAAATCCAAAGAGACGTGGATCAGAGTCCCGAGACACGACCGGTGGAGCCGGATCGTCAGGATCGACGCGTCAGAAGGACGACACGACGAGCACGAAGAACCAGCAGCATTTTAACAACAACAAACCACAAACACGATCTGGAATAAACCACCCACTTATTTTGGAATTAAGTTTAATTTTTATTCTGAATTAACACTCCCATGTAAACGCGGCCGCTCTCCTCCCTCTATGGTTAACCTCCCGCTCAGAGATAAACGGACGTGTGTTTTGGCGGCGGCTCTCACCGTGTTGCACTTGGTGCCACACACCACCTGCCTCTGGTTGAGCCATTGTGAAGCGAACACTTTGTTGAGGCGTCCCAGGGACAGCTGTCGCTCTCGCAGGATCCCGGGGAGACGGGCGGCGGCGACGCCTCGGAGACGACCTTCGACCTGCAGCTGAGGCCGGAACTCTCTGCCCCGGACGGCGCACACCACCGACGGGCGCGGGTGCCAGCGCAGGGAGGGGCGGGCGAGGCGGGAGCGCTTCAGGCACCAGCCCACCTGAAAACACAAACACACACGAGAGAGAATATAATAACACACTAATGTTTACACCAGCACACCTGAAAACACACACGAGAATATCATCATTAGGGGTAGCACAGGTAGCAACGTTTTTAAATGTTTTTTAAATAATTAAAGTTTATTTTTGTGTTTTTTCAGTTACAGTCTTTATCTCTGCTGTCCTCTAGTTTGTTTGTTTGTTTTTCCGGTCACTTCCCTTTTTCCCGAACTTGTCCAGTCATGTTAAATAAAAAACCTAAACTGCATCCGCGGCTCCGGACTTTTATTACCACGGCTAGAACATAATAATATACTAGTTTACTCTTTAAACATGAGGAGTGGAGTTTTGTGAAACATGTAAATGAGATAAAATATATTTCTGTGACACACTCAGACATTTGTCACAGCCTGAAATAACAGATTGTACTGAGAAAATGATGTGTAACACTTCATTAACGGGTAAAAGGGAAAGTTTTAATAGAAAAATTAAGAAAAAAAAGCCAGGCGTCCCGGTTTTAGACCCGGTTTAGTCCCAATTTTAGTCCTGGTTTCGTCCTGGTTTTAGACCCGATTTAGTCTCTGTTTAGTCCCGATTTAGTCCCGGTTGAGTCCTGGTTTTAGTCCCAATTTTAGTCTTGGTTTCATCCTGGTTTTACACCCGATTTAGTCTCAGTTTAGTCCTAGTTTAGTCCTGGTTTAGTCCCAGTTTAGACCCGGTTTAGACCCAGTTTAGTCCCGGTTTAGACCCAGTTTTAGTCCCAATTTTAGTCTTGGTTTCATCCTGGTTTTAGACCCGATTTAGTCTCAGTTTAGTCCTAGTTTAGTCCTGGTTTAGTCCCAGTTTAGACCCGGTTTAGACCCGGTTTAGTCCCGGTTTAGTTCCGGTTTAGTCTCGGTTTAGTCCCAATTTTAGTCCTGCTTTAGTCCTGGTTTGTGTTTCGTTTGTAAATTTGTCCTTTTTTTAT
Organism: Boleophthalmus pectinirostris; assembly: GCF_026225935.1. NCBI lineage: Eukaryota > Metazoa > Chordata > Actinopteri > Gobiiformes > Gobiidae > Boleophthalmus > Boleophthalmus pectinirostris. The sequence goes on along the minus strand of NW_026571299.1, from coordinate 1,065,951 downwards.
CTGTCAGCAGTAAACATTACGTATTTCTGATGCAATAAGTTAATTTGTTTGCCCGGTGACCATTGATCAGTGACATGTCCAGACACATTTACAACACGAACATGAAGAAAACCTTTTACTACGACAGAGTATAATACGGTTTATAATAAAAAATAAAATAAAACACAAGTGTCACGTTCTGTAATCCTCTGCCCGTTGTAAAACCGCGTTACAGCGACTTTTAAAACACTTTCTGTCATTTCTGTCCCGGTTTCGTCTTGTGGCGTTACCGGAAGAGGCTCTCGCAGCTTCCGGTCAGGTTCAGGATTAAGTTCACCTTCACGAAAACAACAAATCTCTCTTTTTTTTACTCAAATGTCACTTTATAAAACCACAAACACGCGGTTCACGGGCGGCGACTGCGATCTGACACGGCGTCATTCAAAATCCTTTAAGTTTAAAAAAGAAAACAAATTAAAGTCGAACCGAGGCTAAAGGCTAACGAAGCTAACGAGGCTAAATAACACGTTTTTAAAGCTAAATAACGTTCAGATTTTGCACATTTTTGTCAGTTTAATTTATTTACGTCGGTGTGTCACGTGTGGAGACTTGTTACGTGAAGTTACAACCAGATTATTTAAGAATTATTTAAAAGTTGAAAGTGCTAATACGGATGCTAGTTAGCTGCTAACGTTAGCCTCGGCTATTCGGGATCAAAACAAACAGAACAAACTTCGTCGTGTTCGGGTCGTGTTCGGGTCGTGTTCGGCTCGTGTTCGGGTCGTGTTCGGCTCGTGTTCGGGTCGTGTTCGGCTCGGTTCGTACCTGTTGTTGTTGTTGTTGTTGGTCTTTGGGCTCCGCGGCCTTCCTTTTCCTGCTAACTGTTTTTCGGGCCATAGTCGGACACACACAGGTCCCTCACCCACATGGAGGGGCTCGCAGCGGCCGGGCTCGGGCTCATAAAACGGGGAGGACGGCGGGGGTGTAGAGAAGCTCCGCGGTACCGGCCTCTTCTGGGTGTCAAGAGGCCGCTCACATACGGAGAGTCCGGCCGAGAAACAGGCCTCGGGTCTCGGGTCCGCGGCTCGCTCGCTCGGTCACTCACTCACGGCTCCGGAGGGGGGGATGATGCTCGGTGCTCGGGGCCGCAGAGGGAGCGCTCATCCGCGGGGTCAGGTCCGGGTATGTGGGCACGGGGCACGGGGAGCTGCGGTCGGAGGATGTCGGGGCATAAACGGGCACAAACGGAGCTCTGGCACCGCGCATGCGCACATCGGGCGAACATCAACAACAACAACTAGGCCGTGCGTGCGCGCCGCCGAGACGCGTACGCGCTCGCGTCACACCGACACCAAAAACGTCATCATGTACGTATCAGAAAAATAAGAAAAATATAAATCCACTTTTGAAAGCTTTTTACAATTACATACAATTATTATTATTTATTTATCTATTTATTTTATTATTATTATTTATTTAACCAGAAAAAAGTCTCATATTACTATATTACTATACTATTGTTACTATTATTATTATTTTATTTTTTATTTTATTTATTTTTGTTATTTAACCATTATTTAACCAGGAAAAAGTCATATTACTATACTACTCTACCATTTTTATTATTATTATTTTATTTGATGTTATTTAACCTTTTATTAACCAGGAAAAAGTCTCATATTACTATACTACTATATATATATATATATATATATATATATATATATATATATATATATATATATATATAATTTATTTTATTATTATTATTATTTTATTATTTTACCTTTATTTAACCAGGAAAAAGTCTCCTATTACTATACTACTATACTATGATTATTATTATTATTATAAAATTTTAAAACCTATAAAATCCAAAATTGCAAATGAGCTACTAATAATTTACCTTAACCTGTAGAAATGCATAAATTTTTTTTTCAATGTATTATTACATTTCTCTTTTTCTTATTTTTTCTTTTTTTTTTTTCTGTGATGTATTGCTTTTCATTGGCCTATTTATTCAGTATTTTTTGTCAGTTTTGTGTCAGTTAGAAAAGTTTTATTTACCCAATACTACATATGTTAAATAAATACTTTTAATTTTCATTTCATTCATATGTGCCTTATTGTTTTGTAAATAAAATAAAATAAAAATAATACAAATCTGAACAAAAACACAAAGACATTTATAACCTTTGTGTTTGTGTAATTATAACATCATTTTAAAATGATTTAAAAATGAAACCACTGGTTTAGTCCACATTTACTTCTTCTCTTTATATTTTCATTTTTATATTTTTCATGATTATAACAGAATTAAAAATGAGGTGTTACTTTTGACTCTTCAAGTACATTTTTTTAAACAGGTACTTTAATATTTTTACTCAATTAGATTTTTTCATGTGATACTTTTACTTTGCTCTGGTGTCTGTATTTTGTACTTTTACTCAAACAACAAAAAGTAACTAAACTGAGTAATTCTGGTGTTTTGGTGACACTGAAAGTCCGGTGCAGATCGTCTCTCGGCGGTGGGGGGGCTGTGGTGGGGGGCTGCGGTGCGGGGCTGTTCCTGGCTGTTCCTGAAGCGTCCCTCGGCGGTGGGGGGCTGTACATCATTCTCTATGGAGTCTTTATTTGTGCTTCTGCTGAGTCATTCGGACGTTTGCTCCACGACAACAGACGGAAAAAAGCAGAAGAATCCAGATCTGTCTCCTCCCGTCTACAAACAGTTCAGTCCTGGTTCAATAATAAATTAGTCCTGGTTTAGACCTGGTTTAGACTTGATTTAGTCCTGGTTTAGACCTAGTTTATTCCTGGTTTATATCTGGTTTTAGACCTGGTTTAGACCTGGTTTAGTCCTGGTTTAGACCTGGTTTAGACCTGGTTTAGACCTGGTTTAGTCCTGGTTTAGACCTGGTTTAGACCTGGTTTATTCCTGGTTTAGACCTGGTTTAGACCTGGTTTAGACCTGGTTTAGACCTAGTTTATTCCTGGTTTATATCTGGTTTTAGACCTGGTTTTAGACCTGGTTTAGACCTGGTTTAGACCTGGTTTAGACCTGGTTTAGACCTGGTTTAGTCCTGGTTTAGACCTGGTTTAGACCTGGTTTATTCCTGGTTTAGACCTGGTTTAGACCTGGTTTAGTCCTGGTTTAGTCCTGGTTTAGACATGGTTTAGACCTGGTTTAGTCCTGATTTAGTCCTGGTTTAGACCTAGTTTATTCCTGGTTTATATCTGGTTTTAGACCTGGTTTAGACCTGGTTTAGACCTGGTTTAGTCCTGGTTTAGACCTGGTTTAGTCCTGGTTTAGACCTGGTTTATTCCTGGTTTAGTCCTGGTTTGGACCTGGTTTAGACCTGGTTTAGTCCTGGTTTGGACCTGGTTTAGTCCTGGTTTAGTCCTGGTTTAGACCTGGTTTAGTCCTGGTTTAGACCTGGTTTTAGACCTGGTTTAGTCCTGGTTTAGACCTGGTTTAGACCTGGTTTAGACCTGGTTTAGTCCTGGTTTAGACCTGGTTTAGTCCTGGTTTAAACCTGGTTTAGTCCTGGTTTAGTCCTGGTTTGGACCTGGTTTGGACCTGGTTTAGACCTGGTTTAGTCCTAGTTTAGACCTGGTTTAGACCTGGTTTATTCCTGGTTTAGTCCTGGTTTAGACCTGGTTAGACCTGGTTTAGTCCTAGTTTAGACCTGGTTTAGACCTGGTTTAGACCTAGTTTTAGACCGAATTCGCTCCCCCTTCAGAGCACTACTCCAACAGCTTTGTGTCGTGTTTTTGTGCGTTTCTGGAGAGTTTGTGTGTGTTCGTGTGTGTGGGGGGGGGGGCGTGGGTTCGTGGGCGGAGCCTCGTACACACTCGTACTACTGGAGTTTAAATAGGGCCCAGGAGAGATCTCTAGATGACTCAAACACGTGTGGATGAAACTAAAACCTCTTCAGATTCAGGTTTGTGACGAGGAACAACGTTAGAACACAAGATTTAAAAAAAAATAAATCAGAATCCCGGGTTTTTTATTAAATTAAATTTGTATTTTTTCCGTTTTAAATAATTTAAATAAACGGAGCTGCTGCTGTTAGAAAGAGAAACATTTATTAAATTATATCATGAGGAAATACAATGATCTCTCAACAAAAACACTGTTAACGGTCTCCCCAGATCCTCCGAGGGTCCAGACCCCAGATCCTCCGAGGGTCCAGACCCCAGATCCAGACTCGTCCAATCATCAGAGCTTTTAAATAACAAATATTATTTTTATTCTGTTTATTTTATATTTTTGGTCTTTATGTTTTTATTTATTTCAGAGTTTTTTGGCGTTTAAATCTTTGCAGACCTGTTCTGGTGGTTTAGTCTCGGTTTAGTCCTGATTTAGTCCTGGTTCAGTCCTAATTTAGACCTTGTTTAGTCCTGGTTTAGTCTTTTTTTGTAGATTTTACGGTAAAGTTCAGTGTGATCAATAGAACTGTGACTTCTGACCCCATCTGAGACCATGACATCATCACATGACCTCTGACCCCATCTGAGACCGTCCAGGATCCAAAAACCAGAACCAGAACCAAGAAAAGACCAAAAACCTGGAGCCATGTTGATTTGTTAGTGTTTTTTTTCCGGGGAGACCACGACACGACTCGACTCGGATCCCGAGGCGCCCGGGGCCCGTAAAGCTGCACCGTGGAACTTTTCCCGGTGGAGGCTCCGGCAAACGCTCGTCTCCATGGAGAATAATCCACAGTGCAGCATTAAAGCTTTCTGTCTCCACGGAAACCCAACCAGATGCAGTTACAGGTCAGATCTGTGGAGAGGCGACACCGCTCAGTCAGAATGTCTGTTTATATAAGAGGTTTTGAGGTTTAGTCCTGGTTTAGTCCAAATTTTGACCAGATTTTAACCTGGTTTAGTCCACCTTTAGTAAAGGTTTAGTAAAGGTTCAGTCCTGGTTCAGTCCTGGTTTAGTCCAAATTTTGACCAGATTTCAACCTAGTTTAGTCCCGGTTTAGTCCCGGTTCAGTTCTGGTTTAGACCTGGTTTAGACCTGATGTTTTGACTCTAAATCCTCCTGTGATTTAATAAATATAAAGTGGATCTGTTTAATGCCACACTGCGGAACATTCCGGACAGAACGATATAACGTCTCCATAGAAACAAACAGGTGACGGACCCCAAACCGAAAAGTTCCAGAGTGCAGCTTTAAAGTGCCTCTGACAGGTTGGACACTTCACACAAACACTTCAGGTCATTTATTTATTTTACTCAAATTTTGATTCAACATTTTTCATTTTATTTTTTTAAACAATTTGTGATTTATTTATTTTTTTTTAGATTTCAGATTTTCTCGCGTCACAAACTGATTCTCGATTCAACTCAAACTCTTATTTATTTTTACAACAGGTTTGATTCCGGCAAATCAAAGCTGCACTGTGGAACTTTCCGGGCTCCGTCAGACGCTCGTCCCCACGGAAACGTCACCGCTTCGCCTAAAGCCGCACTAAGGAACATTCCGGAGCTTTCTGTCTCCTCGGAAACCAGACCAGACGCAGTCACAGGTCGGATCTGCGGAGAGGCGACGCCGCTCACAGCCACAACGTCTGTGTTTATACGATTTGAGGTTTAGTCCCGGTTTAGTCCCGGTTCAGTCCCAATTTAGACCTGGTTTAGACCCAGTTTATTCCCAGTTTTAGGCCCAGTTTAGTCCCTGGTTCAGTCCCAGTTTAGTCCTGATTCAGTCTTGGCTTAGTCCCGGTTTTAAACCTGATTTTAGACCTGATTTCAGACCTGATTTCATCCCAGTTTCAACACAGTTCAGTCCCGATTTAGTCCCAGGTTTAGTCCCAGGTTTAGTCCCAGCTTCAGTCCCAGCTTCAGTCCCAGCTTCAGTCCCAGGTTTAGTCCCAGGTTTAGTCCCAGGTTTAGTCCCAGTTTTAGACCCAGTTTAGTCCTGGTTTAATCCTGATTCAGTCTTGGCTTAGTCCCGGTTTTAAACCTGATTTTAGACCTGGTTTAGTCCCGGGTTCGACACAATTCAGTCCCAAGTTAGTCCTGGTTTAGTCCCTGGTTTAGTCCCCGTTTTAGACCCGGTTTAGTCCCTGGTTCAGTCCCGTTTTTTCTGAGCTGTAAATCCTCCTGTGATTAAATAAACACAAAGTCGATGTGTTTAAAGTCACACTGCGGAACATTCCAGTCCATAGAAACAAACAGACGACGGAGCCTCCACATAGTAAAAAAATCCCACAGTGCAGCTTTAAGACTCCTGAGCTCCTGTCACACTTTCACCTGCAGGTTTATGATTCTTTTTTTTTTTTTTTTCCCCCAGTTTCTATGGATAAATTCAACAAAAAATCAGAGAACTTAAACGTCTAAAAAAAAAAAACAAAAGTGCTGAACAGTAAAACGACAATCGCGGGTGACGCCCAGGCAGACCGAGGGACGAGGGCACTTGGTGAGTCCGGCCTGCCCGATCCGGATCCGGGGTCCAGATCTGGTCCAAAGTCTGGGCCTAAAAACCTCCAGAGACTCTGCGCTGCCCCCTGTGGCTCGACCAGGCAGCGCACCCAGCTCCTCTTTTTGTCTTTTTTTTTTTCCTTTCCCAGTTCCGTCTCTTACCGCAAAACCGGCGAGAATTCCAATTTCTAAAAAAAAAAAAAAACGGCCTCGGAATTGCGTTGCCCCGAGAACGTTCCGGACTTCGCGCGGCTCAAACCGTTTCATATCCAGGAGGCGAAATCGTCATCGTCTTAAAATCCTTCGCGAGTTCCGAGAATTTGAAAAATTTCATGCTCGAACTCCCGTGATTTTTTTCCCGTGAATCTTCGGAGGATTCAGCGGCTCCCCGGCGTTTGCTGCTCGGAGGCACAGAGTCGGTGAAGCGCGGCGTGTGTGGGGGGGCGGGGCGTGCTGGCGGGCGGCGTTCGGGCGGCGTTCGGGCGGCGGTGGCGGCGGAGGGAGGGAGGGGGGGGGTCTCTCAGCTCGCCGGCGCCCGGGACATGAGCTCGTCCAGAGCCTTGTCCTGGTCGTTGTTGTGGAACAGGAGAACTTCTTTGATGGCGTCGCGCTCGAAACCCATCTCCCCAAATCTGGACATGAGCTGGAGGAACTGAAGCGCCTGAACGACAACGGAAGGAGGGAAAAACAGAGAAGAACGAGAAAAAAGAGGTGTTCAAGTCAGTCAACTGTGTCAGTGAAGTTTATTCTCCTGAACGAGGACGAACAAGAGAAGAAAAGAAGAGATGGAGGAAGAGAAGAGAGACAGATGTGTGTGGACAGGTGTGTGTGTGTGTGTGTGTGTGTGGACAGGTGTGTGTGTGTGTGTGTGTGTGTGTGGACAGGTGTGTGTGTGTGTGTGTGTGGACAGTGTGTGTGTGTGTGTGTGTGTGTGTGTGTGGTGTGTGTGTGTGTGGACAGTGTGTGTGTGTGTGTGGACATGTGTGTGTGTGTGTGTGTGTGTGTGTGTGTGTGGACAGGTGTGTGTGTGTGGACAGGTGTGTGTGTGTGTGTGTGGACAGGTGTGTGTGTGTGTGTGTGTGGACAGTGTGTGTGTGTGTGTGTGTGTGTGTGTGTGTGGACAGTGTGTGTGTGTGTGTGTGTGTGTGGACAGGTGTGTGTGTGTGTGTGTGTGGACAGTGTGTGTGTGTGTGTGTGGACAGTGTGTGTGTGTGTGGACAGTGTGTGTGTGTGTGTGTGTGTGTGGACAGTGTGTGTGTGACAGTGTGTGTGTGTGTGTGTGGACAGTGTGTGTGTGTGGACAGTGTGTGTGTGTGTGTGTGTGTGTGGACAGGTGTGTGTGTGTGTGTGTGTGTGTGTGGACAGGTGTGTGTGTGTGTGTGGACAGTGTGTGTGTGTGTGTGTGTGTGTGTGTGTGTGGACAGGTGTGTGTGTGTGTGTGTGGACAGTGTGTGTGTGTGTGTGTGTGGACAGTGTGTGTGTGTGTGTGTGTGTGTGTGTGTGGACAGTGTGTGGTGTGTGTGTGTGTGTGGACAGTGTGTGTGTGTGTGTGTGTGGACAGTGTGTGTGTGTGTGTGTGTGTGTGGACAGGTGTGTGTGTGTGTGTGTGTGTGGACAGTGTGTGTGTGTGTGTGGACAGGTGTGTGTGTGTGTGTGTGTGTGTGGACAGGTGTGTGTGTGTGTGTGTGTGTGGACAGTGTGTGTGTGTGTGTGTGTGTGTGTGGACAGGTGTGTGTGTGTGTGTGTGGGACAGGTGTGTGTGTGTGGACATTGTGTGTGTGTGTGTGTGGACAGTGTGTGTGTGTGTGTGTGGACATGTGTGTGTGTGTGTGTGTGTGTGTGTGTGTGTGGACAGTGTGTGTGTGTGTGTGTGTGTGGACAGTGTGTGTGTGTGTGTGTGTGTGTGTGTGTGTGGACAGTGTGTGTGTGTGGACAGTGTGTGTGTGTGTGTGTGTGTGTGTGTGGACAGTGTGTGTGTGTGTGTGTGTGTGTGTGTGTGTGTGGACAGGTGTGTGTGTGTGTGTGTGTGTGGACAGGTGTGTGTGTGTGTGTGTGGACAGGTGTGTGTGTGTGTGTGGACAGTGTGTGTGTGTGTGTGTGGACAGTGTGTGTGGACAGGTGTGTGTGTGTGTGTGTGTGTGGACAGTGTGTGTGTGTGTGTGGACAGGTGTGTGTGTGTGTGTGTGTGTGTGTGTGGACAGTGTGTGTGTGTGTGTGGACAGTGTGTGTGTGTGTGTGTGTGGACAGTTGTGTGTGTGTGTGTGTGTGTGTGTGTGTGTGGACAGTGTGTGTGTGTGTGTGTGGACAGTGTGTGTGTGTGTGTGTGGACATGTGTGTGTGTGTGTGTGTGTGGACAGGTGTGTGTGTGTGTGTGTGTGTGTGTGGACAGTGTGTGTGTGTGTGTGTGTGTGGACAGGTGTGTGGTGTGTGTGTGGACAGGTGTGTGTGTGTGTGTGTGTGTGTGTGTGTGGACAGTGTGTGTGTGTGTGTGTGTGTGTGGACAGGTGTGTGTGTGTGTGTGACAGTGTGTGTGGACAGTGTGTGTGTGTGTGTGTGTGTGTGTGGACAGTGTGTGTGTGTGTGTGTGTGTGTGGACAGGTGTGTGTGTGTGTGTGGACAGTGTGTGTGTGTGTGTGTGTGGACAGTGTGGTGTGTGTGTGTGTGTGTGTGGACATGTGTGTGTGTGTGTGTGTGTGTGTGGACAGTGTGTGTGTGTGTGTGTGTGGACAGGTGTGTGTGTGTGTGTGTGTGTGTGGACAGTGTGTGTGTGTGTGTGGACAGTGTGTGTGTGTGTGTGTGGACAGTGTGTGTGTGTGTGTGTGTGTGTGGACAGTGTGTGTGTGTGTGTGGACAGTGTGTGTGTGTGTGTGTGTGTGTGTGTGGACATGTGTGTGTGTGTGTGTGTGTGTGTGTGTGTGTGGACAGTGTGTGTGTGTGTGTGTGTGGACAGGTGTGTGTGTGTGTGTGTGGACAGGTGTGTGTGTGTGTGTGGACAGTGTGTGTGTGTGTGTGTGTGTGTGTGGACAGGTGTGTGTGTGTGTTTGTGTCTGTGTGTGTGTGTGTGTGGACAGGTGTGTGTGTGTGTGTGGACAGGTGTGTGTGTGTGTGTGTGTGTGTGTGTGTGTGTGTGTGGACAGGTGTGTGTGTGTGTGTGTGTGTCTGTGTGTGAGTGTGTGTGGACAGGTGTGTGTGTGTGTGTGTGGTGTGTGTGTGTGTGTGTGTGGACAGTGTGTGTGTGTGTGTGTGTGTGGACAGGTGTGTGTGTGTGTGTGTGGACAGTGTGTGTGTGTGTGTGTGTGTGTGTGTGGACAGTGTGTGTGTGTGTGTGGACAGGTGTGTGTGTGTGTGTGTGTGTGTGTGTGTGTGTGGACAGGTGTGTGTGTGTGTGGACAGTGTGTGTGTGTGTGTGTGTGTGTGTGTGTGTGTGTGGACAGTGTGTGTGTGTGTGTGTGTGTGACAGTGTGTGTGTGTGTGTGTGTGTGGACAGGTGTGTGGTGTGTGTGTGTGTGTGTGTGTGTGTGTGGACAGGTGTGTGTGTGTGTGTGTGTGTGGACAGTGTGTGTGTGTGTGTGTGTGTGTGTGGACAGGTGTGTGTGTGTGGACAGTGTGTGTGTGTGTGTGTGTGGACAGTGTGTGTGTGTGTGTGTGTGGACAGGTGTGTAGGTGTGTGTGTGTGTGTGGACAGGTGTGTAGTGTGTGTGTGTGTGTGTGTGGACAGGTGTGTGTGTGTGTGTGAACAGGTGTGTGTCGTTACCTTCTCCTCTGAACACTGGTACATTTCCAGACACTCCTCCACAGCAGAAGCATCGAAACCTCGATCACACAGACGACTGTGTACGAACAGGTAATCCAGCACCTGAACACACAACACACACGTTACACACACAACACACACACACACACACACAACACACACACGTTACACACACAACACACACACACACACACACACACACACACACACACACACACACACACACACACACACACACGTTACACACACACACACAACACACGTTACACACACGTTACACACACACACACACAACACACGTTACACACACCACACACACCACACGTTACACACACAACACACACAACACACACATGTTACACACACCACACACACACACGTTACATACGTTACACACACACAACACACACACACAACACACACGTTACACACACCACACACACACACGTTACACACACAACACACACACACACACACACATGTTACACACACAACACACACACACAAACACACAACACACATGTTACACACGTTACACACACAACACACACAAACGTTACACACACACATGTTACACACACACAACACACACACACAAACACACAACACACATGTTACACACACAACACACACACACACACACGTTACACACACACACATACACACACGTTACACACACACACAGACGTTACACACTCACCTGCTCCACGTTCTGGCCCTGCTTCTGCATGGCCCTCAGAACCCCCTCGTACGAGTAGCCCATCCCCACCAGAGTCTCCACGCACTGCCTCTCCTCCGGGGTCATACTGAGCAGAGCGCCCCCACATGGCAGACCCCCGCCCCCGCCGCCGCCGCCGCCGCCCACAGAGTTCACCTGAGGAACACACACACACACTTCACTGATCCACGACGGAAACATCTGACACATGAGCGATAACGACGAGTAAAAACAGAAATGATCATAAAACTCTAAATAAATCATTTTTACCTCCGCCAAGGAGGTTATGTTTTTGTCGGCATTTGTCTGTCTGTCTGTTTGTTTGTTTGTCTGTTTGTTTGTCTGTTTGTTTGTCTGTCTGTCTGTTTGTTTGTCTGTTTGTTTGTTTGTCTGTTAGCAACATAACTCAAAAAGTTATGGACCGATTTTGATGAAAATTTCAGGATTTGTTGGAAATGTGAAAAGGAAGAACTGATTTCATTTTGGGGCTGATCTGGAAGAAATCCTGGATTCTGGATCACTTTGAAATTTTAGTTAACATTGTGGTAAATGGGGCCAAAAATTTTGTTTCTCAATATCTGGGTTAATTATTGACCAAACCCCATGAAAGTTTGACTCAGGGATGGACAATGGGATCCTCTTTCATATTCCAAATTGAAAGATACAAGACAAATATTTATGGAAAACACAATTAATATGAGGGGGACTGTAGTCCTTGGCGGAGTCTGCGCTCTCTGACTGCTTTTCTAGTTACAGATGTGACTTTCTGAGGGAATAAACATAAACACGACACAGAGACAGAGGCAGAAGTCTGAGCTCACATCTGATCTGCAGCTCGGTGAAAGTATCTCCTTTACTTTTCTTTTTGAGGAAATTAAAACATGATAAAAACTCCAAATCCTTGTTTTATTAGAGTAAAGAAGCTTTATACTCTTGTTTACCAGACGGGCTCTTTTGGGGCTCTTCGGCCTGGTTTTAGTGCTGGTTTTAGTCCTGGTTTTAGTCCTGGTTTAGTCCTGGTTTAGTCCTGGTTTAGTCCTGTTTAGTCTGGTTTAGTCCTGGTTTTAGTCCTGTTTTAGTCCTGGTTTTAGTCCTGGTTTTAGTCCTGGTTTTAGTCCTGGTTTTAGTCCTGGTTTTAGTCCTAGTTCTGGTCACAGTTTTAGACCCAGTTTCAACCCAGTTTAGACCTGGTTTAGTCCTCATTCAGTCTTGGTTTACTCCTGGTTTTCCCTCCCTGGTCTTATGGAGTATGAAACGTGAAGCCCAAACCAACCTTGATCTTATATTCTTATGAAGTATGAATATTCCTTTACTCTTTCTTATTCGTCTGTCTACAGCTCCAAAGCTCCAAACGCTCTGTTCCACCTTGTGATGTCATCAAGTGGGAGTTTTCATCAGTTTTCTCAGCTCCTTTTCTCTTTAGTTCACTCGAGATCAGAAACTCCACGACTGAAATGATCCGGATGATTCTAGTGAAGGTGTGTGGAGTTTAAAAACACAGTGGAGCACTTTCTGTATCACCACCTGATGACATCACGAGGTGGAACAGACCGTTTTCTCCTCCTTTCATCTCTAGTGAATGTTGTGTAAAAGTTGGACTCACAGGTTTCGGGGACGCGCTCTTGCTCAGAGGCTCCGGGGTCATGATCACGTCTCCCCGGGGCGTCCTCTGGGGGGAGCCGTTGGGCACCCGGGCGGCGGGGGGCGGGGCTACGTGGTGCTCTGAGTCCGACAGTTTGGGGAAAGAGAGCGAGCGGATGTTGCACGGCCGATCGTCGCCGCCGCCCACCTCCAGCATGGCCACCAGTCCGTTGGCTTTGTGCGCGAAGGCGGGTTTGGGCGGGCGGACGGCGGCGGGCGGAGACGGGCTGTTCCCGCGAGAGCCCGCCCCCCCCACGCCGGGCGCCTCCGCCGGGGACGAGAAGGGCGGAGGCTGCGGCTGGTTCTGCAGGATGCTCTTCAGCTCCTCTTTGTCGTCGATGGTTTTCAGCTCCAATTTGTCGAAGGGGTCCTCCTCGCGCTCGAAGTCCGCCAGGTCCAGGGAGTGGAGGGCGGGCGCGGGCTGGGAGCTGTGCGGGCGCAGCGAGGGGGCGGGCAGAGGGGTGAGGATGGCGTTGTGGCTCAGAGACGCCAACACGGGGTTCAGCGCCGGAGGTGGAGGAGGCGGGTCGCCGGCGTCCGTCTGCCCGGGTGTGGGCTCTTCTCCGGGGGGACCGTCGGCGTCTCTCTGCGCCCTCTCGACCTCCTCCGCCCGCGCCAACGCCGCCCGCGCCTCCGCAAGCTCCGCCCCCCACCGCACGCTGCGCCGCTCCAGAGAGAAGTCATACTGAGGGCACACGACACAAACGTCACACACTCAACACCGTCCTCTCATTCTGACTTAAAGCTGCTCTGTCTGGAATGTTCCACAGTACGGCATTAAACCTTTCTATCGCCATGGAGACCAAACCACACGCAGTTTGTTTTTCAAGGTGTTTCTGACTCTAAAACCACCTGAAACTGAACAAATGTAAAGTGGAGCTGTTTAAAGTCATACTGTGGAACATTCCAGACAGAGCAGTGACGTCGCCATAGAAACAAACAGGTGACTGACCCCCAAACGAAACAAAGATATACATAGTGCAGCTTTAATTTGCTGGGATCACACCTGGGTTCGGTCAAGCAGTAACAGAGGGAAACAGGGTCAGATTTTTGACATTCAAATGTCTCTTATTCAGAAACTAGAGGAACTATTGAAATAAGTAAAGTATCAGAATGTAGGAAAGAGTTACACTCCAACAGGGTCAAGTTAAACCTGTGAGATTCTTTCAAGTTCAAGACAAAAAATAAAAAACTCATGTTGGTAACGGAGGGAATGAAATATGCAGCACTTTTTGGGCAATAAATCCAAACAGTGATAACTCTTGGTTCTCACTTCCATATCCTTAACAAACTGGTTTGAATATTTGCTTCATATAGTTTTCTACCATATGGTACAAGATTAGGTTGAAAAACCTCAGACTTTTTGACTCATGAGATTTTTTATTAAGAAAGTTCATGGTAACGGAGGGAAAAAGTAACGGAGGGAAAATTGTACAAACAAGTAGAAGGTGCAGGATTTTACATCATTTGTCACTTTTTTCTTCTGAAAACTTTAATATTACTTCAAAATGAAAGAAACTATTTCTATAAAATATGTCAGTCCTTCCAAGAACATTTTTATCATTTTAAATACATTTTAAAAAATAAAATAAAATCCTGTCCCTTCATCAACAGTTCAAAGATGGAATAACACAAGATATGATGAAATACATCCATTTATTTACATGATTTTTGGGTCTTTGAAATTTGGGAAATAATTTTTGTTCCATGTTTCATTACATGGTCTGTTTTAAAACGTATGGAACTTTAGAACCAAAAATGGTACAGAAAAAAGGTCAACAGTTTGATAAACTAGAGACATATGTATCTGTTCAATACTTTTTTTTATCAGATGAATTAACTTGAATTTTTGGCCTTGTTGTTTATTTCTGCTTGACTGGGCCCAACAGTTGTAAATATAAATTATAGTTGTTGTTTTTTTTTTTTTTACAAATTAAGAAGCAGTTTGTGAAGTTGTGAAAAATGTGTGAAACAGGAAGTAGAGACGTGTAAACATTTACACTTCAACACATTTTTCTGATATTTTAAACACGATTTCAACCAAATAAAAGTGTTTTTGTCATTTTTGTTTTTGTCAGGTATTGATTTCAGTGACATGAGGAGTTTTTGTAGGTAACAGTTGGAATTCCCCAGTGTGACGTCCCAGAATGTACAATTTTACCATTTTAAAACTGTAAAAATCCTGTTTGTGCTAAAATCTTGTGTGTTTTATTATGAAAACTCGCTCCTCGTTTCCTCAGATAAGTGTGTGTGTGTGTGTGTGTGTGTGTGTGTTGTTCCTGCGGTGGCACTGACCTGGGCGCTGAGCAGGAGGGACGAGTCTGGCACACAGAAGCCCACGGGCAGACCCACTTTGGCCGGGCACCGGAACTTCTCATTCACCTTAAAGGGGACGTCCTCCAGGTAACTCACAGGGCCTGGCACAGACGGGCACAGGCGGGCACAGGCGGGCACAGACGGGCACAGGCGGAAGACAACACCAGAGTTAGAACAGAACACTTTAAGGATGAATTATAGTTCTGTATCAGTTTATCGCTCTCTGTCGCCGTCGCCTTGTCGTTGTTTTTGATTTATGGATGTTCGTCGAGGTTTGTGCGCCGTCGAGTAACTCACCGCCACAACACCAGGAGGCGACGATTTAAACCTGGTGTTCGTGTTTCACAAAATGAAGCGGGAAAGTGGAGAACAGGACGACGTAGACGCTCCGAGGAGGGGTTTCAGGACGACGCAGACCATTGGACGAAAGATCATTAACTGGACTTTAGTTTTAGACCGTTCAGAGTTAAAAATAGGGACGAACAAGGGACAATTTACACAAGTCAAGACGAAATGAGACTGAGAAGACGAGGAGAGAGAAGAGAGCAGAGCGAGAGGAGGAAGAACAGAGCAGAGAGACAGAAGAGGAGAGAGACAGAAGAGGAGAGGAGAGAGGGAGGAGAAAATTCAAATGTCCTGGTCATAGTTGATCCTAAAGAGGCCCATACAGACACGACTTTTACACATTTTTAACAAATCTGCACGAAATTAAGTCCAGAGACAGAGACACACTTCTGTTTTAGACACATTTACACAGAACCAGGAGGAAAAGCTTAGTTTTTAGTAGAGCCCGACCTGGAAGCATATCAGCCATCAGCCGATATGTTTGTTGATAAGGGCCGATATTTCCCGTGGTCATGTGATACGTCGTTATAAATCTTAGACTCTCTACATTCTGTTCATTTAATCCAATTTACAGACAGATAAATGTCCAAATATGTGACTCCACATCAGTATTTATCTGTGGAGTCATTTGTCTGTGTGTGTGTGTCGTACTGTCCCTGAACACACCACAGAGTCACGTCACACTTGTGTGTTTGTTTACACTCACACACTCAGATCCAAACACTTAAATTATTTTCTTTTTACGGACAATCAGTTTGAGTCTGGATTAAAAGGACATTTATTAGTTCATGTGGGAGAGCCTTGTGATGTGGGAGGAGCCTGTGTGAGTCTGAGTGTTGAAATATTTCGACTCTGAAGCTGTTTTGGTCATTTGTTATTGATGATCTGTTGTGTGTCACATAAACAGTCTGTTTTCTATTGATCTGTTGTAAAGTGATTATATTGTTTGTATATTTGTTTCTGCAGCTGCATTGATGTAAATGAGTGTGAACAGACGTGTGAATGATCCACATTTACACATATCATTAATTACTGCGGCGCAGCATTTACGGCTAAAGACTAATAGCACTAGTTTCTTTACTCTCTAGTCGTGATGAGTCGTGAACGAAGCGGCTCTTAGATCCGGCTCTTTGAAGATAACGACGGGAGCCTGATCCTTATTGGGAGCCGTGTTTTCTCTTTCTCTCACTTTTCTTCTCTTCTCGTCGTGTTCAGACTCGTGGGAGTTTGACAGCGGCTCAAAATGAAAGTTTCAGAAATCTGTGTGTGATAGAAAAACCTGCATGTTTGTCTGTAGTTAAAAAAAGAAAATAAATAAACCAGGACTAATCTTGGGCTCGAGAGGCGGAGAGAGACAGAGACCGAGTCCTGACACTCAGTCCTAGCTCAGTTCTGGTTTAGTCCTGATTCAGTTCTGGTTTAGTCCTGTTTGCAACAAAACAATCTGAAGAGTCACTTGGGAGCCGAAAGAGCCGTTTGCTTTTAGTGAGCCGAGCCAAAAGAGCCGGTTCTCTAAAAAGAGCTGAATCCCCATCACTCGTGACTAGAATGTGACGATGTAAAAATGTCATTAGTCCGACTGTCTGTAAATATGACATAAAGAGTCAGAATAACAATAAATGTTTCCTATAAACCCAATTTAAAATCCACCAGAGCCAAACCGAAGTTTTTAAAACAATTCAAAATTTACAGTGAATTTTTACATCACTAAATATATCGGCGATTATATCGACAGCTCCAATGCATTTTATCGGTTTCATATCGGCCACAACAGAATCCATATCGGTCGGGCTCTAGTTTTTAGTTGATTTTAGTGTTTAGTGGCCCGTTCAGAGTTAAACGTGACTGTAGGGGGCGCTGTTTCAGAGAGTTAAACGTGACTGTAGGGGGCGCTGTTTCAGAGAGTTAAACGTGACTGTAGGGGGCGGGTTCGTTAAGTTTTACTGTAGGGGCGCTGTTTCAGAGTTAAACGTGACTGTAGGGGGCGCTGTTTCAGAGAGTTAAACGTGACTGTAGGGGGCAAGAGTTCAGAGAGTTAAACGTGACTGTAGGGGGCGCTGTTTCAGAGAGTTAAGACGAGTTAAACGTGACTGTAGGGGCGCTGTTTCGCTGTTTCAGAGTTAAACGTGACTGTAGGGGCGCTGTTTCAGAGTTAAACGCTGTTTTCAGAGAGTTAAACGTGACTGTAGGGGGCGCTGTTTCAGAGTTAAACGTGACTGTAGGGGGCGCTGTTTCAGAGAGTTAAACGTGACTGTAGGGGGCGCTGTTTCAGAGAGTTAAACGTGACTGTAGGGGGCGCTGTTTCAGAGAGTTAAACGTGACTGTAGGGGGCGCTGTTTTAAGTCCTCACCGTTGTTGTATGCATCTGTTCCAGACTTCCTCGCAGCCATTTAGAGACTCTGAGAAAAAAAAAACACACACAAATTATTATCAGAAAATATTTAAAAAGTCGATTCAAAACAAACGAGGATCCCACGGACGAGTTTGAGCAAAATTATTCACAGATTTCGTAACTGATTCACAAAAAAAACCAAAAAAAAACACGCGTGAGTTTTTGTGAAGAACGTGTCTCAGCTGCTCCTTTCCCCCCTGAGGCTTTAAAACGCCCAAATCACACAGTTTATTATTCCCTCGCTCTGGAAACGCTCTGTCCCACCTCGTGATGTCAGCGAGTGGCGATACGCCCGAGTGCTCCACTGTGTTTTTAAACTCCACACACTAGAATCTATGGGATTATTTCAGTCCTGGAACTGACAAAATCTATTGAACGAAAAAGAAAAGGAGGAAGAGAGGAAGACAGAGAGACAAGAGAGGGAGAGAAGAGAGAGAGGGAGAAAAAGAGAAGAGAGAGGAGAGAAAAAGAAGAGAGGGAAGGAGAAAAGAGAAGAGAGAGAAGGAGAAAGAAGAGAGACAGAAAGAGAGAAAAGAGAGAGGGAAAGAAAAAGAAGAGAGGAGAGAGAGAAAAGAGAGAGGGAGAGAAAGAAGAGAAAAGAGGGGAGAGAAAGAAGAGAGAGAGAGAAAGAAGAGAAAAGAGAGAGAGAGAAAGAGAAAGAAGAGAAAAGAGGGGAGAGAAAGAAAAGAGAGGGAGAGAAAGAAGAGAGAAAGAGAAAAAGAAAGAAAGAGGGAGAAAGAGAATGAAAAAAAAAGAAAGAAAAGAAAGAAAGAAAGAAAGAAAGAAAGAAAAAGAGAAAGAAAGAAAAAAGAAAAAGAGAAAGAAAGAGCGAGAGAGGAGAAGGAGGAGAGAAAGAAGGTAAAGGGAAGGAGAGAGAGGAGAGAGAAGAGAGGAGCTTTTCACTTCATGTTCACTACCACTCGATGACACTCGATGACATCACCAGGTGGAACAGAGAGGAACAGAGCGTTTTGGAGGTTTGCAGATGTGGACAGACGAACAATAATAATAATCAAAATTTACTCAAACAAACACGACTCCAGCTCCGTGTTTGAGGAGGAACATCAGAACATCAGAACATCAGAACATGAGAGAACAGGATCATATGAGGCTCTTTAACTCCGAGGATGGAACCAGGTCTCACATTTTCACTCTAAACTCCGAGGAAAACGGGTCATTAATGTTAAATAAAAAGGACAACAAACTCCAGACTCTGAGTTGTCGTCTGTTGGATGTTCTGCGTGTGTCGTCTGGTCCCTGCGCTCTGTCCTCCGTCCTCTGACTCTCGGCCCCGGTCTCGTTCTCGTGTTTACTCGACAAAGGTCTTTTCACGCCGACACGAGCAGGAGCAGGAGCAGCGGAGGGACGGTTTAGACCTCTGCCGCTAAAGTTCACGCAAAAGTAATCATGTAAATAAGGAACAAGCATCTAACTGTGAAAGAAACACACACATACACTGACACAGACACACACACACTGACACCACACTGACACTGGGCCCCTGCACGCTCCAATCTGTTCTGTTCTCTGTTCTGTTTCTGCTGTTTTCTGTTCTTTTCTGTTCTCTGTTCTGTTCCTTTTTCTGTTCTGTTTTCTGTTCCATTTCTTTTTCTGTTTCTTTCTGTTTTCTCTTCTGTTCTGTTCCGCCTCTGGGGTCGGACGGTGTCGCCCACACGATTCATCACAGTTTCTCCACATTTTTCTCCAAACTGATTTTCGTCTAAATAAAAAAACAAAAACAAACAGGGTCACGCGTCGATACTTTGCTGTGACATCGGGCCGGGGGTGTTCCACGTGTGTGTCTACAAATGGAATGTTCAGCTGTTACCGTGGAGAAACGAGCAACGAACACCGACAAAAAATGCTATAAGATCGGCTGAAAACTCGGAGGGGAAAAAGGAGTTCGATTTTCAGCAAAAAGGTGAGAGTGCGTAAGGTCAGAGTTCAGATAAGTCACATTTTTACGGTCAGATTGTGTTAAAATCAAACTCAGATTCAAGTCTAACAGAGCTTCAGGCGGAGCAGTGCCTTCAGTTAGCGTCACATCAGCTGTAAAGGATCAGCAGGAGTGTAACGCTGTGTTCAGACACACGCAGCGTCAAAAACACGCAGGACGCCTCCAGCTGGAGTCTCTGCATGCGAGTTCAGGCGCGGCCAACGAGCATCGGGAGAAAAATACTTGTCCACACGTCCAGAGCATCCGTTGCCATGGAAACAAAAGACATTTCCCGGCCTTTTCCCAGAACAATGGACCAGACTGAGAAAGAGTTTAGTTTAGTATTTAAGACATAAACAAACTGGCAGAAAATATCGGTTCAGCGGCTGTGGTGTAGATATATTTATACTCCACTAATGACACTGGTTCAGTCCAAATTCAGTTTTTTTTTAGTCCTGGTCCAGTCCTGGTCCAGTCCTGGTCCAGTCCTGGTCCAGTCCTGGTCCAGTCCTGGTCCAGTCCTGGTCCAGTCCTGGTCCAGTCCTGGTGCTCGGCAAATGTGGTGTAAATACATTTATACTTTCTCTTTCTT